>NC_089187.1:35644-344260 GCF_947507565.1 Oscarella lobularis
AAAACTACTATTATTTATATGTGGTGGTAAATACCCGGAAATGTTTTGCAGATGAGAGTTTCAGTGACGCCGTGACTGGGATGCCAGAGTCCAAACACGTGACCAATTTCATGTTCAAGTACCGTCCAATTAGAATTAATTAATGCCGGATATGTGACGATGGCAAGACCAACGCGCCATGACTCAGCGGTCTCATCAAAGGGAAAAAAAGCGTATCCATCAATTGTACTATGAACGAGAGATGGACTCAAATAGAAATAAGTCCTCTGAAACACTTCCGGTTCGACGACGATGACGTTGACGGAATTCGATTGGAGATAAGGACGAAATTTTTCAGTGAATTCATCCAAACTGAAGCAATTTTCCTTATTGAAACTGAAGAAGTATTCGGCTTGAGCCGAAGCATCCGACTCCAAATTATATATCCATACAAAATAATCGCCATCACGTGTAATATTATAAACAAGGGGAACGACTCCTTGTTCTAAAACGACACGATCGACGGCATTCGACGGATTTTTCTCACTCACAAACGATTTCTCATCAACAAATCGATAGAGTACGACTTCAATAATCCCCGTACGAGCAAAAGCGAAATAGAGAATCGTATCTCCGGCACGCATTTGAGTCCCGTATACTACATTTGACGTTTTTCCGTCGGCAAGCGGAGTCTCGTGAACTAGAATCGTATACGAATCGGGCGCGATTAAAAAACCGGATAAATGAAGAAAGATGCTGTGACTAGCGACAGGCGATTCGCAATACGGATGTCGACTCGCCGAGTTTTGTCCCGCGGCGACGCGCGCGCTAGCTAACGAACTCAAATTACCCTCATTTCTTCTTCGTTGATAGGGTTCGACGACGAATTTCGAATCGATTTCGAGTCCCATCGCCGCGTACGATCGTTCGATTCGTCGAGCGGCGTCGATCACGTGCGACGCGTTGACAATTGAGCGTCCGAGTCCATCTGGAAGGATGTGCCACGTGACTCCTATTCGAATGGGAGACGATTTGTTCTGATAGAAGTCGCGTATTTCGGGATTATCGCATAGGCCGTCTACGGGGCAATGATTGCATTGACGCGGTAGAATGTCTGATGCGCTTTGCGATCGACGATCGCGATGACGATCGTCGAAATGATTGTCGTATTTGACGTTGCATTCGTGCTCTCTTGCGCTCTGCGCTCGAAAAATAAAAAAAGGATACGATACGCCCTTTTTTTTTTCTTTCTCACTTCGTAATCGATTCGATGCGTGGTCGTAAGAGCGGCCAATTCGTCTGGATTGAGTTCTGATAAGGTTTTAGCTGCGTCTGATGACGAATCGAGGCCTCGTGCAAGCAAGAAGGCGAAGAGCGCTACGACGTGTCGTCCGATCGGTGACATTGCGACAGCTCGAATGACGCGACAAGAGACTCGCGACAAGTGACAGGAACGCGCGCGCGTGGCGTGCGTGAGTGCGCGCGCGCGCGCGCGCGTGGCGTGCGTGAGTGCGCGCGCGCGTTTCTCGAGGGCGGAACCGCGAAAAAATGTTGGGAGGGAAAGAGGAAAAGAAATTACAACTATAATAATACTATTTTTCAAAATTACTAATTACCAGCTTCCATGTCATTGTCGTCGTCTTTCTTACACCTTTTTCTCGTCCTTTTTGAAATATTGCGAAAATTGCCAAAGTTGCGATTGACGACCGTCGCACGTTGCCACGACAATATTTCCCCCACTTTCGGCCGTTCCCCGATCGAGACACTGCCCCGACGCCGGATGATATAACGTCTTCGCCTAGAAAAATAAATAAACAAATTAAGAGAAGGAGAGAGAAAACGCCCACTGGAGTGTGTTCCCATTTCTGATTCCCTCCCAATCCGTGACATTCAAGCAATCTGACGACATCTCCAGGTCTCGCAACATCCAAACAAAATTCCTCGTGTCTCAACTCGAGTCTTTGCGTAAGAGAAAGCGCCTGATTGCCGCCTCCTCCATGACAATAAAAGAGTCCCATGACCTCCCCCTCTTCACGACCCAACGTATCCAAACACAAGGCACTATCAGGATTACGAACTTCGCCCCACGCCAAAACATTCTCATCAGGAATAACCAATTCCGGATAAACGGTGTCGAGAAACCATTTGAATGATTTGCATTCGAGTTTCTCTTTCAATGCAAGACGTTTGGAAATATCGCCAAAATCTTTTCCCTTTAAATCGGGTCGCGTTGCGTAGTAGAATTTCTTGTAGCTATCCATCCACACTTCGGCGACGCGCATTGAATTTTTCGAGAATGTTTTATCTATTCCATCTGGGAAAGTGTACGGATGACGTTTGCGGAAAACGTGACCGACACGTGAGCAAGGAACAATCTCAAGAATTCCACCACATTGCCAAATCTATAGAGAAAAATAAGTCGAATTGAATAAGGAATTTTCTAAACGTACTCGAAATGAAATTTCTAAATTCTCCCCACCCCAAATATCCATCTCCTCATCATAGGCCCCAATCTCATAGAAATAATCTTTCTCAAGACCAAACAATCCACCAGCCATAGTAGGAGATCTAAAACAAAAAATATTTATATTCTATTTATTTATTTATTTATTTATATATTTCTTTACCTTATTGCATCCGTAGCGTCCGCTCTTCGTTGAATTTCATGCTGTGGTATTGGCTTCCATTTAAAATGTAAACCCCAATTAAAACCGCCTCGTACGAGAGGCGATCCCGAATATCGAAAATTATCCGAATCAATAAGATCAATAACGGGACATACGACAGTTTTTCGATTCAAATGAATGCGTTCAATAAGCGGTTCAAGCCAACCAACATTTGCCTCACAATGACTGTCGAGAAATATGAGAATTTTGCCTGTTGCTGCTTTGGCGCCTCCCATGCGCGCGCGAATAAGACCCTCGCGTTTGCTAGCGCGCGATACTTTAACCTTGGGAAGCGTTGCTACGTAATCGTCCATCTTTTGTTTGAGATCGTCTGCGCACGCGCGAGAGAGAAAATTCTCAAAGAGAAGAAATCGTACGAATTCGCTTTTCTTTTACTAACCATGAGTACTGAAATCGTCGTAGAGAACAATATCGGCGAGAAGATCGGGCGGACTTCGATCTAAAACCGAATGAACGGTTCGAAATAGAGTGGACCACGCTTCGTTGTGAAAAATGATGATAACGCTCGCCGTTGCCATTTCAAGTGGATACGTCTTACTTTGACATCTAAAAAATCATTTTTCTTCCATCGATTCTATTCGCGATTTTTTCCTTTTCTTCTTCTTACAGCGGATCTCGCGTATCTGGAATTGGACGATGTAAATGCGTTCGATCGCTTACGAGTTGATTGAATGCGTGTCGCGCGTAGCCCGCTTGCTTTTCCGCTTCGTCTTCGGGTCGCAATTGAACGGGGCCCTCGACTTTGCCTGTTCCCAGTTTGGACACGTGACGTTTTCCAGCCGGAGCTTCTTCTTTGGGGGCCCCACCGCCGCCTATTACGATTCCTATGCTGCCGCCGCTGCCACTTCTCGACGTACTGAAGTAAAAGACGACCGCGGAGAACCAGAATATCGACGTTACGACGACGCTAAGGAAAACGCGTCTCGTGCTCGCCATCGCTAGCGCACGCGTTCCACGCAATCCCGGAGGACGGTATAATTTTGTGCGCCCAAATCAATTACACATTCATGTAGCTAAAAGCGTTGCTTGCCCGCCTAAAACCAAAACAACAATAAAGAGAGAGAGAGAGAGAGAGAAAAGAGAGAAAAATGATTAGATCCCACCCCGGCAGTCCTAAGACGACGTAATTAATTTTTTCAATTTCCCAGTGTACACACGAAACGACAGCAGATAAACGTAAAAGGCGAGGTGAAGAATGCGTCAATGAATGAATTTGAGAGAGAAGAGGGCCCCTCCCCCCAAATCACATGATCGTTTCCGTATACTTCCGGGGACTCGCTGGCCCAGAACTCCTCCCATCGACGTCATTCCCATAGCCGGAGCCACTTCCCACAGATCGCCTGGGCTCGCGATCAAACTTGGTGAGGACCACGCCCCCTTCTCCCCCACTACTTGGCCTCCTAGCTCCGGGTTCTTCATCAAAAACTTTCATTCCACCGCCGCCGCGACTCGTTCTTCTCATTGGTTCTTCGTCCAATTCTTTCATGGGCGAAGGAAGACTCGTTCGACTGCGTCTCGGTTCGCTTGAGTATTCCTGACTGCTACGTTGTTGCGAGAGGCGCGGTTCTTCGTAGGATGGAGCCGAGTATCGTTTCTCCACTGATGATGATGATGATGTGGCAACTGGGGGAGGGGGCGGAGTCAGCTCACTTGTCTCGTCACGTGGACCCTGTTTCTTTGCTATCATTCCGCCTTCGCTGAGATCGTACGTCTTTTTCATTTTGAAGAAACCGCACTAGAAAAAAATAAATACATAATTGATTGATTAATTAATTAGAATTGAGCTGACCGAGTAAAGAACGAAAATGATGACGGTCAAGACGAGAAGCGAGCCAATTACGCTGACAATAATGTACCAAATTTGAACGCACTCTTGCGTCTGAATTGTAAATTGAATATTCGTCTTGACTTTTGCCGAAACGGGATCTTGAGCCGGAAAATAATCCGCTCCAATTTTTGCTGTTCCTTGTGACGTCAGCGACACGGCAGAAGAAATCAAATCCCTTTCGGTGGAAGAAACAAACTAGAAATAAAATCCCGTGATTTATGTATTAATGTATTTCTTAAATTATTACTGATGTAAGTCGTTCCAGTGTAGCATTGCCCTTGACACTTATAGAAAGAACGCCAAATTGAACCAAGTCGACGTTGATGGCACAATCCACTTTGGCACATCTCACACTCAATGATGAACAGCCTTCATCATTAATTATCTGTTCAAATAAATAAATAAATAAATACGGTAAATATCTATTTATCTAATTTTAATTCAATACCCCTTGGTTGTCTGGAAATATGATGTCACATTTTCCATTTCCAGGCTATAATTTGATTAGCGTCATCATTATCATTTGATATCAATATATTCTTACAGAAATATCCGTTTCTATGTTTTCTATGAGCTTGACTTCATTTCTGACGTCATAGTAAGGAAACCAGAAGCTGGCTACAACGCGAGGAATCATTGTTTCATTTTGGTTGCGAACCTAAATGTTCATTAATTAATTTATTTATTTAATTATTTAATTTAATTAATATTTATCTGACAGAATAACGATGAGCAATTTCGACGACATTATCAGTGGGTTCTCCCGCAAAAATCCTTCCCAATAAAGCCGGTTGAATAATCACTTCCGGTCTGGGACCAACGTCTGCTGGCTGCGGAGGGATTTTATCGCTCACCTGACTCAAACTACACAGCAGGATAATGATTCGTTTAATTGAATTAATTAATTAATTAATTGAATTATCTTTACCCAGTCATGAAAAGTTCCGCTATGGCTACGACTTTGATTTTGTCGTGAATTACATTGTCCAAGGAACGTCCCTCAAAGTCTCCATCCTCACTAATCAGTAATTAATTAAATACCAATTTAATTAATTAAATTAATCAATTAATTAAATTAATTAATTGCCTCGTAGCATTGAGTTGGATCGTAATTGTGCTTTCATTTCCAAAAAGAAGTTGGTCTCTTTTCTGCTGAAACGAAATCCTCACCGTTTCCTAGGAAGTCACGTGACATACATTCTTGCTACAGTGAGGGGGGCGCGTGTACCTTCGTGAAAGGAAGAAGCGGATTCCCAATGTCGCACCGAGCGCCTCGAGTAATCGAAGAACAACCAAGTAACTAATTTAATTAATTAATTAATTAATTAATTAATATTTTTATTTATCATTAATTGTCTCACTGGAGAATTTGACGTGGATAGAGTCGAATTGATATAGACGAAGCTATCACGCTTCTCTGGAAATTGAATGACTAATTGAGTTTGAAATGAAGGGTCGCTGAAATTATTTTCCACTTCAACAACAATTTCAATTAGAGAGTTTGATCCAGCAATAATTTCATTCGGTAATCTTCGAGAAAAAATAGGATTAGGGTTAAGAAATAGGAAATAGGAAATCTTAATACGTTATAAATCTCGGTTGTAGATCCGGTGTGCATTTGCCATCGCGAGAAGCCGGGCAATTGCGCGCTATTCTCACCTAAAAAAGATATAAAAAACGAATCAATCAATCAATCAATCAATCAATCAATCAATCAATCAATCACGTGTTTACCAAAACTTCAGCTGAATTCGAGACATCCCTGTCTATAATTGGATACAAATCTGGCAAGCTATTGGGACTGGCTGGATCTGAAGTCGGACGACTGTTTGTAAATGCGAGAAGATTTGCTTCAATTGTATTTGAAAATGAAGAGCTCTTGTCCCGGATATTCTCCTAAAAAATCAATCAAGTAATTCGTTAATTAATTAATTAATTAGTTTAATATTTTTTGTATAGTACCTTTAGGTATACAACCAAATCTTGGCACATTACCATGGAAGGACGCAATGAAATTTGATTTGTGAAACTTGGTTTTGGATCTGCTTGCTTGTCATCTGGATCGATTGTCAAAAGACGATTTTCAAGATTTTTGCTGTTGTCCAACGTCAAAGTGTACTTCAATTCTAAAATCTTCATTAATGAATTAATTAATTAATTAATTAATTAAGAAACCTAATGTTGAAATCGGATCAGCATCGGGACGGTTTTCGTACCAAATACAAAAATTCAATTGAAAGCTTTCAAAAAAACATAATGAAATCAATAGATAAATATCACGTGAGATCATATACCAAGTGGTTCTCATTCCTTGAAAGAGTTGGCACATGCCTCCCGGGGAAACGTCTTCAATGAGACTAATTGATGACGTGTTTGTGCTAATTGACGTGTGAACTGCAACAACAGGTCGAGACCTATTAATATTATTTATTTAATTAAAATCAATAGAAGAAATAATTATTAGGGATTAGCCCTGCCTGAAGAGAATCGCGTTGTTCGATTTATAGGCGCCAACAACAAAATCTGAAAAAGAACTATAATTAAATTAAAGTAAGTTAATTTAATTATACGAACCCGGATATTTGTTCTGATCAACGTCTTCTCCCTTGCTCAAAGCAAAGCCAAATGGCATCATCATCACTCCGGGAATCTCTTGGCTTTCAATTCTCTAATTTAAGTAATTAATTAAATTTTATTTAATTAATGATTTCAGTACTACCTGATAGGATTTCCTGAGTCCTTGACTATATCCGTTGAAGATGTAGACGACTCCATTTCCTTCAAAGGGAGCACTCACAGCAACATCTATTATTTATTTATTTAATCAATTGATTAATTAATTATTATTATTAATTTTTTCACCATCAAATCCATCCAAATTGACGTCATTCAACGTGCTCATAGCCAATCCAAATAATCCATTTGCACTCATTCCATCGATTATATAATTGTCACCCAGACTATCAAATCCATTCTAGGGGGGGAGGGGGAGGGGAAGAGATACATACAACGTAGCTAAACTACAATATTATTAATATTATTGCTTCTTACTCCAGCAGCATTGAGTTTATAAACGTAAATTCGTCCAACGTTCGGTTGATTCAAAGTCCCGTAATAGGGAGCAGAAACGACGATGTCGGAGAGTCTAATTAATATTAATTACTTTCTCTTTTCTTATTTCTTCTTCTTCTTCTTCTTCTTACCCAGATCCATCCAAATCGGCTGCTACTATGGCGTATCCAAACATAGCCCCAAACTAAAAATTAAATAGACTACATACATAATTATTAATCAATTTAATTGATTTACTTGAGTTCCAGTTGGAGGTTTGGGAACCAAGGGAACCTTGACAAGAATGTTTACAGTGGGCGATGTCCCCTGGCGTTCAAACATGAGAACCTATTGAATTAGTTATTTTTAATTAAACTAAATAATTAACAATACATTATTAATTAATTAATGTGTACTGTACCTCTCCCAGATAATCGTTTTTCTTTGGAGCGCCCGCCACAAAACGATTTAGAGTTGAAAATTTTCCAACAGCAACACTGAATCCTAATTAGTCATTAATTAATTAATTAATTAATTAAATCAATCAATCAATAATTAAAATTATTTATACCGAGATAATTTGTGATTAATCCATCCGCTCGATTTTCGTCATAGTTTACGGGATTTGGTGTGAATTTTTCCGTCGAAATTTGTCCCCAATCAGAATAGAACACATCACCTAAAAGAGAATATAAAGATTATGACGTCGTCATCATCAAATCTCTTCTACCTGTTGCTCTCACAGCACCGGGACTTCCAAAAGCCAAAAACTCCCCATCCTAGAAAGAAAGAAAGAAAGAAAGAGAGAGAGAGAAATCAATTAAAAATTAAATAATTAAATAATCTAATCACACCTTGTCAATATCAACGTCCAATCCAAAACCACAACTTGCAAAATCATTTGGTCTGGAAGCAGCTACAATCAATCAAAATAAATCAATAATACATGATGATATAGCTATTGTATTTGTCTGACCAAGTGTACGACATGGTGCAATGCCATAGGGCGGAGCATTGGCCAATTCTGTTACATCCTCCGGATATCCAACGCAGCGTCCAATGGCATAAAAGCTTGACAATGGCCTTTGACCCGTGTTCGTTTCAACGATAACTGACCAATTCTGCTGATAACGCGGAGCACAAATCTATTTATTAAACAAATAAGGGGAGAGTAGAGTCACGTGACCGACTAACTGACCACTGTGCGTCCAGCCACACTTTTCACAATCTGACCAAATAATTGCGTCGTAGTATTTGCCCTAAATTGAGGAGGATTCACTGAGAAAAAGGAAAGAGTGACTAGGATCATCACTACTAAAAAAGAGTCTATTGTACTCACAGTTACTGGGTCTGCATGTAGGACTATCATCGATGTCACACTGAAACACACCCCCTGGTTCATTTTGATCAAATGTCGTATTGGCTTTTGGCGCGCCAACAATAAAGCTAGAATCACGTGACTAATTAAACAACGCATGCGTAAAACAAGCCAGAGCCAGAGGGGCGCGGCTGCGCGCGCGCGCGATGGAGTAAGGTATCGTTTCCGGGTTAATGACGTCACGGACAACCGCATTCCAAGAGGGCAGTGGGCGGGGCCCCTCCCCACTCCCCACTTTCCGTCGCGAACGACATGGAAATGGAAGTTCGCGAGAACCAGATACGACGTCATCGACATTTTTACGACGATTCGAATCGTGTTCGTCGCACGTGCGCGCGAGCGAACGATTTCTAGTTCGTTCTATGTGCTTATGTGGGCTTCGCGCGCTCACCTCGTTCCTTGTTTTGCCTTTCGTATGGCGACTGACGCACCGAATGCGATATTCGTTCCTTGGCCGCTCCCGGAGTCGTACGATTTGAGAAGAGGAACGGTCAAATCGACGTTGAACGGTTCGACGAGATGAAGCTGAAGCGATGCGACAAGAAAAAGTAGACGAACGACGACGTACATCGAAAGATTGCGACAGACGACGTGACGAGGGAGAAAATTCGACGAAATAAAGAAGCCAAGCACCCGTATACGAAAACGCCTTCGAGCCCCGGACGTTACGTCAGTGTATCCGGCATTTCATTCATTCAATTCAATAGCATTATACAGAGAAGAAAAAAAACCGTGACTTAGACAGAAAAAAATGTGTTTTTACGTCTGCATCCCAGCGGAGGCGCTTAGAGTAAGAGCGGACGCAGGCAATGAGCCAGCGTTACCAGGGGCAACGCCACTGGCTAAAGAAAGCGCTTCCTGCAAAGTAGTCGCAGCATCGGCACGCCCCAAATCCATAAGCGCCGTAAGAAGACCTTCCACGCTTCCGTTACGGCTCTACGAAAATCGCAAACTTAGTTTTCTAGCCTTTCCCCGATCGCGCGACATTCGATTCTCTTTTTTTACCTCGTATTGTTGAAGAAGAGCGCGCGTTGGAGACTTTTGAACGCTCAATGCGGTAATCAGCTGCGATTCGCCCAATCGCTTCGCCAAACCGCGCCAATCCTTTTCATCTGGACGCTTCGGATCCAGAACAAGCGCAAGACGAAGTCGTTCGACGTAGCCGAGTCGTTTTAGTCCTCCTAAGAAAAGAAAAAAAATCGCTAAAGCACGCTAAGGAGATCTTTCGCGCGGCCGAGATGTACCTAATTGTCCCGGAGGAACGCCGTGTCCTCCTGACGTCATAATCCCACCAGACACAAGTGCTGCTGCTGCTGCTGCGGTCGTCGTGGCAACCACCGAAGTCGTCGTCTTTGCCGGTTGAAACATTTGAGAAAGAGAAAGGCTTCTCCCTTCTAATATAAATAGATATATAAATTTCTTCGGTTTTTTTGAAGTCTTGCCTCGTTTCGCTTTGGTAATTTCTTCAAAAACTGCCCTCACTTCCGCTGACGTAGTCAAAAGAGCCGGGGATCTGTCCATGGCCGTGGAAGGTTCCGGGTCGGCTCCAGCTGCAATGAGAAATGAAACAAAACTCTTATCATTGCGTCCAGACGCGAGATGTAGAGGCGTTTCCCCGCTGAACGTCGGATAATCAACATCAGCCCCAAACTATAAAATAAAATAAAAAACAATTGATTTTCCCACGTGACAGCCATCGCCGCCTTACTTCCGTGACAAGACTTCCGGCTACAGCAAGATCATTGGATTCAACAGAAAAGTGCAAGGCCGTGCGTCCGCTCTTTGCATCCGGGATATTCATATCAGCACGACACCTGTGAAGGAGTCGAAGGCAATCAATGTTCTTTGACTTGGCAGCCAAGTGAAGAGGAGCCAAACCTTAATAGAAATAAATAAATAAATAGATTATAGTGTATATTAATTATTTTAATCCACTGACCATCGTGATTGGTTAGCACCAAATCCGCATATTTACTCTGCCCCCCTTGAGGCTCCGGTCGCCTTAGCAACGTCTGCAAACACTTGACCTCTCCCTTCTTACAGGCAATATGAGCCGGGGTATTCCCTTTTCTATCCGGGATATTCGTCGACGCTCCAGACAAGACGAGTTTTTCGACGACGTTGGGTTGATTGGTGAGAACGGCGAGATGAAGAGGCGTTTGTAGCAAGTTGTTGCGAACGTCCAAGACGTGCGCCGGAAGTCCTTCGAGAACGCTCAAAAAACTCTCAATGGCACGATGTCGACTGTGAATGACGGCCATATGAAGAGGCCTTAATAAATATTAAATTATTTATTTATTTATCTATCTATGATGACGTTGACTACTCACGTGTCTCCGTATTCGTCTTGAGCGATTGCCAATTGACGATGAGGAGCCAGTAGATATTTGACGTCATTTGTCGCGGCGTAATTACGAATTGCTTGCGTCACGACAGCGGAAATTTCTTCCAAGACCTGCTGGGAAATGGAATCAAAAGTCCGATCACTCGGATCCAATTGTTCTCCTCCTCCAGAAACAACGTCCATTGATACAGGAGCAGTAGCACTTAATCCTTATCAAGTAATTATTAATTAATTATAAATACATTATTTTATTTTATTTACTCTGTCGAATCATCTGTTGTTGTTGTTGTTGTGACGTCACTTCCATGGGTTCAATCTGTTGCTGTTGTTGTTGCTGTTGCTCATTAGGATTCCATGATCTCTTTTGCTTTCCATTTCCCTTCTGTGATCCATTCATTACAGGAGCCACGGGGGGAGCAGATTGTTGCTGTTGCTGTTGTTGCTGTTGCTGTTGTTGTTGTTGTTGTTGTTGTAGCACTTGTGCTGCTGGCAAATTATATGCCATACCCAAAAGACCGAGTCCACTCAGAGAAGGAGGAACAGAAACATTTCCGCCTTGCGAAAATTGCGTCAAAAAGCTCTCTTGAAAATTAGGAATTTTTTTGCGTCGCTTGCGTCCAATTTGCTCCACATCTAATTAAGATCACGTGGTTAGAAATATTGATTAAAATTCACACGTGACGTGCCATATTCTAAAGGTTGATAAGTGAAGATTTTGGGCTCAGAAATTTCCCCATCCGATTTTCGTCTCAGTTGAATGTACACTTGAACCGACGACGAAATATTCTGATTCCAATATTTCGGCGTTCGAAAAACAATAGCATACTAATTCAATTAAAATTTAAAATGCGTTTTTCATTGAAATAAATTCACTTGTCTGTGGACATCATTCGCCGAAAAAAGAGCGGACGCCTCCCACGCAGTATGACCCGGAACTAATTAATTAATTAATTAAATTAAAAAATCAATATTTTACTTACCCGAATCCTTCTCAAAAAATTTGATTTCAATGTCATCTAAGAAAGAAGTCACGTGAAAATTAATTTAATTAAGAGTAGTAGGGACCTTTTTGAACTCGATCGCAAAGAAGAAAGATTTCGTCGCTCCCGGCAACGCTTCCGGAATGACGATCCATTCGACAGATTTTCAATGTCGACGCGGATGGCGCTTCTAAAAAAATTAAAAATAAATAATTAAATATAGATACTTACTTTTAATAAATTGATTTCTTACTGCTATCATAAACAGGTTCGGATAGACAGGGATCCAAGGGTTGCGTGAATTGGCCATGTTCATCCGGGAGAAAGGCTTGGAAACAAAGTCGCACAACACTCAAATTCATTGCCTTTGCATCCTCTTCGGCCGACTTTCGAAGATCAGCCAAATCACTCTCTAAATAATTAAAATAATTCAATTAATATTGATTATATATTTTTTGAAACCGCTTAGTGGTGGAAGGCTTCTCTGTTCGACGTCACCATCCGGGTTATCGTCCACAGCTTGCATTTCATTTCCTCGTTGAATGCTATTATATTTATCCCATGCATAACGTAGATGAAGAGCCTTTGGAACGTTTCTCTTCGTTTCGTGGAGAACGCCCAAATTAGGAAAGCTAACGAGCGCGCGCGCGCACGTGTTGCGTGACGTCATATCAAATTAATGTATTGATTTTACCTTGCACACATGTCTTGATCAAATTCCACGGCACATAATCCCGATTGACAATTTTTTCCCACGAGACTGTGTGCATGGGGTCGCGGGGGCGTGTCAATTGTTACCAGGGAAACGTTCAAGCGAGCTTTCCCGGAATAATTTTGCAACTGGAGAGAGAAGGGCACGCGCGCTAAAAGGGCTTCTCTCTCTCTCTCTCTCTTCTCTTCTCTTCTGACCTTTACAGTTGGATACGTTTTTCTCGACTTCGTCGACGTGGCGCCGGGTAATCCGCCGTGAGATGGACCCTCGCATGGATAACGAAAGCGAAATCCGCGCTAGAACACCGAAAAAGTGTTATTCGACGTCGCGGAGGCGGCAGCGCGCCGCAACGCGCGCCAAAATTTAGATTCTTACCGATTTGGGCTGCTCCACTATCTCCAAATACGGACGCGAATAATCTGGAGAAAAGGACATGTGAACGCGATGTGAACGCCTACAGTTTAACAACGCTACGTCATCGAAAGATGTCCCGGAACTTAGTGACGACACGATCGTGACGTCGCAACGCGTCCACCGGGCGACGTAGCGAAAAAAAAGTCGCAACTTACCTGCTGTTTTCATATCGCCGTCGTGCACCGAAAGATTGCCCATAAGATGACGAACGTCGGGCAATTGATTGATGTGCGGCGGCGGCGGCGGCGGCACGTCGCCATCTTCGCCTTGTTGCGTCGACGAGCCTTGGAGCATTTCTTCGAGAAGTCCTGACGGAATATCGCTCGCCTCCATTTCAATGTGGGAGCTGACAAGAACCGACTACAGCAATATTAGGCGTTCGCGCGGAGTATGTTCTCTTCGTGCTCGCGTCTGGGGAAAGGTCGGGGAAAATTCAACCGACGCGAATGATGTCATCGATGTGCCAAGTGCGCACGCGTCGTGCGGGGGGAGATTTGCTCCACCCCTCGACCCTCCGCTTTCGCTTTTTCTTTCTCTATCGACTATTCGAAAGAAAGTTGTCGAGCTTGTTTTCAATGTTTTCGCACAAATCGACGAGCTGACGACGAATTAGATCGGTTTCGTTGCCCGAGCTAGCGCGCGCACGACGCGCCAAACTCGCATTTCCACTCCAATAGAAACCGGCTCCAACAAATCGTACGGGTGCATCGATGACCAAATTTAGCTTTCCATCTCCACTTTTTTGACGTTCGGCATCGACTTGAAGTGTGGGCGTGGCTATTTGAGCAAAAGCCATTCCACTCGAATGAACGTAAATTCGACGATACGCTACATCGAGAGTCGAATCGCTAACTTCCGTCAAAATACCGCTCGTCGAAGCGAGAGAATCAAACAGAAAACCAATCCTAAAAAAATAAATAATTCAATTAATTAAAATAAATCATTAACTCACTTTCGTAAGATGGCTTCCTGTAGAACAAAAAGATCGATTTTCGGCGACGAAGACGAAGAAGAAACCCGACGATTAATCGTCAAATAATTTTTCACGCACTCCAACGCCGCCGTCGTCATGGCAATAAAATGAAGCGGACGAAACGGATTCCCCGTACGTTGATGAGCATGCGCCATGGGCGTGGCAGATACGGGAATCATTTGAAAAGCGCATTGACTGGCACGTCGACTCCACAATTGAACGAGATCATCGACAAGACAACCGGTCGTAACGAGCCATTGAAGATCAATAGAAAAAGCGTGCTCTGGCCCGTATGTTGCGTCATATTTCACCGTAATCCATTCGTATCGATTGCTCTTATGCTGAACGTCCGCATTGATAACAAAACGCTTATGACGTGCCGGCGCTAAGAAAACATAATTAATAAGAATTATTAATTATTATTGTTGTTGTGATTTACTTTTTAATTTTTCGTCTGTTGGCCACGTGACCGGCGATTGCGGCGTTGTCACTGAAGCTGGACTCATGAGCGGATGTCGAACGAGAGGAGACCCGGAAACTGTCGTCGTCATGGTCGCTGATTCGTCAAATGCAACTTCCATCCACAAATCGTCACACGTACAAACTTCATAGAAAATAATTAAATAATCTTAACCCCCTCCCCATGCAAGGACTTACTTGTTTCAAAAGTATAAAAATAGAAGCCGTCTATGAAGTCGCCGCCGTCTCGATTTCCCGACGCATGCAAAATGTGACCCTCAGCGACCAATTTCTACCAATAAATAAATAAATAAATAAATAACTCAATAAAATATAAATTGCACCTCGCCCAAACTTGTCGCCTCTAAACGCGAATCAATATTCTTCACATTCTCGACTAACCACGAAACAGCGTCAAATCCGAGAAAACATTTGACGCCGCAAAGTTTCACGGACCCATCAACCATATCAACCCCATTGCTAAAATTATATCGATTATTGATTATTATTATTATCTCTTTCCTTTTGCCTTTCGTCTTTCATAGAACGAGTAATCGACTCCAATGACGACGAGTCCGATAGTTCGTCCTGGATTTCCGATGGCAAAACGTCGACAGTATTACGTTTCAACTTTCGCATCCGATTTCTCTTTCCTTCGAGTTGAATACTCGAATGTCTAGTATCGTTCTTATACGAGAAAAAGACTGGGAAACGCTTTAAAACTCATTATTTCGTTGTCTACTTTTGCTGGCGACGAAGAGGGACGTCGAACGCGATTCACAAATTCCAAAAAACGTACGAAATTGTCCAAGCGACGCTGATTCGTCGTCGCTGGATCGTCGATTAACGTATTGGCGTCAATAACGGGTAAGAGCAAATAGCGACTTCTCCAATATTTCCACGACTTTTAATTAATAAAATGATCGTTGAATTTAATTTAATTTAATATCTCACCTCAACGAGTTCCGTAAAATCTGACGCTCCAAACACGAAATTATCAAGAGAATTCCAATTAACGTCATCAAGTAATTCCTTATGAAAAATCGCAGTAGAAACCTACAATATATATATTTTATATTTAATTATTTTTATAAAGCATTTACCTTGTACTTCTCGTGCCCCATTCCCCGTATATGATAAAGATAACGATAGGGGCTATTGGACTTCAATAATTCGGCGTGTTTCGGTTTAAATATCGTCACTTCCACGTGGGGACTCGATAATCGAATTCGATGATATTGACGACCCGTTCCCAAGTAATAATCGTGGAAATTCTGTTTACCGCGAAACAAAGTCGTTGCCGTTTTCGTCGCCTTGGCAACCACCTTCGCCGCTTTTTTCTCCTTTTTCGTCGTCGCGTCCTCTTCCTCAAAAACGACAATTTGAAAAGACTAAGCAAAAAAATTAAATTTTGAAATTTCTAAGAGAATCTTTTTCACTTTGCACAAACGCTGAAATACGAGTTCTTTGAATATTTGCTCGGGCGAAAGAAGAAACTCCTTACGCAGTTCCTTAAAACTGAAAAAAAACAATAATTAATAACGTTAATCCCCCCGCCCTCCTTACGTGTCAACGTCAGCGAAAACAGTATAAGGAGTCTGATAAAAATTCTCCATCAAATCCTTGGGTTTATAATTGGTTGTTAGAGGAAGACAAGCGGGAGACAAAAGTGACGTCCAATCCATTCCTATGACTTCCAGAAGTTGTTTCGATGACGTCGTCTTTGTACCGGAAACAAAAGACGGACGTTCATATTCTTCTTCCATTGTCGATTCTCCTTCGTTTTCGTCGTCGTCGTAATTGATTTCAAATCGTTCTCTTTTTTGAATTTCGATCGCCACTTTCGCCGCTTCGTGAACGAGCAATTTCGCTTGATTAAAAAGTCCCGTATCGGCGAGAATCGATTCGGGTTCGAGCGCATTTTCGTGAAGAACGCGATGCGTTTGAAAAACCTCAATATAAAATAAAAAATACATAATACATATTTATTTATTTATTACTTTTCCTTGGGGTCCCCGTTGAAAGGCGTGTTGCCATCGATGAGTGTCCCACGCTGATTTTGTCATCGCTTGAAATGGATTTACTAGAAAATGAAACGAATGGCCTGAATTTGATGACGTCAGCTTGGTGACGTCAGAATCGGTAGACGATTTTTTGAAGGACCTAAAAAATCAAATAACGTAAAAATCTTTCTTTTGATTTTGTGTCTCCTACTCGGTTTCCTAAAAAAACAATTAATTAATTCTTTATATAATATTAATCTTGCCTTTCTAGGAAGTGGCTCTTCGCCGGACTTTTTCTTCATTGGTGTTTGGGATACTGATTTGATCACGTGCTGTCGCCTTGATGACGTCACTAAAATCAGCTGCAATTTCGCATTAAAATATTTACTTACTTCGTTTCAAAAACTCGTTCATCGTATTCGTCAAAATCTATTCTATAAATAGATTCTTCTTCTTCTTCTTTTGACGGTGTTCTCTTCCAATTTGACGCTTCTTTGGACGAAGACACAAACTAAAAGTTGTCGCATTTTAATTGAATTTTATTTTGTAGCACTCCTACTCTACGTTTGAAACGGTAATTCTTGGAATGAATTTTCCCTGGAGTCGTTTCTCTTTTTCAGCAAACGACGCGTAAAAACTAATAATTCAATTAATACAGAACAACCCCGCCCCGCCCCCCTACTCACTCACCTACAATTGATCCAATAGGGAATCGAAAACTCGTCACATTGACCATCCATATAAGAACGATTGGAAAACTAAAGAAAACAATATTGTTAATAATGGTTATTTCTTATTGACTGACGTCACAGCCCCTGCTCTCACCTTGCACAAGGGAACAGCATGAAGAGGTTGCCCCGAAAGACAAACCAAATCAACACTCACACCTCATCAAAAATCAAAAATAATTTTTCAACCCTAACCCCTCATCCGGGACCCTTACCCGAGTCCGTTATTTTCAATTTCGTTACTCGCATCAAATTGCGGTTCACTTCAAAGAGACCGACACCTGGTGTTACCAAGACAACCTGTTGTCCCGTCCAATCAAACTGTTGCTCTATGTAGCGACGCTCAAAAACGTTCAAACATAAATTTATGGCTTCGAGAAAATTTCCCTCTGATGACGTCGCATTTTTTCCCGTAGGACTTTTGACGTCACCGACTTAATTAATTGATTGATTGATTGAAATCTTCTAATAAGGCAATTTTAAATTTTCTTACTTTGAATTACGTCAGAACGATAGGATTGAAATTCTTTTTTAAGTTGAATTAGAAGAGATTTTGAATCGGAGACGTTTTCATTTTGAACAATGACTCTAAAATACAAATTCAAACCCTCAAAAATAATTTTTATTAATTAATGTACTTATAGAAATCCTGATAACAACGGCCCTTGTCATCAATACTAACTTTCTCTTTAATGTCAGAAAAATCGGCTATAGAAATAATAAATATCTTAATTAAATATTTAATTAGTGAGAAATACTTTGGAGAGCTCCCGGATAAAATGTTCTTGAGAAAAGTACAACATTCAAATCGTGACCGCAGCCATTTTGCTTAATTAATTATTAAATTATTAATTCATTGATTAATTTTTCGCCTCACTTTCCATCGTTCAAAGTACTCCTCCAAAAAGTGAATTGCCTTTTCGAAATACAAATCCCCGTATGGATCAAATTGCCACATTTCCTCGCTCATTTGTATCATTAGGTAACAGGAACATGAATAGGAGCGAAATGTGACTTTCGTTGTTGGCCCTATGTAGCCACACGTCGCTCTTTGACCCATCATAAACAAAGATTGAATTTGAGCTCTATTAAATATAGAAACCACGTGATATTCTCATTGGGACCCCAATAAACAAACCTTATTCCACAAAACGATATTTTCTTATTGACATAGACACATTTATTAACCTGCAAAAAGAACATCATTATATTAATTAATTAATTTAATTTAATTATTTACAACGTACCAGTGTACTTTTCAATCTCCACATATCACCTTGACTAATATGCTGACCCTAATTAAAATAATTATTCAATTAAAACTGGAGTCTTTTCTTTTTTCCCTCTAACCTTGAGGCCTATGTCGACGAGTTCGAGTGTGACGTCCGAAGGATTAATCATTCGAACGTGAACTTCGCGATGACTTTTCAATTGAAACACATTGGCTACGTTGCTCGAAACGCTAATTTGCCCCGCTAGACTTTAAGAATAACAAAATTCGACGATAATTGTCCTACTAAACTAACCTCTAAGTTCGCTTTTTATGGCCGAAATTTGCAAAACAAAACAACTAATACGGGACATGTCTCTCTCCTTTTTTTTCTCTCTCGCGTTCGATTCTTACTTCTCTTCGTCATCGATATGACAAATTTCCAACGTATCTCCAACGTCTTGATCGGGAAAATCGATTCGATTGACGATGAGTTCGTCTTCTGCGAAGTACGCGCGATTCGCGCGAAGAACGAACGATTCTCGTTTATTTTCCAACCTTTTCCTCCTGCGCCGGAGAACTCCGTCTTGTGAATCCAAAGCTTGAGCATTCGCCCTTTGGGCAAAGAAGAACGCCTCGAAATATTCTCCATTTGAAATGCGATACGGCGCATGCTCACACAAACCTTCCCCCGCGCAAAAATATCCAATAGGACCTATAATAAATAACGTAGCTTCAATCTCGACCAAAAAAAAAAAAGAATCAATCGCACACGTAAATTACGTACTAGCCGTCGTCGCCGCCGCCGCCGAAACGTCAACAACGGACTTCTTCTTCTTTGTTTTTTCCCTACGCCTTCGCGTTGGCACGGGCAACGACGTCAATTGAACTCGCCTAACAACGAGACGCTTGGGAGCCTCGGCGGTGAGCCGACCGACTCTCCAGCGCCAAATGGGATGCCAAAGACCGGGAACGTCATCAAGACGACTCACGTCATCGATCCACGTGGAATTGCGCGTGGACAACTCCCCCTCATCATTGATATGAAAAAATGGTTGCTCAGGCAACGCTTCGTCTAATCGAAACGCATTCTGCGACTGACGCTGTCGCTGTCGTTGCCTAGGAACCGTCAAAACAGCTTCCTTCTTATTAATAACAGGCCTTTTCTTTTTGCTACTTTTCGTAGTCGTAGTAGTCGTAGTCGTACCTCCTCCTTTGGGTTGTTTAATTATATGTATTTTACGAGCTCGATGCAATATTGCTTTGGCTTTTCTAGCCGTCGCTTTTTTCATACCCTTTGCCCCTTGATCGTCATTGCCACCACTGTCTCCTTTGTCTTCTTTGTCTGATGACAAGGGAGGTGGAGGCCCCGCGTTTATTAGCACATCGTATTGTCGTTTCATTGCAGCGTGATCCGTCGGAACGAGACGTTTTCGTCGTCGACGTCGACGACGTCGTTTCATTTCCGGTTCTTTCATATTATCATCATCATCATCATCATGTTTTCGTTTTCTTTTCCATTGTCTTGCTCCTATTTGTCGTCGTCGTCGTCGTCGTTCACCACGCCCCCGCATTTGACCCCTTATTCCCTCGGAATAATCCGGATCGTCCGATTCCCCGGATAATGACGACAAATCCGACGGAACGTAATCGCCTTCTTGAAGTCGTATTTCCATTGTTGTTGTTGTTGTTGTTATTGCTGCTGCTGCTGTTGAATCGATTTCTTTCGCTTCTATAGGCGAAGGCGGGGGCGGGGGCGATGGCGGAGATTTGAATTCGGGTCGCATGGCGCTCGGACGAAATCCATTTGGTGCCGTAATCGAATGAATCGATAAGGGACTCGCGTCGTGAAAATCGGAGCGAAGACGAGAGAGAGCGCGATCAGTTCGACGTCGTTTCGCTTCGGGGGACGCCGGTTCCCTCGTCGGGGGCCCCGATGACGTCGAAACGATTCGTTTCGCTCGCGATTGATAGCCGGGTTTGGGTAAGAGACGCTGTCGCGCATCGGCGATGCATTTCCACGGGAGAAGACGCGTATCGGCCGTTTTGGGATTGTGTAAAACGTCGAATTGACGGCCTAAACGCGCGACATCGTCGTCGTTCAGATGTTCCATCGACGGTTTGAGACCCGAGTAGCGAATTCGCGCTTGTATCGAAGGACGAGAGCTACTGGCGAAGAATTTTCGTATCAAATCGCCAACTAGGAACCATTCTTCGCCCTTTAGTTCGACTAAATCGAACGTTTGACCGTCGAATTCGACGTCGCGACTCGAAAGGACGACGGGCGCCCGAGGACAACTCGTTGTCGCCGTTGCCGGCGCTTCGCTGCTTTCCATTGACGCGGTCACGTGGAAGAGTTTCTCTTGCCCTACTCGTCGCGTCTACTCTGTTCCACAATGTCGCACAACGTGGGACTCTCGTCGCGATGTGTCTGCGCGCGTGCGCATCTGCGAATGCGCATAGCGATATCGTAAGAAAGACCCAAAAAGAATTATACATACAGTATGTGTATGACCTACGTGACTTTCGCACACTGTTCAGTATTTGATGCTTTCAAGTGGCTGTTCAACGCCGCCAATAATGTGGCGCGTTCGCTGTCCATCTTCAAATTCTTCCACCGTCTCAACCCCGTCCTGAACCGTTCTGTGAATCAAGAAACAGACTCATTATACTGTATGTATGTTTCGTTGTTTCATTCACACTCGCGACGCCTAACGTAACGCCTAACTTCCAAATATGGGAGGGTGATGATGTCACAAAGGCAAGAGACCAATCCAAGAGTTCTTACGGTTGCTACTGTATAGCGTGAATGAATATAGGGCTTTACCTTTTCGTTGTCACTCTTCGGCCGTTCACTTCTCGCGTGCTTTGGCTTACAGACGAGAACGAGCCTATACACAGGCCCCAATTTACTCATGTTGCTTGCGCTAAAGTAAAACTATACCTCCGCCACCAAAACTTGTTGATGAAACGCTCGTAAATCTTTAAAATTATAAAGAGCGACGTTCAATGTCACATCTTTGTTTCTACTTACTTACCCGGAAGACCCGAATCCATTTCCAAATGACGCCGAAAAGAGGGGATGGCCAAATCCACCAAATCCACCAAAACCACCAAACATTTGCTGTGAACCTCCTCCTCCTTGCCTTCCTCCTCCATCCGGATAATGCCCATGCCCTGAAAAAAAATTTAATAATATATCAAAAGATTGCGTGGGAGCAAACCAAAGAAATTGGCAAAAAAGTCGGGACCAAAGAACTCCCGAAAGATTTCATTCGGATCCCGGAAATGAAAACCAAAACCACCAAAGTCTAAAAATCAAAAAATCTCCTTCAGAAGGCAAATATTAAAAAATTTCAAAAAAACAAACCCGCTCCACCGGAAGATCCCTGTAATCCCTCTTTTCCGTAACGATCGTAAATATTTCGTTTATTCTCTACGTGTAAATCTTATTCTAACTTTTATTCGATGATTTTTTGCTCTTACTGTCGGACAGTACATCGTAGGCTTCGGAAATTTCCTTGAATTTCTTTTCGGCTTCTGCGTGATTTTCGGGATTCTTGTCCGGATGCCATTCTAAGGCAAGTTTGCGATATCTATCGCATGGAAACGACTCGATGATGAGACGAAACACAATCTACTTCCTTCTTCTTCGATCATCTTACGCTCGCTTGATTTCCTTATCAGTCGCCGTTCTTGAGACCCCTAGAACGTCGTAGTAGTCACCCATTGTAAGCGAAAGGATCCTCTGATGACGAGGAGTTCCAAGAAAGTTCCTAAGAGTTGCTACGTACACTGTTATCCGTGGACAACGCATGCGCTCCCCGACCCGACGTCACTCGCGTGAACTCTCGCGTGATCGTGACGTCCCTGACGCACACGGTTTCAATGAATTTCGAAAGTGCGACGACACCTTCTACGAAAAATGATCTCCCAGACGAAAATGACGTCGATTCGGGTTTCGTCGCGAATTTTGCGTCGTCTTCCGACCGTCCGGAGCCAGAATCGGTCTTTGAATCATTCGGGGCCCCGTTTGGGGCCACCAATCACGATTTCTCTCAGGAATCAACCGAACAGGCAAGAACTACTCCGATACCCATTGATTATTACATTACCAGCTTAGAAAACGACACCGCCAAAGGCAAAGCGATCAAAACCGGAAGGAATAGGGCAATTAATCAATCGTAAAAAAAAAATATCAAATTTATCCTCTACGCGCATAACGCGCGATTAAATCAAAACTAGACCACGGAGAAACAGCGAATTACGCATTCGCTAAATGGGCCCAAGAATTCGAGTCAGTATTTATTTAATTGATTAATTAATTAAAAATCTTACTCTGTACTAAAAGTGAATCGGAATCGTTTGAGCTGGTGTGCGTTCAGCGCATGGACGAGCTCATTCGAGAAGCCCTAGCATACGAAGAATCATTAAAACAACAGAAAATGCAACTCATTCAAAATCTTGAACGTCTAACCAAATCTCTTAAGTAGTAGATAGAACTCACTCTCTTTCTCTCTCTCTCTCTTTTCTTCGTCTATTCTCTATCAATAAAAGCATCAGAATCTCTCCCGTTTTTTTTTCTTCATATTAATCATAATCATTTTTTCCCTGTTCTAATAAAATACAAAATATCCTCTTGCCCTATTGTTCTTCCGCGCCGCCGGTTTCTTTGAACTGATTGTACGTTCCACTTGGACTGGGCATAGCCGTCAAAATTGCCTGCACTTCCTCCACAACTGCTTTCAAGGCAAATTCAAATTGCTCCTAGAAAAGAAGCGTTCCTCCAGACTAGGCATTTTAATTAATAAATAATTCTACCTTATTTTTGACCATTTGCATTCTTTGATCGCGTAAATGTTCCACTGTCGCGGCCAAATCGATTTCCTTGATCTTCGACCCTACAGTAGTCAAAATTCACAAAATAATTCGCAACTATTCTCACAGATACAAACCTTGAATACGATCCAAAACGATGTCAATGAGAATATAAGTCCCAGTTCTACCCACTCCAGCACTAAAAAGAAAAAATAAATATCATTAGGTATAAGAAATGTATAGAAACAACTCTACTGTACCTGTCATGAACAATGATTGGGCATTCTTGCCCAGTAAAAGAACCCTTTACCTTTCTGCGTAAAAAACGTTCTTATTCTATAAAGTCTATTTATTTATTTATTTATCTATATACCTTCTCAGTTCTAAAAGAGATTTTGGGTCACTGGGAACGCTGAGATTGGGCCACGTGATGAAGTGGAACTGCGTTATCGTTCGAGTTTCTTGAGTCTAAATCATTGATATTGAACTAAGTGAGCGCCGCGTCTCTCTAACCCCAATACATTTAAATTCTTCAAGAAGATTGTTCGTACTCTGTAATCATCCCAAAGCAAATGCTCAGAAGAAAGGTGAACCTTATAGAAAAAAATCTCTACCTATCTCATTTAGCTACAAAGACGCAATCACCTCATAGATATCATATATTTTCATGTCTCGTTCTGGCCAATATTGATAGCATTGACTCTAGAGAGAGAGAAGAAAACCTTATCTCAAACCCTATTAACTTATTTAATTAAAATACCAATCCGGCGTCTTCCAGTTGCGTTAGCATGACTATGGCAACGCACTCCTGTTCCCAAACCATCTGCAAAAATCAATAAATATTGAATAATTAATTTTACGCATACATACCTGCCAGAAATCTGCTACAGTGCTCTCAACGGGTCCTTGCGCCGCAATGTATTTCGCCTTGCGAGGATTGACGTCAAACTGAAAAAAAAACAATTCATAGAAAAGAATTCAATCCCCCTCCCTCCCATACAATGTAGCTAGCATTGATATAGTCCGAACCAGACACGTTATTCTCCTTGTCCAAGACAACCCGATTATGGTCATCTAAAATAAAAAAATAATCAAATTAATCAAACCCAATGATTTATCACATATAAATTAATTACATGGTAATACATCCGCGTATCGGTTCTTGCTTCGATTGCTGAGATCCTCGCCGGTTTCAGTTGCAACGTCATCAGCCACATAAGTGCAAAGACCCTAATTAATTAAATTTCAATCTTAATTAGAAGCAATTTATATCGAAATATCTACAGCCCAATCTTCAGTGATCTTGTCTTCATTTTCACAAAGTTCTTCCAAATAATCCTAAAACAAAAATTAATTAAAAATGTACACATACACTTATACATCTTTTTCGTACTAATATCAAATGTCCCGCCGTCACATCCAAATGACCCTTAACAGGTTCATCCTGCCTAGAAAAAGAAAATATGAATTTATTAATTTATTGATTTTTTTCAATTACAATTACCATTTTGCTTCTGTTGCTGTTCCTTGTTGAGGACTTTCCAGTTTCTTTGTCCCCAACTTCTTCTCATTTTCCTGCTTCGCATCCTGATCCTCACTTTTCACCAAAAGCTGATGACGCTCACGAACAAGCATCTAAACAAAATAAAAGTATATATAATATTGATTTATTCAATGTTACTTCGTAGCTAGTCAAGTCCTCTTCCGGCATTGAAACCTTGGGCTTAATCATATACGTTCCACTTGCGTAACTCTTTTCAGCGTGACGTCTATAAAAATTATTACTCAATTCTTATGTGCACACTTAAGGTGATAAAATAATCAATACTTTTTCATGATGAGAACAATGGTGCCAACTGTAACAATAGTCAGAATGATAGACAACAACATGATGCCTATGAGAAGTAAGACAATGTTTCCAAATGAGAAAAAGGAGTCGTCTTCTTTTTCTTCTTCTTCTTCGTAGAAATTGATTGCAATCTGAACAGAAAATCAATTAATTAATTAATTCATGGTTTTGTAAAATTTTGAAAATTGTGTCTACCTTATTTGTTGTTCCACATTCGGTAATTGTCATGCCTATCGTCTGGCCAATAGCATCTTTATCATTTTCTAGAAGATAACGAGAAATGAAAACTAATATAAATAAATAAATAACGGATACCTATCATGTGGGCAATTTTTTCCGCTTCCATACCACTCTCATTTTCCCCCACTTCAAACGTCACAACATCCCCGGATCCCCTAGAGAAAAATCCGCTTATAATTCAAATAATAAGAAAAGCCAATATTCTACTTTATCTCCTTGAAAATTCCCTCCTTCAAGCCCACGTGACGAGCCAATGTAGAAATGACTTGATCCGCTTCAATAGAACATCCATTGCAATCCCTAGAAATAATTATTAATATCAACCACATTTTCAAACGACTAGAACCGACTTCAGATTGAATCGTACAAAGACATAAAGAGGTTCATCTTCTAGAATAAAAATCAATTCAGAAATAAAATAAATGACAATTTACCTCCCGAGTCCCGAGTCGCACGTTTCGTCACATGACTATTACTAGTGCACTCGCCTAATAGAAAGGCTAGAAGAAAAAGAAGGAGATTAATTAATTAAGAAGGCGCGAGGTGCAGCTGAGAAAATACGGGCACTCGGCCAACGGATGTTATTTGGCATCAATCTGTCGTTTGCATAAAGGGGGGAGGACACCCAATCTACCGTTATACGGATTCTAAGAATACCCGTTAAATTAATTTCAGAAAACGCCCCGTCCCAAATATGAAGAGGAAAAAATTTCGTCGTCGTAAGTGGGCGTGTCAGCACGCAATTCGTTTCGCGATTACGTTGGCAAGGGAAGCGGAATTGTTTTTTCCCTTTCGTCACAAGGGGCGAAGGGCCTTTGAGGGCGTTCGCGCTTCCCGTGGGGCCCCCTTCCATCTTTTTAGCGTTTAGGCTTTCTAGGCTTGCTTACCCGTGTCGCATTGTTCGGTGCGTGAGCAGAGAGAGCCGAAAAACGTGCATCCTGGCGAACGATGAAGGTTTCGCACTCGTTTTTCGTCGCGAAGACGCTTACCGTAGCGCCACGAGTGAGAAACTCGAAGCGAAGCAACGAGAAATAGAAGAAGAAAGCTCCGCTGCATCTTCGTTCGCCCTAGCGTCTCATTCTCGACCTTTGTCGCGGGTCAGGAAGGGAAAGTGCGAGGGAAGCTTCGCAAATAAGAACGCACGTTAGCAGCTGTGACCTCTCCCCATTAAAAACTTCATTAATTAATCATTATTAGTTTTCCTTTTTTGCCAATGCAACTGCTTCTTGAATATTCGTAACCCAATTTATACAGAGAACTAAAGCACCATGCCATATCTTCTACTAAGAAATATTTTCTTACCTTGTTCGCTGCATCCCATTTGATACTTCCGACCATTTTCCGTTTCCAATAAAAACTGAAATTTGAATTTCTAAAAAATTCAAACACTTTTACTTAGCCAAACGTGCCTTGGGACGCACTAAAACCTTATCCTGCTGCTCTATTTTCTTATTCTCAAGCAACTTGACACATTTGACAGAACGAAGTTGAATCGTTGCAAGCGCTACATCAACCTGCCACAGCAAAAACACCAGTGCACTCTGTTAGAAAGAGAAAATTGACCAAACCTTTTCATTAGGCGCATAGCAGCGTAACGAATTGTTATACAAGGCAAATTTCCAATATTTCCATGCATCACTGCTTACAGCAATCATAGTAAATAATAGAGAGTGTATGTTGCTACTAGACCTTAGGTTCTCCTTTTTCCAAAGATAGTCTTCAAGAAGAAGCACCTGATTCTGAAGCACAAAACCAAAACCTAATTAATAAATAATAATAATCAGACTTTTTCTTTTACCTTTGCCGTTTTTTCGAGATGATTGATTTTGGAGTCGATGGGCTCTAGTTTCTCCAATCGATCAACCTAAACAAGTTCGTTTCCCTAATCATAGTCACTTGCTTGTCGTTTAACCTTGCACTTGAGCACTTCAGATCGTAGCACTTCAAGCCAAAAGTCTTGCTCCTCTAACATAGAAAATAAATAATAAGGCGTTTATAGACGTCTGGAGATCGACCTCTAGAAGATGCCGAAAATTGATACACTTTCTCTTTAGCATTGATTTCAAAGCAATGATACAATACGCGATCCTCCACCTTGTTCACCAAAAGAAAAGTAAACAAATAGAACGGGGATCAATATACCTGTTGATTTGGTAGCTCTTGAATCGATTCGACGCTTTCAATCAAAATTTCAATACCAAAATCGGGACGATCTTCTCGACAAACCAACAACGAGCCCCCTTTGTCGAAGGTAATCCGTCCCAGCCTCCATTCACCAAGACTAAATCAAAATTTCTTATTAAATTAAATTTTAAAAAAATAATTCAAACTCGATTCTAATTTCCATTTTGACGCTTTCTTCCGTGACGCTCATCTTCCGTGACACTTCCGTGTTGTGAAATCGTCGAACGAGCGAATTCAATCGATGGGGTTTGGGCGGAGCATTGGGAGGTGCCGTACAAATCGGTCTCAAAATTCCCCCGGAAGGCGTCATAACGAGAGCGGAATCGACGCTCTTCGCTTGACGTCGTACTCGAATCGATGGCTAAAAGACGACATAGTCTCGTGGATGATTCGATTTTAGTTGTCGTACCTTAGGTGGAACGGGAGGCCTGACTGTATTGGCTCTAGGTTTCATTCTTTTCGTCGTACTTGTAGTTTGGGGAGATGAGGTGGTGGGACCGGAAGTGCTCGATCTCTCCTTTTCTCTTTGTTGCGCTGCGACGGGCGCTGTCGTCGATTTGGCGTAGATGCTATTCTCTGTTTCCATGCCGAGTCGTTTCCATTGCGACACTTTCTCCGGACTCGAACTCATTGTCTTCGATCCTCGCGGAAAAGCGGAAGATTGATTCACTTTTCCTAGTTCTAATCCTAGTCCTTCGAACTTATCGCGAATGCTCAACACGTACGAAGGAGAGGACGACTAGAAAAACAAATCGCGTCTCGATGATAAGCTTTTCCCTATAGGTCCACCTTAGACATATGTATCGTCCGTTGTGTCGATATCAACCCCTCAACTTGTCATGGATCTCTGCGATACGAGCACAGATTCTCATCTCCAACGAACGTGGAGCGAGAGCAAACGACAAGAAGTGAGCGTTTTCCTCAACGACGAACCCGTCGTTCGACAGCAACAGCCGCAAGAGGAAAAAGAAGAAAAAAAAGAAGAAGAATCCTCCTCCTTGGCCTTTCCTCCAGCTCGCAAACGCAGTGCATCGCTCAACGCTTATTTCCTATCGCCGCCTCTCGTCCGCCCGTGCCGCACGCCGCCCCCTTCGCCCTGGCATCGCACCGCGGATCCTCCTCTTCCTCCTCGCGGCGATTTCATCGCCGATTTGCCCGATACTCACATCCCAGCGTTCGAACCGCCACGCGAACCGCCCTCATCCCCGTCTCGATTATCTCCCGTACTCGTTCGATCGCCGACGCTCGCTAAACGGGCGTTTCGCGACGGTTTGGGCGTGAGTAGCGTCGACGCGGACGCGTCCAAGGCGATGCGCCGCGCCGCCAGTCATCGATGCCTCGGCGTCGAGGACGAGAACGCAATCGGCGCTCCACTGCGACGACGAACCGCGTCCACGTCCAAAATCAATTCCATGGGAAAAACAATCTGAATAGCCAAAATTTTTATACATACCGTTCTATAGACTCTTTTTACCTAAGAATTCGATAGGTGCCGATTTTTCTCATTTTTCTAACGTCAGAAACGATATCTCATATACCAACACTTTTACTGTACTAATACTACTAGTGTTCCACGATTTTTTTCAATACTAAATATGACGTCATAAAGTCTATTTCCTTGCAGCGGACGGTGACGAGAAGAAACGTCCCTTTTTAGCAGATGGCACGGTTTTTGTACCCCCAGCTCTCTTACTACGTGACGTCAAAAAAATCAATAATTATTAATTTCATATTAATTAATACTTACAGTGGAGTGAACTGTTGTTTCTGTCGACTTTCGACTCGTTTTGGCAACGTTCCAAGCATGTTTTCCAAAATTGGTCTGGGTTCTGGGGATTCTGTGGAAAGGGGCCCCTTTCGGGGTGTTCTCAAATTGCGTCGCAACGGCGTGCCGCCGTTTGCTTCGTTATCGCTCATCAAAAATTGCTGCCAAAAGCCTTCGGGAATGCTGAGAAGTTTCTCAATAATTAGAGGTTGTTTCTTGGTGTCTTGCAACATTGTGGCAGGAGATGGATTGAGACTCGAATAGCCGACAATTGTGGGACCAAAAATCTTGGCGAGGCTAGATGACGTCATTTGATTATGAGCAGAGTGAGAAGAAACCCTAAAAATAAATAAATGAATAAATAAAAATAAAGAAATAGTTTAGTATCAGGCTATGTTATTGTACTTTTGAAGATGAAGTATGAGACAAGCAAGTGTATCTTTATTGGCTGGCGGAAGTTCCGTAATCGCTTCAAACATGAGAGCGAGACTCTCTTCACTTGCCTCAGCTTCTAAAATAAATAATTAATTTAATTAATTAATTAATTATATATTTTATTGCCTGCTGCTAGTGCAAATGTTTCAAATAGTGCGGAAGTGAGAAGAGAGTCTTTGAGATTGCGGAAGAATTCCTTGAGAGTGCAACAGATCACGTTGATATCAGCGACTTGCGTCAGATCTCGATTTCCCTTTCCCCGCAGGAATTTCTCCTTCAATTCCTTCACATCGCGATCAGAACTAAAAAACGACGTCATCAATTAAATAAATAAGAATTAATGATCTTTACCCTGACACACGATAGATGCCCAACTCATTGAGTCCTCGTCTCTCAATCTCTTGTATACAATGAATAACTATAGCCGGGATTCTGGGCCTCCTCAATGGGCAATAAGACTCAAGCAACATTTCCTAATTGAAACAAATTAAATAAATAAATACAGGAATTAATTATTATTATTTACAGATCTATTTTTCTTTGACGGAGTTGACACGTGAGGAATACAAGGAAGAGGAAGATTCGTTTTGCATTCAGGATGACACACGGCTCTGCAGTCTATTAATTAATTAATTAAATTTAAAAATTAATTTTAAACGTGTTTTACCCTTGCATCTCAACGCAGAAGATCCAAAGTGAATTTTCCTGCCACACTAATAAAAAACGTTGCCAATTAATTAATTCATTCATTCAATTAAATCAATTATTTCTTACTGGTTGACAAGATTCGGGTTTTATAATCGTTTTTGAACAGAAGGTGTGACCCTAAACTCAAAATCAATAGATTAAACTCAAAAATCAATAAGATTGACTGTACCCTTGATTGAAGAAGCAAAACAGAAGAGGAAGACTGTGGCGGAAGCAAGGCAACAGGTTTGGCCACATCCGGGGTCATAACCCCATCAACACTATCAGTACTCGTAGTCTCTTCAATCAAAACCCCTAAAAATAAATAAATAAATAAATAATTTTAATTCTCTCCCCCCCTTACTTGATGGTCCCGGTGTTCCAACAACCGTTTTCACGTGATGCCTCGACGGTTTCCTTCTCTCTTTAGCCATAGGTGGACGTCGAAATTCCTTTTCCAACGGAGGAGCTCTAGCCGGTTCCGGAAGCGGCGCCAAGGCAACGGTCGTTGTAGTGGTCACGTGAACACTCTGATCTCCTCTTCCCCCTTCTAATTCTCCATAATGTTCATCTTCAAAATGAATTCGTCTTGGCGGGAGATCATCTATGACGTCATCGGATTCAGGTGGAGCGGAAGCCAAGACTTCTTCTCGACTTCTTTGTTGTTGTTGTTTGTCGAGAGATAGAGAAAAACGACTTCGACTTTTTGTGACGTCGATATCCTCGGAATTCGGCTGAATGCTGTCATCGGAAAACGCAGTCGAAGACATAGACTCTTCAATCCTAAAAGAAATAATAATTATATATATATACATATATTTAATTTTTTACGCTGAAAGATGTTTTTCCAACTGAAGTCGAGCCAAACTTTTTCCATCGCCTTCTTTATCGCAAAGTAGTTCTCGTATAAGTGCGACTTGTCGTTCCTGAGACGAAAAGTTGAAGCGAAAGGGGGCCCCACCCACTTAGTCACTTTTTCTTACGAGATGTTGCATTTGGGTTTCGACTCGCATTCTCTTCTTCATTTCGTCGTCGGCGAGACTTCGAGCGTGCTTCAGCTTGATTTCGAGCGATTCGCACGCGTCCTTCGTCACGAGAATGAAGAAAAAACGATGGCGAAGGCGCCTTCATCTTACGTGGAGTCGCGATTTGTCGCGTTCGACGCCTGCGAACTGAATTTCGCATCGATTCCACGCTTGGCGACACAGTTCTTGATTCTCGACAAATTTGATAAATTCTGCGAAGGAGAAGGGTTCGTTTTGGCGAGGCGAAAAGCGTCGATGAAGCGACCTGCTTCGTCGTGTTCGTAGCCGGTCGTTAGAACCGACATTACGCGCATCATTTCGTCAAAATAGGATAGGAGTCCCGTTGGCGATGCCATTTCGTCGCCAATAGCGGCTAGAGAGTAGGAATACGGACGGAGAAGAAACACTAAATGGCCGCCGTTCAAATCGACCAATCAACGAAGAGCACGGGTCGGGTCACGAGGTTCTAGCGTACGTTATCGCGGTCTCTAAAACTCGCGTCTGTTTGTCTTTGAATAGCCAAAGACCGATCCGAAATGTCAATAAATTGTCGAACTGAGATCGTCGTGCTCAGATCTTTCCACTGACTCACTGTCTTTTGAAGTTGCGCACTTCTTGCTTGACTTTCTCCTTCAATAGTCCGCGCTAACGCGCGCATAGCTGCAGCGTCATCCTCAGGAAAAATTTGAACTCGCACGTGAGAAACGAGATGAGCGAGAAACTGTGCAAGACAATTGTCCTGTGCAAAATACACCTCCAATAGCGTAGAATCCAATTCACTTGCTGTAGCAATTACTAAATTTCGTAGAGACTCATTCTCTTCAGCTACAAGTCGAAATTCAAAATCCTGCGACGATTTTACTCGTATAGGATTGATGCCAAGCGCTTCGATGAGAATTCTAACCAAGCTAACCTCAGACAAAGTCACTCTTAGACGTTCAACTTTCATCACATAACAAAAAGCCATTGCATCCTCAAATCGTTTTTGAGCTAGAAAATTCGCTGACAATTTGATCCCTATGACGTCAATGCAGCTCAAAAGGATTGGATTGGAGCAACTGACTATGATAGGATTTGAATTCAGAGTATACGTCAAATTGACGTGGGCACGAATTTGATGAGAGAAAGCAAAGGAGGGAATTTGCAATTTCGTCATTAGAACCCCACTTTGATTTGAATTGAGTGAAGCGATTTTTTTACTTGATGATTCCATGGTGACGATGCCCGTCTCTTCGAGCGACGCCACGTATATAGAAACGCCATATATGGTATGATTTGAAAGATTCGTTACGTCACAGCCGAGCACCCACGTGCCGCAGACGATTTTCTGCCAAATTTCGCCGATTTGAATTGGTAGCGACGTCGAGCGTGTTCTCTTCTTCTTCTTTTGTCGTTTTTTGCTGCCGACGAGAGGTACGAGCGTAGAGAATTTGCTATCTTCGTCATCGTCGCTCTTCGGCTGCGCGATTCGCGTGAGATCGGTGCGTAACTTTTGCGCAAGGACTTCTTTCGTCGAATTCGCTTGTCCAATTTCGTTCGCGTCGCTTTCGCAGACGAGAAGACGATTTGCGAGACCGTCGATTGCCTGTAGAAGGCTACTTGGACACGGCAAATCGGACGACATTCTAAGCGCGACACGCGCGTATGCGCAGCGACTGCGCAGATTTTCTACTCGATGCAGTCGGGCGAGATTTTGCGCGTTCGAGAGATTGTGGCGTTAGGCTGTGTAGCCGTTGGAAAAACAGTACGAACTCTGGGTCGATTAGAGATGTACGATCCATCGTCGAGTCGAGCCGTGCTGAAGATGGACGACAACTCGCTGAACGTCGACACAAAGCTTCTCGAACCGTGTCCATTTCAAAGAAAGGCACTTTATCAGATAATTGGTCAAATCGAAAGTGCGGGGAGTGGCAAACGAGGAGGAGAAGCCGGAAAATTCGACACGGTTCTATTGAAAGCGCGCGTTTATCGTCAAATGAACGATCTCGACGTCAAAGTCTACTACGAATGTCTCGAAGCAAGACGAAACAATGGAAAAGTAGCGCAAGAACTGACTGAAATAACTAGACCCGGAAAATAATAAACATTTGCATATGAATTAGTATACAACTCTCACTCCCGCGTAATAGATACCGGCGGTACATACCTCGATCCTAGAATCGGGGGCGTGGGCGATTTAATTTGATTTGTGCTAGTGCCCAAATCGTCGCATATTGTCTTGCTCTTCACTATCGTCACCGGTCGAAGACAGTATTTGTGACGCCAAACGAGCGTGTCCGAATCGTTCGCCGTGACGTCGAGCAGCGGCGAATCGCCCGGTCGCGAATCGAGAAGTTCAGCGAATCTGCGCATGCTCGCACCCTTTCGACGTCGCGGCTGTGCGTAAAGATCTTTGGCCGTGCTGACGACGCGCGCTCGTGCGCCGATCTGTTGAGTTGCGTCGATAGCGACGGCAAGCTTCAGCGACCATTCGTAGGCGCGCAATACTGTAAAACGATCCGTCACGTGGTCGTGCAAAACTACGCACGTGACAAATCGTTGATTACGCATAATGGACTTCAATCGCGGACACAGTCGCTTCGTCGAATCGGAATCGACGCTCAATCCGCTCGCATACAATTCCAATTTCCACGACGACTTGATCGACGGCTGATCGACCATTTCGATTCGATAATTGCGTCTAGCCCCGCCCCCATGCACATTCACCACTTCCTTGTTGCCCCCATAGAAGGGCATGGCGCTTCCGTCGGCATCCAAAACGACGTCGTGGGTCTTGAAACCGTTAAATTCCCAGCACGCGCGTCCAGACGTGTAGTCGAGACAGCATCGGCGCGATTTGACGAATTGAACGAAGCCGATTGAAAAATCGTCGTTATCGTCATCGTCATCGTCTTCGGGACATATTTCGAACTCGCAACTCGCTCGAAATGGGGGATGAAGTATTTGAACTGCTTCCTTGTGCTCTTGAACGCGAATGGGACGCTTTTCGATCGTTGTCGTCACTTTCGTTATTCGAATGCGATCTTTCGGGTCGATCGAACGCTTACTCTTCGACGACATGATGCGCAAAACAACAATTTCGTCCTTCGTTGGACGACGAACGCCAGGAACTGGCTCGACGCAAAGAAAAACGTCGGGTTTTGTGTGGGGTAACGAGTGGGCGTTGCGAATCTTGCGATGATGTCATGTGACCCCTTTTCCTGTCTCTCTCTCTCTCTCTCTCCGTGGGAGAAGATCGGCACGATTCAATCCCAGAAATCTTCGAGAAATACTTTTTTTCTATATGCTTAAAGCAACGTAGAGTGTTAAAGAAAGACTATCTTCTAACACGGTGCAGTTTCGTTACGTAGGATGGGCGTCGTCTCCGGGTAGTATCTAAACACGGAGTTACCAAAGAGCCGGGGCTTACGAAAACACGTACGACAGTTTACCTTCCGCAATAATGACCTCGGGAAACGTTGTCGTGATTCTTCCGCATCCTCTTTCGAAACCTTTCTCTGCTTATATCCTTGCTCCGGATGGGAAAAAATGCCACGCCCATCCGAGGAAACGCCCACTTCTTCCTCTCGACGCTGCTTTCTCTTTCTTTCTCGAATTGCGTCGAGCATTCGACTTTTTTCGACACTTTCGACGTAATGACGACTCTCTCGCTTCGCTTGCGATATTTCGCTACGCATTCGCTGCTCGTGTACGGCAGATTCATACGCTTTCAAAAAAAAACAATAAAATAAAATCGATCAAAAACTCCGTGCGACTATAGTAAACCTAATTTCTCTGTAAGATGCGTCCAACGAAATTTTGGCAAATATTTGATATTCCAAAGGTCGTCGTAGTATCGACTATGTTTCCCACTGCCTATATGACGTCACGTGCTTAGAATGTATCTGTATATAAGTAGTGTACCTATTCTAGTGTTGTTAATCGAAATTGCAACATGTTTTGCTACTTTCTTTTCGGCAAATTCGACCCAGCCTTCGGTGAAAACCTTTTTCCGGCTTCCTCCTTGCTTCTGCCTTCGCTTCCGCGTAAACGGATCTTCGAGGAATGATGGAGAGGAAGAGGAAGACTTTGGCTCGCCTGTTCTCACCTTCCGGCTGCAAGAACACGCGTCCTACGACGCCAAATTGAGACATCAAGTGCTTCACTTTTTCCGGTTTCATTCCAGGAGGAATTCGGCTTATATAGACGAGTCCAGGCGTCGGTTTCTTCTCCGCCACGCTCATGACGCGATTCTAACGCGCGTTAATTAATACCATGGCCGCCGAATGTTGCAAATAAAGTACCCTAGAACAGTACACCTTCCCTTTTCGCGAGGAATATGTCCCGATGACATCATATGTCCGGTTTTCGACGCCACTCATCCGCTCCTTCGCGAAGAAATAATCATAACGGAAAAATTAGACGGCGGAAATTGTTCAATTTATCGAGGAAACGTTTACGCGCGAACGACAACTAACGAAGCATCTCATCCCTCTTTCGGTCCCGTCAAACAACTCGCTTCCCAAATCGCATCCCTCGTCCCAGACGAATATCAATTATTCGGAGAAAATATGTTCGGAATTCATTCGATAACATACGACAAACTATCGTCCTATTTTTACCTCTTTGCAGCATTTGATACCAAATCAAAGCAATTCCTCCCCTGGGATAGTCTAGTCTCTCTAGCCGAATCATTGGACGTCCCAACAGTACCTCATCGATATCGAGGCACATTGGGTACACCAAAACAATTGGAAAATTGGATTAAAACTGAAATGAAACAAAAATCGTCATGTGGATTATCTACGTGCCCTGAGGGCTTTGTAGTGAGATTAGCTAAGGAATTCGATTTGAAACAATTCGAGACATCTGTGGCAAAGTATGTGAGAGAAGGTCACGTGCAGACGGATGCAACGTGGAAGCGAACCTGGAAAGCGGCAAAATTAACGTCATAGAATTAATAAATTGATACTAGCAGGACTTCAGTTCAAAAAATACCCCAAAACAATTTTTTTCTACAGTACGGAACAATAGGAACAATAGGAGGAACCTGAAGAATTGCTTGAAAGATCCACGCCACTCTGCTGCTTCTGCTGCTTTGAATTTGTCTCCCACAACCCAGGCGTTTCAATTATCTATAACAATAATAATTAATAATACTTATAATAATAATTTTTTGTCTTTGCTTTTTCGACGAGCTCTTCGAAAGCTGTTTGAACTCCGTCACGCGTTTTGGCACTAAAAGATCTCCCAATAAAACAAGAAATTGAATTTTTTTCTAATTATGTACCTTGCTTCGATGAACAACATTGCGTGTTTTCGAGCAAATCGTTCTCCTTCCGCTCTACTAACGCACCGATTTCCCTACACAACATACTTATTAATTAAATACATAAGTATACTATATCTTACTTTATCTATCTTATTCCCAACTAACATCTTAACAATATCATTCCGAGTTGCATACGTATCCACTTCACTTAGCCACACAGACAAATTAGTAAACGACTCCCTTCGAGTGCAGTCATACACTAAATCCAAAATAAATATATAAAAAATTAATATAAAATGTTGATGGTACCTAGAACAACGCCATGAGCTCCTCTATAATAGGCTGGAGTTAGTGTGCGAAATCGTTCTTGACCGGCAGTGTCCTTTACCATATATATCTAAATTGTAGCTATTTTATTGCTATGTGTTGTACCCATAGCGATAGTTTGACGGAGTTTCCGTGAACGGTCAGAATTTTCGTTTTGAAGTCGACCCCTTCGTGGAAATACGATAATGGGTCTTTTTCTTTCCTTTTTTTCGTCTCACCTATTGTTGACGATATGTCGGGATCGAATTTGTCTTCGGCGAAGCGAACGATGAGGCTACGAACATCGATAACGCGGTGAGCGAGCGAGAATACGCCCCTTTTTCTACATACCTCGACTTTCCCGTGCCACTGTCGCCGATTGTCAGTAATTTGAGGCTCGTTAGTACGTCGGAATCCATGAGATTCGTGTCGAGAAACGTAGCATCTGTGTGTGTGACGTCGAATATCCGGACCTTTTCGACTGCGTCATGAAGTGCATGCGTGTTCCTTTAGGATTTAGGACGTGGAGATTAGGCCGACGTGATCTGGCTTTTCTCGACTCATCCTTCACCGCATCTCTATCGTCTACCGATTTCCAGTAGCCATGGGAAAGTTTCTAAAGTCCGGCCGAGTAGTTTTAGTGCTCGCGGGCCGCTACGCCGGCAAAAAGGCGGTCATAGTGAAGAACCAAGACGACGGTGACCAGCGTCGACCGTACGGACACGCACTCGTCGCGGGAATCAATCGCTACCCGCTCAAAGTCACGCGAAAGATGGGAAAGAAGAAATCGGCGAAACGATCGAAGATCAAGCCGTTCATTCGCGTCTACAACTACAACCATTTGATGCCAACAAGGTAAAAACGAAAAATCGCCGCCAATTCCGCTTCGTCGACCTTCCCTTCCAGATATTCGGTCGACGTCGCTTTGGATAAGCAAACGGTTAACAAGGACGCGTTCGCCGAGCCAACGAAGAAGAGAAAAGCCGTTCGAGAAGTGAAACAGAAGCTGGAGGAAAGGTAGGGGGCGTGGTCACTTTTGTATCTCGAATTCTCTCTCTCATGTCGTGTCTCCTTCTCCTCCTAAGGTACAAGTCGGGCAAGAACAGGTGGTTTTTTCAGAAACTGAGGTTCTAGTCACTTTGAACTGATTCCTAATAAATAAATGATTTACTCAATCACGTGATCACGATTTTTTGCACTGACCATCCATCATCACTAAAGCCTAGGGTCTCTCATAATCTCTCATCATATATTTCGTCCCTGGATTAAATAATTCCCCCTGAGGTGCTTTCCCTTGGCTTCCATCCTGTTTACATTCTTTCGGGAGTTGCATTACAATAAAGCTGAGTCAGCCAGGGATCATCTCCTCACTGTCTGAAGAACTTTCTCAGCGTCCACACCCATGCTTTATCTCTTCGTCTCTCTCCTTGGTCTCCTCGCTTCGGCCCAAGGCCACCAGCATCAGCATCTTTGCTCCGAAGCTGTTGGGCCTTGCTTCGCTGATCCCGTCTGTTACGCCCGCTATCTCGCCTACACTAACAGTTTCTGCCGCGATACGCTCGGCAGTTTTGACCCGGAAGCGGGCTGCTCAGCGGCGTGCAACGAATCCTTGTTTCATTTTTTGAGTCATCCGCTTGCTGTCAACGTTTCGAACTGCGACTGTGGCGAAGATCTCGCTACGTGTCTCATTCCCCAAGATAACTTGGAGTATCGTTGTTTTGACGTCAAGCCCGCTCCCAAGTGCAATCTCACGACATCACTCTCCGATTCCTTCTGCCCCAAATTCGTATCGCAATGTCTCAACGATTCGGCATGCGCCGAAGCGTATCACGTCTTCTGGTCCGGAATACGTCGCGACGACGAGGGCGAGATTCACTTGGAGGGAACGGCCGCGTGCGGATCGCCGTGGCTAGGAGGCTGGTGCAATCCAACGTGCAAGCAAGCACTCTACGACTTCATGTGCGAATGGGGAAAGGTATGTAGACTAGACAGGTCAACATTTTAGCACATACGATAGTTTGTCTTTTCCCCAAAAGATCGCAGAGCCCGCCACGTGCCAATGCGACTCCGATGACGAAGAATGCACAAACGTGCAAATCTCCCTAGCGAACCGAATCGAGACGGCGTGTCTCGCCGACGACGAACGGCACTCATTGCAATTCTGCGACAACGCGGAGAGCGCGTGTCGCAACGACTCCGTTTGCGCGCCTCTCCTAGATGAATCCCAAAAGGCGTGCGGGGAAGTGATCGACGGAAGGTCGAAAAACTGTTCAGATGAGTGCCGACATGCTTTCGGGGCCCTCTTCACTAATCCTATCGGTCGCTACATGGAACGCTGTTCGTGCGGATCAGGGAATAGTTTCTGTCAGCGACGCGGTTCCTATATATCGGTCTACTGTTTCGGCGCCCTGTGGGGCGTACCTCAACTATGCGACGATGTTCTTGACGCTTGCTATGATGATTCGACGTGCAATGAGACGAGGCATCGCTACTTGACGGCGTGTAGTCCCGATTTGAATGAGGAGAACGATTTCACGTGCTCGGACACGTGTAAGAAGTATGCGGAGATGATCTTTAAGGATCCCGTTGGTGGCGTTTTGAATTCGTGCTTCTGTCAAATAACAGATGAAGAATGTCTCGCGTATGAAAAAATCACGGGAAATTGCTTTGAGGTACCAACGACGCCAACGCCCCCACCACCACCGGATACAGATTATGAGAAGGCTTTTGCCAAGTGGCAAGAGTCCTATGATGATTGGCAAGTGAAGTATGATGAGTGGCAGAATGATCAGTGTCCTGATGAATCAGGAAACGAATGAGGCTGGCTCTCCATAGAATCTGAACGCTGACATTGCGTCGTCTTTGATTTCTTTTTGTTGTCTAAGTGTTGTCCTCAAGTTTCAATGATGAGTGTTGTCACCTGCAGCTTTAGCTAGATGCAACTTTAGCATTGGTTTCTTACTCTCTTTCCTCTCTTGGACCATGTTCCGTACGATAGCATCCCCTTTGGAGCGTCAAGGCTGTGCGGTTTCCCCAAGAGGGGCCCCTACGATTCCCTGTCGACGATTCGTTCGCTGTGACGTCACTCCTTCGTTTCGATCGATGAAAGGTCGATTCCGTCGTCTTTTTGAGGAAGAACGACCCGCGCACGGCGGCACAGGCATCGCGGAACGAGGCGGAAAGTGCCGGTCGTTCGCCGAAGAAGAGAAAAGCCGTTCGAGAAGTGAAACAGAAGCTGGAGCAAAGGTAGTGAGCTTGATCACTTATCTCGAATCCCTCTCATGTGGTCTCCTCCTAATTTAAAGCACAAGTCGAGCAAGAACTAGGCTCGAGGGTCCAGCCTGTGTTGTGCTAGCGCGCGTTCCGCGCTGCCCAACAACAGGCTGGACCCTCGAGCCTAAGCAAGAACAGGTGGTTCCTAATAAATACATGATTTACTCAATCACGTGATCGCGATTTCTCTAACTGATCATCTGATCATTGCATCTCAGTAGCCACATAATTTAGGATAGGGTTTCCTAAATCATTAATTAATTAATTTAAGATAGCGGTTCAAATATTTCTCCCCTGAACCCTGGCTTTCATCCTGTTTGCATTCTTTCGGGGGATGCACTACACAATAAAGCTGAGTCAGCCGGGGATCGTCTCCTCACTTCTTGAAGAACCTTCTCAGCATCCGCACCCATGTTTTACCTCATCGTCTCTCTCCTTGGTCTCCTCGCTTCGGCCCAAGGCCACCAGCATCAGCAACTGTGCTCTGAAGCTGTTGGACCTTGCTTTGCTGATTCCGACTGTTATACCCGCTATATCACCTACACCAACCTCTGCAGCGATACGCGCTTGAGTTTGGACCCGGAAACGGGTTGTTCAGCGACGTGCAACGAATCCTTGCTTTACTTTTTGAGTCATCCGCTTGCCGTCAATGCTTCAGGCTGCGACTGTGGCGAAGATCTCGCTGCGTGTCGCATTCCCAACGACAACGTACAGTATCGTTGTTTCGACGTCAAACCCGCTCCCAAGTGCAGTCTCGCGGCATCGTGGGGGATCTCCGATTCCTTCTGCCCTTCTTTCGTATCGCAATGTCTCAACGATTCGGCCTGCGCCGAAGCGTATCGTCTCTTCTGGTCGGGAATACGTCGCGACGACGAGGGCGAGATTCACTTGGAAGGGGGAGCGGCCGCCTGCGGCTCGCCGTGGCAAGGAGGCTGGTGCAATCCAACGTGCAAGCAGGCACTCTACGACTTCATGTGCGAATGGGGAAAGGTACGTAATTACGTAGAGACAGGTTATTAAATAATAGTGCATATCTGTCCCCAAAGGTCGCAGAGCGCGCCACATGTCAGTGCGACTCCGATGACGAAGAATGCACAAACACGCAAATCTCTTTAGCGAACCGAATCGAGACGGCGTGTCTCGCCGACGACGAACGGCACTCATTGCTATTCTGCGACAACGCGGAGAGCGCGTGTCGCGACGACCCCGTTTGCGCGCCTCTCATAAATGAATCCGAAAAGGCTTGCGGGGAACTGATCAATGGAAGGACAAAAAACTGTTCGTGGGAGTGCCTAACGGCTTTCGGGGCTCTCGACGCTAATCCTATCGGTAGCTACATGGGACGCTGTTCGTGCGGATCGGGGAATAGTTTCTGTCAGCGACGCGCCTCCTACATATCGTTCTACTGTTTTGGCAGCCCGTGGGATGTACCTCAACTATGCAACGATGTCCTCGACGCCTGCTACGACGATTCAACGTGCAATGAGACGAGACATCGCTACTTGATGGCGTGCAATCCCAATTTGAATGACGATTACGATTATACGTGCTCGCCCACCTGCAAAAAGTATGCCGAGATGATACTTAGGGATCCCGTTGGCAGCGTTTTGAATTCGTGCTTCTGCCAAATAACAGATGAAGAATGTCTCGCCTATGAAAGAATCACGGGAAATTGCTTTGATTCACCAACGGCGCCGTCACCAACGAAGATACCGTCGACAGTCGCACCACCATCACCGGCGAATATAGATTATGAGAAGGCTTTTGCCACGTGGAAAGCGTCCTATGATGATTGGCAAGTGAAGTATGAAGAATGGCAGAAGGATCAGTGTCCCGATGGATCGTGAGGCTGGCCGGATGGCTCTCCATACAACCTGAACGCTGACATTGCGTCGTCTTTGATTTCTTTTTGTTGTCTAAGTGTCTGTGTGTGTGTGTTGTCCTCAAGTTTCAATGATGAGTGTTGTCAACTGCATAACTTTAGCTTTAGCTAGATGCAACTTTAGCATTAGTTCTTACTCTCTTTCCTCTCTTGGACCATGTTCCGTACTATAGCATCTCCTTTGGAGCGTCAAGGCTGTGCGGTTCCCCCAAGAGGGGCCCCTACGATTCTCTGTCGACGATTCGTTCGCTGTGACGTCACTCCTTCGTTTCGATCGATGAAAGGTCGATTCCGTCATCTTTCAGGCATCGCGGAACGAGGCGGAAAGTGCCGGTCGACGTCGCTTTGGATAAGCAAACGGTTAATTAACTTAAGGTACAAGTCAAGCAAGAACAGGTGGTTTTTTTTCAGAAACTTCAGTTGCTTTGAACTGATTCCTAATAAATACATGATTTACTCAATCACGTGATCACGATTTCTCTAACTGATCATTGCATCTCAGAAGCTACATAATTTAGGATAGGGTTTCCTAAATCATTAATTAATTTAATTAATTAATACTGTTATATCTAATGCTGCAAACTATTGAACACAATCCGGGGTTACTACCTACTGTGACGTCACCTTTTTGGTAGCATTTTGTTGAATATACGGGAGAGTATGACATCACAATGAATGTGATGTCATAAAGGCACCTGTGTGTGTGATTGGTTTATGAGCGATTGTGACGATTTCTTTTTTAGGTCGCGCGACGAAGGAAAATGGCGCTCTTTTCGAAGACTTGATCGCCGAACGCGCGCCGCTTCGACGAAGATCGACGAGCGACGAAGACGGAAGACAGAGCACAGATTTAGGAATGTTTTTAGTACTGCACAAGCGTAAAATCGCTGTACGTGTATGGAAATATATAATGCGACTAAAATGCTGTTGCGTATATTTGCCCACATAGACAGCGCAGACGCAATTCTGCGATCCAATTGACGGTTTTCTGACGGGATTGATCGACATGGAAGCGATTAACGCCAAAGAAATGCGTTTATAACTAAAATGGAGGCTTGCTAGCTGTTTCGTCTGCCCGCTTTCCAAAAGCGACAGAGCTCGTCGGTGAGTCGTACATAATGTGAAAATCGTCATGATGCAGCTGAAATAGTAACGTGTTGCGTGTAAATAATTGCAGCTTTAGTTTTGGTTTCTATACAGTGGAACGACTGGGAAGTCTACCTGTATATTTCCATGACCCACTCTGGTGGAGGACAGTCGCGTCATGGTACGTATGGCGGCACAGAAGTATTTTCAATTATTATTACAGGAAAAGGTGGTCCGGCCAAACCGGACGGTCCGGACCGCTTGCTACGGCGCGGAAACAATCGCACTCCCACTTCCAATGACCTTCATCACAGCAACTTATTTCTAATACCATGATTTACTCAATCACGTGATCGCGATTTCTCAGTGAGTACACATACTTTAGGGTACAGTAGGGTCTCCCAAATCATTAATTAATATGGGAAGTTCAAATATTTCCCTTGAGGTGCTTTCCCTGGCTTCTATCCTGTTTGCATTCTTTGGGGCGGATGTGGATTGAAATAAAGCTGAGTCAGCCAGGGATCGTCTCCTCACTGCTCGAAGAACCTTCTCAGCGTCCACACCCATGTTTTACCTCCTCGTCTCTCTCCTTGGTCTCCTCGTTTCGGCGCAAGGCCAGCAACTGTGCTCTGAAGCTATTAGACATTGCTTCGCTGATCCCGACTGTTATGCCCGCTATCTCACCTACACTAACAACTTCTGCCGCGACACGCTCTCGAGTTTTGACCCGGAAACGGGTTGTTCAGCGACGTGCAACGAATCCTTGTTTTACTTTTTGAGTCATCCGCTTGCCGTCAATGTTTCAGGCTGCGACTGTGGCAAAGATCTCGCTACGTGTCGCATTCCCAACGACAACCTACAGTATCGTTGTTTCGACGTCAAACCCGCTCCCAAGTGCAGTCTCGCCGCATCGCTCTCTGATTCCTTCTGCCCTAAATTCGTATTGCAATGTCTCAACGATTCGGCGTGCGCCGAAGCGTATCATCTCTTCTGGTCGGGAATACGTCGCGACGACGAGGGCGAGATTCACTTGGAGGGAGCGGCCGCGTGCGGCTCGCCGTGGCTAGGAGGCTGGTGCAATCCAACGTGTAAACAAGCACTCTACGACTTCATGTGCGAGTGGGGAAAGGTATGTACAGTACTACTACGTCATAGAGAGATCAATATTAGCATATCTCTCCCCAAAGGTCGCAGAGCGCGCCACGTGCCAGTGCGACTCCGATGACGAAGAATGCACAAACGTGCAAATCTCCCTAGCGAACCGAATCGAGACGGCGTGTCTCGCCGACGACCAACGGCACTCATTGCAATTCTGCGACAACGCGGAAAGCGCGTGTCGCAACGACGCCACCTGCACGCCTCTTATAAACGAATTTGATAGAGCTTGCGGGCAACTGATCAATGGAAAGACAAAAAACTGTTCGTGGGAGTGCCTAATGGCTTTCAGGGCCCTCGACTCTAATCCTATTGGTAGCTACATGAAACGCTGTTCATGCGGATCGGGGAATAGTTTCTGTCAGCGACGCGGCTCCTACATATCGTTCTACTGTTTTGGCAGCCCGTGGGATGTACCTCAACTATGCAACGATGTCCTCGACGCTTGCTACGACGATTCGACGTGCAATGAGACGAGACACCGCTACTTGATGGCGTGTAGTCCCGATTTGAATGAGGAGAATGATTTCACGTGCTCGGACACGTGTAAAAAGTATGCGGAGATGATCTTCATTGATCCCGTTGGCGGACCTTTGGCTTCGTGTTTCTGCCAAATAACAGATGCGGAATGCATCGCTTATCAAAGAATCACGGGAAATTGCTTTGATTCGTCGTCACCAACGGCGCCGTCACCAACGGAGATACCATCGGCAGTCGCACCACCATCACCAGCGGATATAGATTATGAGAAGGCTTTTGCCACGTGGAAAGCGTCCTATGACGATTGGCAAGTGAAGTATGAAGAATGGCAGAATGATCAATGTCCTGATGCATCAGGAAACGAATGAGGCTGGCTGGGCTGGCTGGCTCTCCATAGAATCTGAACGCTGACATTGCGTCGTCTTTGTTGTTGTCTAAGAGTGTGTGTTGTCCTCAAGTTTCAATAATGAGTGCTGTCAACTGCATAACTTTAGCTTTAGCTAGATACAACTTAGCACTGGTTTCTTACTCTCAGATAATGCCTTTCCTGTAAAGACAGCTTCTTGGACCACGTTTCGTACGATAGCATCTCCTTTGGAGCGTCAGGCTGTGCGGTTCCCAAGAGGGGCCCCTACGATTCTCTGTCGACGATTCGTTCACTGTGGCGTCACTCCTTCGTTTCGATCGATGAAAGGTCGATTCCGTCGTCTTTCTGAGGAAGAACGACCCGCGCACGGCGGCACAGGCATCGCGGAACGAGGCGGAAAGACTGGCGGAAAGTGCAGCTAGCTCTAGAGTGCGTTAGCGTTACACGTGCTCCGATAGCGTAGACTGGCCCTGACTGGCGTAGACGAAACCGCGAAGAAGAGAAAAAGAACGTCCACGTACGTGTACGAACGGAGAACGAAGCATTCTTCGCCATCTTGAACTTGGTTCGTCATGACGACGCTTCTATTACGTCACAAGCTTACATCACTTCCTTTCCAAAAATAAACTGCTGACTTTGCTGCCGACAGTGAAACGCGTCAAAATTAGCACCTGCATTTCTCGGACCAATGAGAGCGCTAGGTGAGCCCCACGTGACCCCAGCCGACCAATGAGCGCGCTGGGTGGGGCTACGCTGTTCAAAAGCGAAGCGCACACAGATCTTCCTTCAGTTGCGGCTGAGGGTGGGTGCGTCGCGGTTCGCCGCGTCTCATCCTTGAGAGGACTGGCTCGGGGGCTTTGGCAGAAGGCAAGTGAGGATAGTTGGATCTCAGCGTGGCCCACGGTTAATTCCGTGCCGGAGCCTGTAGGCAGGGCGATGGGGGGCTTCGGCCTCGGTTTACGCACTGGGCAGACGGATCATTCGAGGTCTTATTGTCGTCAACAAGCACGAACCGCGCTAGGCTGAGTGGTTACGGCTTGGAGGGGGTGTTCAACTATGGTCTGGTTGCCGGCACTTTTCTCACCCGAACGACGCGATTAGACCGACGATGATCCAGCCCAGGAGCCTTCGATTCCTCCATTGCACTGTCTTCATTGTCGACTCCTACAAACAGCGGTCAGCCTCTCTCCAATCCACAAGGCCCGGTTCTTCTCAGGAAGACATACCGAAGGCTTTGGTACCAGCGCACCGGGGTTTCGGTATTAGGGGCCGATCCTCATCCAGGTGGGTACTGAATGGATTGGCCGAGGACCCGCAACTCGCCCGAAACTTTTTGGAAGGGGGTCATCGCTTTGCGAAGACTTCCCTGGGCTACGACGCGTCCGAACCTCCCCGCGGTGTAGCCTGGGTAACGCGAATACGGACGCAAATCAAAAGGTACGTACAACGATTATTTGACAGTGACTAATAGAATTTCTTTTTTAGGTCGCGCGACGAAGGAAAACGGCGCTCTTTGCGAAGATCGATCGCCGAACGCGTGCCGCTTCGACGAAGATCGACGAGCGACGAAGACGGAAGACAGAGCACAGATTTAGGAATTTTTTTAGTACTGCACGAGCGTAAAATCGTGTATGGAAATATACCGACTAAAATGTGCACAATTTGAATGCTGTTGCGTCTATTTGCCCGCATGAACAGCGCAGACGCAATTCTGCTATCCAATTGACTGTTTTCTGACGAGATCGATCAACATGGAAGCGATGAACGCCAAAAAAATGCGCTTATAACTAAAATGGAGGCTTGCTGTTTCGTCTGCCCGCTTCCCAAAAGCGACAGGGCTACATAGTGTGAAATTATCACGATGCAGCTGAAATAGTGACGTGTCGTACGCAAATAATTTCAGCTTTAGTTCAGTAGAATGACTGGGAAGTCCGCCTGTAACTGGTGGAGACAGTCGCGTGGTGGTACGTGTGGCAATATAACCCCGGAATTATTATTATTACAGGAAAAGGTGGTCCGGCCAAAACCGGACGGTCTGGACTGCTTGCTACGGCCCTCTTCCAGCGGAAACAACCGCACTTCCACTTCCAACGACCTTCAGGCTTCATCCCAGCAAAGTATTTCTAATAATTACACGATTTACTCACAATTTTTTTCGGTAGAAATTCCCCACTAGCCATGATCATCATTGAATCTCAGCCTCCTCTAGCCGCTATCCCGTTTGATCCTGTTTGAACCTCTTTGATCCCGTCTGCATTCGTTTGAGGTATGCAATGCAAACAAAGCTGAGTCACCCAAGGTTCATCTGCTCACTTCCCAAAGAACCTTCTCGACGTTCAGACCAATGTTTTACCTCCTCGTCTCTCTGACTCTCCTTGGTCTCCTCGCTTCAGCACACGGCCAGTCATCATGCTCCGAAGCCCTTCGACCTTGCTTTAACAATTCCGTCTGTTTGTCCCTCTATCGTTCCTACTTGGAGTTCTGCTACGATACACTCATGAGTTCGGACCCGGAAACGGGCTGTTCAGCGGCGTGCAACGAATCCCTGCGTTACTTTTTGAGTCATCCGCTTGCCGTCAATGCTTCAGGTTGCTACTGCGACGACTGGGATGATCCGGATGGGTGTTACAATTTCAACGGAAACCTGCAATATCGCTGTTTCAACGTCAAACCTGCTCCCAAGTGCAATCTCACGGCATCGTCAAGCGTTTCACAGTTCTTGTGCTCCGCTACCCTATCACAATGTCTCGGAGATTCGGCCTGCAATAAAGCGTATAGTTTAGTCTGGTCGGACATGTGCGAGCCGTCCAGGGAAGAAGACTCGTGCAGTCCAATATGCAAACAAGCGCTCTACGACTTGATGTGCGAATGGGAAAAGGTAGGACAAAACAGGTCAATAGTTTAGCATATTCCGTAATTTGTCTTTCCCAAAGCTCTCGGCGCGCGCCGCGTGCCAGTGGCTGTGCGACTCCGATGACGGAGAATGCACAGAGATGCAAATCGAAATGGCGGCCGGAATCGAGGCATCGTGTCTCGCCGCCGACGAACGGCACTCATTGGTATTCTGCGACAACGCGGAGAGTGCGTGTCGCAACGACGCCGCCTGCGCGCCTCTTATAGACCAATTCAATAGAGATTGCGAGGAAATGATCAACGGAACGATGAAAAACTGTTCGCGGGAGTGCCTATCAGCTGTCGAAGCCCTCGACGCTAATCCTATCGGTAGCTACATGAGACGCTGTTCGTGCGGATCAGGGAATAGTTTCTGCCAACGACGGGGCTCCTATGTATCGTTCTACTGTTTTGGCAGCGTGTGGAAAGTACCTCAACTATGCAACGATGTCCTCGACGCTTGCTACGACGATTCGACGTGCAATGAGACGAGACATCGCTACTTGATGGCGTGCAATCCCCATTTGAATGACGATTACGATTACACGTGCTCGCTCACCTGCAAAAAGTATGCGGACATCATCTATAAGGATCCCGTAGGCGGAGTTTTGGATTCATGCTTCTGCCGAAGATCAGATGATGAATGCAGGGCTTATGAAAGAATCACGAGTCGTTGCTTTTTTCCTTTTTGGGACCCGCCACCGACAGGAATACCGTCAACGGGAATGCCGTCAACGGGAATGCCGTCAACGGGAATGCCGTCAACGGCGGCACCGCTACCAGCGGATATAACTTATCAGCAGGCTTTTGCCATGTGGAAAGCGTCCTATTATGATTGGTTATTAAAGTATGAAGAGTGGAAAAATAACCCGTGTCCTGATGAATCAGGAAACGCGTGAGGTCTGCCGGGTTTCCATACAATATGAACGCTGATGCGTCGTCATCCTTGTTTTTGTCGTTTGCATGTGTCTGTGTTGTCCTCCTATTTCAATAATAAATGCTATCAAAAAAAAAGGAAATTATTTTATTCTCATTTACCTTCTCTAGAATGATGAAGCTCTTCTGCAAAAAATGGTCGCGACTCCTTGTGCATATGGGGTCTGAATATTTCCCTTAGGCTCACATGCTGCTCACTTTATTCATAAAGCAAACGAAGTCACAACGAAGTCCAAATCTAGGCTGCAAAACGTAACAAAGCCACTTTACGAATACCCCCGACTTTGGAAACTCCTTCAACGACTTGGGAACTAAATTCGGACTCACCTTGAATCAGTCCCACCACGTGACCGTCTCCACCCGCGGAAACAACGGCACTTCCGCCGCCCCCAACGACTTTCATAAGAGCATCGACAGAAACGCCTTTATCAGCGGCGAAAAGAAGACCGAATTTCGCCAATAGAACCCCGACACGCTGCCCAAAGACTTCCTTGATGACAATCGCTTCTCCTCCGACGGCGCATCCACTAAAAACGGCTCCGTTGACAGTGACAGTGACGTCACAGCCAGAAGAGGGCGCCCCTTTCACTTCGACGCTCATTCCTTTCGCTTTGGCCAACCCGGAAGCGTTGATGAGATTGACTGAGGAATTGGAGGGCAATAGAATGCCGGTAAGGACCCCCACAGCCAACGATTGGCTATTTCTGCCCTTATGAGCCTCAGGGACGGATACACTAAAAGCTGTCCCCTCTGAAACGGAAGCCAATTTGCCCAGAGCTATAGCCAGATTCAACAGCGGTCGAAGAGCCGGCTGATAAGCCGCTTCCAAAGCCGAACAATTAATCTATGATTAATAAAAAATATTATAAATTATTTATTAATTTTTATGATTTTTCTTACGGCTCCAACGAGACCCTTTTTCTGTGTAAGATTCACTATCTGATGGCCAATATCTCCGCCGCAGCGTCGCTGTCCCTCCACCGTACTAGCACCAATATGGGGACACGCAATCACGTGGGGATGCTGAATGAGACCCGTATTTGTAGGCGGTTCGACAGCGTAAACATCAAGCCCAGCCCCTGAGAAAAAATAGATAAATATAATATAAAATATTATTTGTTTTGTACCTGCACATTGGCCTGATTGAAGTGCTCTAAGCAAAGCGTCTTCATCAACAATTCCACCGCGTGCTGCGTTGATAATTCGAACTCCTTTCTTGCATCGTCCAAAAACGTCATCATTTATCATGCCTTTGAAAAAAATAATTATATACATACTTATTTAATTATCTACTTATTTATTTTTTACCTTTTGTTGACGGCAAGAGTGGCGTGTGAACGGTGATGAAATCAGCGATTGGATAAAGCTCCTCTGGGCTCATTTGATCCACTCCAAATTCTTTTGTCACTTCGGCGGGAATGATGGGATCGTAGCCGAGCGTTTTCATGCCAAACGACTGCATTCTCAACGCCACTTCCTTTCCAATGCGTCCAACGCCGAGAATCGCGAGCGTTTTGCCATAGACTTCGATGCCCATGAATTTCTTGCGATCCCATTCGCCGGATTTCATGCTCGCGTCCGCACCGGCCGTATTGCGAGCGAGAGCCATGATAAGACCACAGGTATGCTCAGCAGCACTCAACGTATTTCCACCAGGAGCACTACAGAAAAAAGTAATCACAAAAAAGATTTCTAGAGAAGAATAAATTTATAATAGGGGCTGCGCTTTGGGTTAACGCTGTGGCAACTGGTGTACCAGAGATCTCTGTTGCTTTTACAAAGTGAGAGACGTTCTGAGGAGGTAAGATTTTCTACCACTACCCACACAGCTTTCTGTATAGGTAGACTGTTAACGAAATCTATACAGCTTTCTGTATAGGTAGATTCTTTGGTTTCGTTACCTATACAGCTTTCTGTAGGGGTAGACTGTTAACGAAACCTATACAGCTTTCTGTATAGGCAGATTCTTTGGTTTCGTTACCTATACAGCTTTCTGTATAGGTAGACTGTTAACGAAACCTATACAGCTTTCTGTATAGGTAGATTCTTTGGTTTCGTTACCTATACAGCTTTCTGTATAGGTAGACTGTTAACGAAACCTATACAGCTTTCTGTATAGGCAGATTCTTTGGTTTCGTTACCTATACAGCTTTCTGTATAGGTAGATTCTTTGGTTTCGTTACCTATACAGCTTTCTGTATAGGTAGACTGTTAACGAAACCTATACAGCTTTCTGTATAGGCAGATTCTTTGGTTTCGTTACCTATACAGCTTTCTGTATAGGTAGACTGTTAACGAAACCTATACAGCTTTCTGTATTTTCTGTAGGGGTAGACCCCTACAGCTTTCTGTAGGGGTAGACTGTTCAGTTTCGTTACCTATACAGCTTTCTGTATAGGTAGATTACTTTGGTTTCGTTACCCCTACAGCTTTCTGTAGGGGTAGACTCTGGTTTCGTTACTGGTGAGGAGGTAAGATTTTCTACTAATGGTGAGGAGGTTAGCGAAGGCGAAAAATTGTACTAGAGCGGGAGTCCGTTCTGCTTACTTCATAACAAGAATTCCTAGTTGTGTAGCTGTGTCGATATCGACGTTGTCGACGCCCGTTCCAGCACGTCCAATCAATTTGAGTTTTCCCTTCGCTCCAGCTCGCAAAACATCTTCTCTCACTTTTGTCGCCGATCTCACGACGAGAGCGTCGAATTCCTGCAGAAATGCTATCAAGCGATGATCAAACTCTTTGTTTTTTGAAGTTTACGGGTGCGAGAGAGAGCAGTTCGTCCTTCGTCATCTTGTTTCGCACTTCGACGCCGATTCCGGCCGCTTCGAGCGCTTCTTTGCACGAAACGTCGACGTTGTCAGTCAGGAGCACGCGTTCCACGTTCACGCTCGTTGCCATCACTGCGTAAATTCTTCCCAACGCTAACGGAACACGTGAAGGAGAACATCGGGCGTTCTGCTTAGCGCACGCTGGACGTGCAAAGAATTTCTTGTACGGGAACCAAACAAGAGTCGCTAAATGGCGAGAAGAAAAGAATCTCAACTCGATCTTCATCGAGTCATCATGGTCGGCATGGCGGGCGTCGGAAAGTCGGCGCTAACTCTCCAATTCATGTACGACGAGGTGAGCCCCCTTTCGAGGACACAGCGCCTTGGCGACCAATTTCCCCCGTTCCCTCGCAGTTCGTCGAGAGCTACGAGCCAACAAAAGCCGACTCCTATCGCAAAAAAGTCATCCTCGCCGGCGAAGAGTGCCACATCGACATTCTCGACACAGCAGGCCAAGAAGATTACGCGGCCATACGGGACAACTATTTCCGCAGCGGCGAAGGATTCCTCCTCGTATTCGACATCACCGAAAAGGAGTCGTTCCACGCGCTCGACGATCTTCGCGAACACATACTCCGCGTGAAAAACGACGACAAATTTTCAATGATTCTCGTGGGAAATAAATCGGATTTGGATAATCAGCGAAGCGTTTCGGCGAGCGACGGACAGGCGCAGGCATCCAATTGGGGAATACCGTACGTCGAGACGTCGGCCAAGACAAAGGCCAACGTCGATAAGGCCTTCTATGAATTGCTTGGAAAAGTCAAATCGATGAAGGGTTCGCCAACTGGGGGACAAGGGAAAAAGAATAAGAAAAAATCAAAATCAAAATGCATTATTTTGTAGTATTTTTTTCGCGCTGCAAACTGGCTTGGGTGGGGGGGAAAGGGGTTTAAATTCCTGGGATACTTTGTGCGTGACGTCATATGTAGTACGAAATATATATAGACTGTTTTTTTTCTCTCTCTCTCTCTCTGAAGGACGTGTGAGGTGTTTTTGTTTTGGGGGGTGGGGTTCGACTCACGTGATCTAAATATGAAGCGATTTTCGTTTGGAGTCGTTCTGCTGCTTGCAACTTCGGTTCAATGTCTCGACAATGGGCTCATACGAACACCGCCCATGGGATGGTCAACGTGGAATAAATTTCACTGTGGAATCAACGAGACGCTCGTGAAAGAGATTGCCGACGTTATGGCGGCAAAACTGAGCAAATTTGGCTACGAGTATGTTAACTTAGACGACTGTTGGCTCGATTCAAATCGTGACTCGGCTGGAAATCTTCAAGGTAAATATATATATGCGTCTTTTCTCGATGACTGGTTTCTTTTCAGGTGACAAAACGACTTTTCCGAGCGGAATGAAGGCGCTGGGAGACTATATTCACTCGAAAGGACTCAAATACGGCTTGTACGGCGATCCAGGTACTCACACGTGTCAGGGGAGGCCTGGTAACGAGGGACACGAAACGCGAGACGCTGCAACGTTTGCTAGCTGGGGATGCGACTACCTCAAATACGATGCTTGCTACGCAACGGCTACCTATCAGCTTCACGCCTATCAGGTACCCCCTAAAAGAGAAAAAGGTAGTCTAGCTAATATTTTTTGTCTAGGATATGCGAGATGCGCTCAATAAAACGGGTCGTCCTATCGGTTATAGCATTTGCCCTGACGCGTCGAGATGCAATGATCCCAATACTGTCATGTGGGACGCTTCCTCTATCGCGAATGTCGTTATGTGTAGGGGAGATCGACTATGTAAAACGTAGGCCTAATAATAATAAACTTCGATTCTACGTATCTAGAAGCGGGGTTTTCTCTAGAGATGGAGCCAATGATATTGCACCTACCTGGCAGAGTTGGACTTGCATGCTCGACGTTCAAATGCAATTCAATAGCATGGGCTATGCGGGGCCTGGTCACTTCATCATGCCTGATATGCTCGAAGTCGGCAACGGAATGACAAACGATGAAGACCAGAGTCATTTCTCGTTGTGGGCAATGATCGCGGCACCCTTAGTAACCAAAAAACGCGATTATTATTAAATTAATTCGTTCTCTTACAGATAGCCGGCAATGATTTGCGAAATATGACTGATGAGACGTTAGAAATACTGACAAATGACGAAGTAATCGCCGTCAATCAGGATCCAATGGGTAAACCGGCTCGACGCGTCTACACAAACAACATAACCGAAGTCTGGTCTCGACAACTTCACACCGGCGACTACGCCGTCGTTCTCTTCAACAAAGACGAAACCGTGCAAAAGATAACACTCCTATGGCGCTACATCGGCCTCCCAGCCAATCAGCCGGCAAAACTAAGAGACCTGTGGGCCCATCAAGATTTAGGAACGTTTAGTGGGAACTATACTTCAGCTGTTGTCCCCCACGGAGTCAAAATGTTTAAAGCAGTTCAGATGAGAGGTGGACTTTGACTCCAAAGGTCATTTCTACGTGTGTGTGTGTGTTTTTTTTCTTACCGTTTCCCCATTTCTTACATATTTTGGACTCAAAACTTCATGATTAAAATCTCTCTAATCTTTTCTTTCTTTCCATCGGCTTAATGTAGATGATAGGATTTTTTTCAGCTGACGTTGCGAGAAGTCGAAACCCTTTCAAATATCAAAGTGCAAACCCAACGTGAAAAAAAACCAATGCTACAATACTAGTACCATCTGTAGCCGTTCGGTTGGCTTCGTATTTTGTATAAGTGTATCCATTGCTTGTATCTCGCGTTTGCAAAATCGAGCCAAGCCATCTTTAATTTCTAATAAAGTAAGGGGGAGATTACCTTGCGGAGTACGAGAATATTTATTTCAATGGGTACCGGTCCATCGATTGGGACAATGTTGATAATAAACGACTCCGTCTCGAAATCGTTCGGCTTTGCCTCGCCACAAAGAAAAAATACGATTGAAGATTCCAGACCCTTCATCTTCTCTAAATATGAAACATTAGACTACTCTAATTGATTATTATTAATTACCTTTTTAGTATTGAATTTTTTTGAGTTTTTCTGCTCTGATTCGTTGCCTCGTTCTCATTTCCTATTGCGTACGCGTCAGAATATATTATGACGTCACCGGTTTTACCTTCTTCGACGAAGACTACGATTTGAAGTCCTTTGTAGTCGGAAAAGTGCCTCAGGTCTTTTCGTTCTCCCTAAAAGCCGAAATTAGACGATTTCTATCGAGTCTCTCTCTATCTCGCCTTCATGTAAACGATGTGAAGCCCGTGGCAAACTCGATCCGCTGTCTTAGGATCATCGCTTTCTGCTAGTCTCGACCAGAAGCCGAGGCACGTTTCGCTGCAGTCGCTGCGATCAGGGTTGCGATCATCGGACATTGCGCGCGCTAAACTAAATTCCGCGGGCCAAACTGGCCAAACTAGGTATCAAAAGTAAAAAAAATACTACTACTCGTCGTCGTTGTCAGTCAAAGCCGACATTACAACAACCGGAGATGTCGCGTCTAAAAAAGAAAATTGATTTTTTCATTAGCAAAAATTATAAAGAAAACTCACTCTGACTCTCGTCTTCGTCTTCCTCCCCAATGGTGTTATCATCGTCGTCGTCATCTCCAAATACGTAATTTCCCTTCCCTCGCGCTCTCAATTGGCTGTATTCCACTTCAAGCCGACCGTATTTCCTACGAGAAAAGCTAACTACCCCACGAAAAAAGACTTACGAGCAAATACAAACTTTTTATAGTAATAAACTCCCAGAGCAAGAATGACGAATATAGCAACTGATACAACGCTCACGGACGCTGCGACAATTACCGTTTTCTTCTTCGACTCAACTTGAAATTTAACTAGAGAAAAATAATCAAATTCTTAACTAATTCTCCCTTGCCTTCCTTACTTACACACTACATTCGTGGAACTGTTAACAGAGACATAAAACGAGATGCTGTGAGACTCGGAAAGGAACATCAAACTCTTGACATTGACGGTAGCATTGTAAAATCCCGCTTGGGCGTACGCGTGCTGCGTCACAGGATCCTGCGTCACCGCACTATTCCCGTCACCCCACGCCCAAGCGAAGATAAAGTCACCGTAACTGTCCCCCAAAAATACAACAGAATAAACAGCTGCTTGCTTTTCCACGACGGAACTAGGCTGATTGACTGAAATATTCCTTTTCTCAAGAACATCTATATAGGAAGAAATCCTCTCTTTGCCCCCCCCCCCTGGTCACCGTGAACCTTTCCTACCGTAGACTCGAACAAAGGCGCGTGTTACACTTCGTCCTCCCCTATTTACTCCCGTCACTTTAACGTTGTACGAACCCGAATTAGCAAACGAATAAGATATGAAACTCGCCTCGGAGAACCCGCGTTTCTTAACAATCAAACCCCCGTCGCCAAAATCCCACGTGTAGTTCGTACTCAGCACGCCACCGGATAGCTGATTAAGTGTAAAATTGACGCTCTGTCCGACGAGTAGGGAAGAAGCCGGCACAACGATTTCAAGTCCACCTGGCGGATCGACGGGACAAGGAAGACGCTGACGAAGAAAATAATCCTCGACGCCATCTACACAATGATCGTCTACCACTCGCCTGTACCTGTCAGCGAAAGAAAACATCGCGAGGAAAAATATTTAAAATATTTCTCACCCTCTCGTAACGTAGTACACCGTATTTTCAGGGCAATTTTTCGGCGGGCCAGGAATGACGGTGCCGTCGGACGGAACGCACGGACTGTCGTATTCTTTTCTCTCGTAACCAATATCGCTGTAATAAAAATAATCGTACAGGGGGGAAATTAAAACGTCTGCTCTTGCCATTCAAAGTCTTCCGCAGCACATTTGCATATTTTTACGTCGACCGGTAGATGGTCGTCGCGACCGTTATAGCAACACGCTTCCGCTTTGCGTCTTGTGTAGAATACCGATAGGCCAAGAACGCAAGGACGGCCAACGCGCTAAAGGAAATCAAATAATCAATTATTTGTCTCAAAAATTAATTTTTGGATATTGACGTCTGTGAGAGCCCATCTGTAATACTGCGACGAATTGCACGGCGTTTTAATGATATTCGCGAAATCCAATTTGCACACTTTCCATTGAGCGTAGTTACGCTCGAAACCAAAGACACTAAAAACGGCCCTCAATTATATATATAATAAAAACAAACAGAGAACCAATTACCTAATTGCCAGACTCATTTCACCCGGTTCAGTAAGAACACCAAGCACATTAATTTCCGTTTCCATATCATAGGAATTCCAGCTCATACCCTCATCACACGAATGCCTAAAAAATCAATCCCCCGCCGTTCTCTCCCTATCAGTAAAAAGCTTCTTACTTACTGTATAGTCCTTGTAAAGTGCAAGACCCTTGCTGCAGCCATAACGGCTCCCTGATCGGCAAACGACGCTTGATAGTAACTATCAAACACCCAACGCCACGTTTTTCCGCCGTCGCGCGAGAGAAACGTTCCGGCACTCGCTTGAAGATTCGATCCCACGTTGCCTTGAGCCCAGACGAGACCAACGGCACTGCTTCGCGCAAAAATACCCCGTGACGACATTTGAAGAGAACAAGTCGGCTAACATAACAAAAATTATTAATTATATTATTTATTTATTTATTTATTTAATTAATACCTGAAAACAATTCGTGTCTCGTCCATTGAGATCGGTCAACGGAGCAGTGACTGGATTCCAAGTCGCTCCTTTATTAAATGTAACTAATGTGGTTAGACTTCGATCGGGTTTATGTTGATTGACAAAATAGATGCCACGAATTTTAGGAAGCTAGGAAAAAATGACGTCACAAATAAGTCTCTTATTTTTTTCTTACCTTGAACATATAGACGTAAGCGTTATGACTTTCCCAGCTCTGATCCGAATTCGTTAGAACGTCGTCGACGCTCAAAGAAAAGATGGTTCCCTTTATGTATGACATATATAAACTGGTGAGATTGGAGCGATGATTGACGGCGACGAACAGCTGGCCTTCGCTAGCCTCCACTAGCAAATAATCCTATACGAGGAATTTTACATATTTTGTCTGATAGGTTAATGAATCTTTGATTTTTCTTACTCTTTCTTTTCTGCTCTTTCTGAAGGGAAATTGAGCGGCTACAAAATGACTGTTACGATATGACGTGTACATGGTGCCGGATCCATGGGAATCAGTTGCCTATAACAATGACAATATTACTATTGTTATCATCTATTGTTTTTTCTATACTTGAGAAATCATGAATTCATTCATTATCACCAGTGAAAATGGATCAAATAAAATGTCAGGAGTCGAAGGAGCTAGAAATTGTTTTAAAGTCGTGTTATACGGAGGACGCGCTTCAAATATTTTGCTCCTGTCTACAAGATTGCTCCTTTTTAGTCGTCATCTCGCCACTTGTTTCTCCGCACTTACTTCCGATGAGTTTCTCAAAGAAAATTCTCTCCTTTAAGAATGACAAATTTTCCCAGTAGAAGCGATTTGATACATTCGTTGTAACAAGAGTCCACGTATGACCGAAGTCAGTAGAAGCATACAACTGAAAAAAACATCACCGTGTATCCAATACGTAAATCCAGCAGCTACAAAACCTCTTTATTTGTGGAATCATAAGCCAACACGTTATTCTCATCGTATGGACTATACTTAATAACATTGGGACGAAATGTGAGATTGACTTGAAGATAGCTATCGCCTTCATCTCGAGTCACGTATATTTGCTGAGCCGTTATAGCCGTAAAGATGATCTACAAGCCAAACAATCAATAAGATTTAACTATTTATTTAATTATCATAAACCATTTTGTTATTCAGCCCGTTGATGTAGTAATAGTCGAGAATTGCGTTGGAAACCTTCGCCGAATCATCAACGAAATTGTCTCCATAATCAGTTGATCTGGAAAAACGTCACCAGTCATTATTACCACGAAGAAATGCCAAAATAGACCTCCACAATGTAGAAGCATACGATATCTGCTTCGAGTTCCTTTGCACAGTCAATACAAAGAACATCTACGCGATCAAATGAGACCTCCAGAAAGAGAACGCGACCGTTTAAGGTTTTCCTCACCAAACTGACTTGTGTTCCTGTTTGTCCAGACCAGTGAACGATAGCCAATGAATGACGATCGTTTGTAAGGTTTGCACACTTGGAAATGACCGATGAAGCGGTGGGAGCCGTCGACGGAGCGGCGGCCCGTCGAACGCGATCTTCGTCAACATTCTCCCGGTCGATTTCTATTGGACGAATTGTTGATGAAGAGAGTTCCAAGTCGCTGGCAATTTGGACGGCCTCTGAATCCAAGCAAAGCCAAAAGAGAACAAGCAGGAATCTCATCTTGAGTGCATCACACTTTTAGCCACGTGAGCAGTTCGCATAGAATTTGGGAGTAGTTCTTCTGCTCTTAAAAACGTCTCAGGTCTCTCGCTTTCCCTAAAAGATGAAATTAGACGATTCCTATTGAATCTCTATCCCCCAGACATGTACGTCACCACGTCGCAACAGGCGCTCAACTTAGCTAATCTCGCGGGAAGTACAGACATCAAATGTAAAAGAAAAACGTTCAAAAACACTAGTTGTCATCGGTCAAAGCCGACATCGCAACAACCGGAGGTGCCGTGTCTAAAAAGAAATGACTTTTCTATTAGCAAAAAAATTATAAAGGGAACTCACTCTGACTCTCCTCTTCGTCTTCCTCCCCAATGGTGTTGTCGTCATCGTCGTCTCCGTTGCCGCCAAAGACGTAATTTCCCTTCCCTCGCGATCTCAACTGGCTATATTCCACTTCAAGCCGACCGTATTTCCTACGAAAAACAGTGTACCTGTACGAAGAATGCCCCTCAAGCGAATACAAACTTTCTATAGTAATAAATCCCCAGAGCAAGAACAACGAATACGGCGATTGATACAACGCTAACCGACGCGGCGACAATCGCCGTTTTCTTCTTCGACTCAACCTGCAACTCAACTAGAGAAAAAATTAATCAAATTCTTAATTATTCTCCCATGCCTTACTCACCCACTACAGTCGCAGAACTGTTAACAGTAACATAAAAGCCGATAGTTTGGGACTCGGAAAGAAACGTCGTACTCTTAACATTGACGGTGGCATTGTAAAATCCCGCTCTGGCGTACAGGTGCTCCGCCACGCGATCCTTCGTCACATCAGTCTTCCCGTCACCCCAAGCCCAAGCGAAGAAAAAGTCACCGTAACTGTCCCCCAAAAATACAACAGAATAGGCATTCTTCTGTTTTTCAACAACGGAACTAAGCTGATTGATTGAAATATTCTTCTTCTCAAGAACATCTATAGGGGGAATGATCCCCTCTTCGCGCGCCGAATCATCGCGAAATAATCTTACCGTAAACTCGAACAAAAGCGAGTGATACACTTCGTCCTCCCCTATTTACTCCCGTCACTTTAACGTTGTACGAACCCGACTTAGAAAACGAGTGAGACATCGAACGCGCGGCTGAGAACCCGTGTTTCTTCACAATCAAGCCCCCGTCGCCAAAATCCCACGTGTAGTTTGTACTCAGAACGCCACCGGATTGCTGACTAAGATTAAAATTGACGCTCTGTCCGACGAGTAGGGAAGAAGCCGGCCCAATGATTTCTAGTCCACCTGGCGGATCGACGGGACAAGGAAGACGCTCATATAGAAAGTGATCTTCGTCGCCGTTCGCACAATTATCGCCCGCCACTTTTCTGTACCTGTCTCAGCGCGAAAAAAATTCCCGAAAAAGTATTTCTAAGGAAGCAATATTTCTCACCCTCTCGTAATGTTGTACATCGTTTCTTCAGGGCAATTTTTCGGCGGGCCAGGAACGAAGGTGCCGTCGGACGGAACGCACGGACTATCGTACTCATTCCTCTCATAGCCAAAATCGCTGAAATAGGAAATTTCATGCCAATGAGACTCGGACTAAATGGAGTTTGTTTTTACCATTCAAAGTCTTCCGCCGCACATCCGCATGCCGATACATTGACAGGTCGATCGTAGTCGCGACCGTTGTAGCAACACGCTTCCGCTTTGCGTCTTTCGTAGACTCTCGATTCGCCAAGCAAACAACGGCGACCAACACGCTAAAATTATTTATTTAATTAATTAATTAATTTTGATTAATTATTTTGACTTCGTCTGACGGAGCCCATTTGTAATATTGCGACGAATCGCATGGCGTTTTAATGATGTTGGAGAAATTCAATTTGCAAACTTTCCATTCAGCGTAGTTGTGCTCAAAACCAAAGACACTAAATAAAAATATGAGAAGAGCCCCTTCCTTCTCTTCGTCTCACCTAATCGCCAGACTCTTTTCCCCCGGTTCAGTAAGAACACCAATAACATTAATCTCCGTTTCCACATCATACGTTTTCCAGTTCGTACCCTCATCACACGAATGCCTAAATCCATCCCCCTATCATTCTCCCTATGATTCCTCTAAAGCTTTCTCACTGTATAGTCTTTGTGAAGCGATAGACTCTCGCTGCAGCCATAACGGCTCCCTGATCGGCAAACGACGCTTGATAGTAACTCTGAAACACCCAACGCCACGTTCGACCGCCGTCGCGCGAGAGAAACGTTCCGGCACTGGCTTTGAGATTCGATCCCACGTTGCCTTGAGCCCAGACGAGACCAATAGCAGTGCTTCGCGAAAAAATACCACGCGACGACATTTGAAGAGAACAGGCGGGCTAATAATTAATTAAGTAATTATATTGATTAGTTTTAGGTGCACTGTGATACCTGAACGCAATTCGTGTCTTGTCCTTTGAGATCAGTCAACGGAGCAGAGACTGGATTCCAAGTCGCTCCTTTATCGAACGTAACAATTGTGGTTAGACTTCGATCCGGCTTATGTTGATTGACAAAATATGTGCCTCGAATACCAGCAAGCTGGAACCCCCAGAAATGACGTCACAGACTAAGTATCCTATTTTTTCTCACCTTGTACATATAGACGGAAGCGTGATGACTTTCCCAGTTCTGGTCCGAATTCGTCAGTACGTCGTCGACGGTCAAAGAAAAGGAGATTCCTTTCTGCTCTGACATATATAAACTGGTGAGATTGGATCGATGATTGACAGCGATGAACAATTGGCCTTCACTACCGTCCACAAGCAAATAATCCTATATGAAGAATTTTGTATAATTATTAGAGAATCGTTGTTTTTTCTGACTTTTTCGTTTCTGCTCTTTCTGAAGGGAAATCGAGCTGCTATAAAAGGTCCCCTGCGATATGACGTGTACATGGTGCCGGATCCGTGGGAATCGGTTGCCTATAAATAACCTTATCATTTAATTATTAATTAAAAATGAATTGTTTTTCTATTACCTGAGAAATTAGATACTCATTCGTCATCACCATGGAGAACTGATCGAATGAAATAGAAGGAGTCGAATGAGCTTGAAATTGTTTTATGTTTGTGTTATAAGGAGGAGATGCTTCAAATATTTTGCTCCTGCCTTTGAAATGAGACAAACTCTAATAGATATCATATCCACGTTCATCTATACTTACTTCCAAGAAGTCTCTCAAAAATGATTCTGTCCTTTGGAAATCCTGGAATATTTTCCCAATAGTAGCGATTTGATGCATTCGTTGCAATGAGAGTCCACGTATGACCAAAGTCAGTAGAAACATGTAGCTAGCAAAAAAAACATCACATCCAATACGTAAACCCAGCAGTTACCAAACCTCATTCTTTATGGAATCATAACCCAACACGTTATTCTTATCAGACGGACTATACGTAATAAGATTGGGATGAAACGTGAGATTGACTTGAAGATAGCTATCTCCTTCATCTTGGGTCACGTAAATTTGCTGGGCAGTTAAAGCCGTAAAGATAATCTAAAAACAAACAATCAATAAGATTCAACTATTTATTTAATTAATTATCGACCATTTTGTTATCCAGTCCATTGATGTAGTAATAGTCGAGAACTGCGTTGGAAACCTTCGCCGAATCGTCAACGAAATTGTCTCCATAATCAGTTGATCTGGAAAAAACGTCACCAGTCATTATTACGACGAAGAAATGCCAAAAGAGACCTCCACAATGTAGAAGCACGCGATATCTGCTTCGAGTTCCTTTGCACAGTCAATATAAAGAACATCTACACGATCAAACGCTAAAGGGGCCCCCAGAAAGGGAACGCGACTCTTTTCCTCACCAAGCTGACTTGTGTTCCTGTTTGTCCAGACCAGTGAACGATGGCTAATGAGTGGCGATCGTTTTTGAGGTTCGCACACTTGGCAGTGACCGATGAAGCGGTCGGAGCCGTCGACGGAGTCGCTTGCGAAGCGGCGTCTCGTCGAACGCGATCTTCGTCCACGTTTTCGCGGTCGATTTCTATTGGACGAATCGTTGATGGAGAGAGCTGCAAGTCGCTGGCAATTTGAACGGCATCTGAGCCCAAGCAGAGCCAAAGGAGAACAAGTAAAAATCTCATTCCGGGAAGCGGCGCCTGCGTGCATCGCAACTTTCAGGCCACGTGATCTATGTTTTTCTTGAGAAAACTAGTAGCCTGGTCCCCAGAGGTCCCCAGACCCTCCCGTTATACGGGTGTCCTTGGGGAGGCTAGAAAACTAGGCGCTTTTTTTCACTGAAGCAGAAATTAATGACCCAGCGACACTTTGCATATGCACGCACACCGCGCGCCGTAGATTCCTCCATGCACCACTGTGATTCCGGAGCTCGTTGTTATCTTATCTCAGGTCACTGCACGAGCAAACAGTCAGCTGCGCTCATCGAAACGGTTTCTTTTGACTAATGTAATACAGTAACCATGCCCCCATGACGAATGCTTCCGCTACGGATGTAGCGAGGTACCACGCGGCGTCGGCGGCGGCGGCGACGTCGGCGTCGGCAAAAATGATTCGTCAACCAATTTGAACTAACGGTAAGACTATTACGCCAAAGACGGCGGCGCCAGAACATCTGGAGAAGTCGGATAAACGGTGGCGCGGCTTCAAAAAGCCGACGAAAGTACTGTTAGGAGCACGGACGACGATTGAATCGAAAGCGCGAGACCACCTCTTATCTCGTTCGCCTCCCCGTGGCTTCTATTATTCAGACGAGCATGTAACAACATTGTACTAACACGCTTACACGGTCCGCTCGCCTCGTTTGACCATTTGCGTACGGGGGCACACGAGCGATGCGACCGCAAGTACCAACGGAAGTGTAGTACAACCAGAAGGCCGGCACGTACGTACATTCGCGATTAGGACTAGTGAACGTGCGTTTGCCTATGATCTCCAAGAGCTCCGATCTACGGGCTTCTAGTCGCTCTTTCCCGATCTAACTATCAGAAACGGTATGAAGGGAGAGTCAGTACGTGCTGGAATGCCTTGGTGAAGACACTAGTGCTATTCAGGGAGGGCTAATTCAATTGGAAACCGGGTGCTCCGTGTCGAGTGGTATGCAGGGCGAACGTGTCTGATCAGCTGAAACGTGCTCCTGAGCCTGGGACGCCGACGCAGTGTTGGTCATTCTGACGCAAATGCTTCATCATAAAAGACCCCGCCCGTCCGCACCCGCCCGCCCGCCTGACACCTATATGAGCAGGGGTCTGCTGCAACTGCGTACAGTCGATTGCGAACAGGCGAACGACACTTGTCCATCAATGGGATCAAAACAAACTAAGACAGCTACGATCAATGAGGTACCGTAGCTGCGTTAACAAGGGGTGTGCGCGCTGTGTAAAACGGGGCCGGGCCGCAGGTGACGGCGACGACGACGACGCCGCCGCCGAAGCCAAAACATATCGCCGAATTTGAAATCGAGGCACTGGGTGCGGGATTTCATACCGACTGCACGGTCGGAAAAACCGGCGATTTCACCGTCAAAGTGGCCGAGCCCAAAGAGTGAGTACACTACCATCTTACGTGTGTAAATCAGCCGGAAAAACAATGGGGTGTGTGCACAGAAAAGGGGGCTCGGGAGAAGGACCCAATCCCATGGAATATTTACTCGTATCCCTAACGACATGCCATCAAGAAACAGCATCTTTGATCGCCATGGAAAGAGGAATTGAAAAGGTACACATGCACTAAAGATCGAGTCCCCTGATCGCCGTGACGCCATCACGTTCCTCCCCCTTATCTCTCATTGCATCTATACATCTGTTTTCTTAGTGGGGACCGATTAAATTTAAAACCGAATTTGAACTGAACACGGACGGCTTCTTGGGTCTGCACAACGACGACGGTGGCCTGACCGCGCCCCAAGTTTTTCGCCGCGTCGTTCTCAACGCCGACGTCGATGGGGACGTCGATCAGGCGACAATCGACGACATTCTATTCGCCGTCAAACAGCGCTGCCCCGTTCGAAGTCTCTTTCAAGCGGCCGGGGTGCAAGTGGAGGGAAAATGGCAAAAGAAAATAGATTGCGTTTAGATTAGATCACGCGCGGGAACGAGGCAATGAATGCACATGCATTATCGCCCCTGTCTCCGTCTATGCAAAAAACGAATTGCAATTAGGTAAATTCCACACCATAGACACTAATCATCGGTTAGGCGCAGATCGCGTGCACGTACGATTCGACTAGCGTAAAAAGATTTCAAATCGTCTTTTGTCGTCCAATCACGTTCGAATAAAACGCTCGTCAATGCCATGTGTTCGACCCAGTTTCCTACGTTGATTTCGAGTACGTGCGGTCGATCTGAGTGGTCGTGACCGGTCGCTATCATGTCGGCTAGATCGCGAGCGGCGGCCGACAATCGAGTGCGCAAAACCTCTAAATCCGCAATTGCCGACACCGCTCTCGCGTTGACGTCTAGCAACGCTTCGTATCTTAATTTGCGATAGTACTAAGGTTAGTTTTCTCTACGCGTCGCCTTTTTCACCTTTCTCTGTACACGTTTTCTATGAAATCGACCGGCGTTTGATTAAGATGCCGTTCTAGGAGGGCCAGCACCTCTTCTACGTACAATCTCGACGCAGCCGCAAAACGCAACCTAATCCCCCCACCAGGGTCTCTGGTAAATATTCAACAAACCGCCTACGAGAAAGCGCTCACTTAGGCCACGTTCTGTCTAAAGGAAGAGCCATGGAGTAGGCTTTCTCCATAGCCAAATATTCTCGCGAAACGCTGAGAGAAAACAGGCTAGGGAGTCATAAGAGAGTCGTAGACTTCGCTCTACCTCCAAACGTTAAGCGAAAGGGTCGCCTCTACCGTTACAACGGCGTGGAACCAGTACGGAGGAATATAGAGAACATCTCCCGGTAGCAAATCGACTTCAACAACGGACGAATTCAAATCAAATAAATTCTCCTTTCGAAAAACAAGAGAATTTTCATTTTGAAAAAGGATACAGTACCTCCTCTCAAACCTGAACTTGTCTGTAGAACTGATGCAGACAAGGATACAATTTGAGAAGAGAATGCGCTCGGGGAGGAAGCAAATAAAACCGTTTCCTAATTCACAAGGGGATTGGTTCGCCGCGAGGAAACTTTGATTCGAGACAAATCAAAATGTCCTGCGCACCCACAAAGCCAGAAAATTGCTCTGAATAATTCACCTTCCCCATAGAACGGCGTGAAAATTGTGCGACGTGTCGTAGTGCGTATGGGCCGTTACGCCGGCGCTACCCATCCAAAAGTTCACCTAGGGATGCGTTTCACCGCGAGAAACGGACTAATTTATGGCACTAACAGTGGCAGGAGACTCGCTTCCGTTCGCAAGTGCAGCCAGACGATTAACGTCGCCCACATCCTGTCGCAAATCTGCGCAATTGCCCCCCGGACACTCACATTAATAAGGATACGCTTAGTCTCGGACGTTTCCTTTTCCTACCTAACTGATCGACCGGACCTGACGCATAGTAGTAATTCCCGTCGTGCAAACCAAAGGCTCTATGATCGAACGAATGTATTGTATGTATAAAGCTCTCTCTCTCTCTCTTTACTTTTCTATGAACTGTTTGCCTGTCATGACTACTTCGGAGTATGTTTTATTTTCTAGCGCTAAACCTTGGACGGATGTTAGAGGCTGAGATGGCCTTGGTTTAGTATAAAAGTCTCCTATCCCCTTCTAAAATTCCCTCCTACCTGATTCTGTGCGAAATACTTGAAAACTTTCTCTCTGAGTGTGCGAGTGTGAGTGTTTCTGTACGAAGTGTTCGGGCCCCGCTTACTTGCTCTTCTTCGTCATGATAAATTGAATCTTTGAGCTCAAATACTCCGGAGTCCATTTTCGACTTGGCCACGCGTCGAATGGAGTGCGAACGAGAACTACGGGCTCCGATTCGGAGATGATCTAGAAGGAGGTGGTTTTCGGAGGCTGGTAGGATCTTTTTCAGGCTCACCGATGGAACGAAGTCTTCATCGTGACGCCATTCTATTTTTGAGATCGTTTTGGGACTGAATTACACGCTTGCGTGCAACGATTCTTGTCATATCGCCACTCTGTACCTCTCTTCTACTGTTTTAAATCGATAGAAGTAGTAAACGGCCACGAGGGAGGCGCACAGAGCCGAAAACGTCGCTTTCCACATGCCATTAGCCGGGAGCGGCGAGTCTCCCGGACGTCTGAAGAACGACGACATGGTAGGTCTTTGCATCCGCTTCTTCGCCTGCAATCCGCTCTTCTTCGCTTCTGTCGAGTACTTCCCTGTGTAACATTTGTCTCCCTTGTTCCGTTACAGGCGAAACGAACGAAGAAGGTCGGCGTCGTGGGAAAATACGGCACGCGTTACGGTGCCTCCCTACGAAAAATGGCGAAAAAAATAGAAATAACCCAGCACGCGAGGTATACGTGTATGTTCTGCGGAAAGGTGAGTCGTAGCGAGCAGCGCGCGTATCGGGGGCTCCCTCAGGGAACCCTCAACTCTCCGTCCCTTACGATAGGACGCAATGAAGCGAAAATGCGTGGGGATCTGGCACTGCAAGGCGTGTAGAAAGACCGTAGCCGGCGGCGCATGGGTCGTAAGCACAACGGCGGCAGCGACAGTTCGAAGCACGATTCGTCGTCTGAGAGAAGCGCTCGAATAAACTGTCTGCTAGTACCATTGCACCTAGTATACAAAATAAAGCTTTGAAAAATAAAAAAAATTGTACACTTGTCCTCAGTACTCTTACCGTAAGAATAAGCGATGGCGGAAGCGAAAACAATAGAGGAACGGCTTGGAGCTCTCGTCGCCGAATGCGTTGATGAGGGCATGAGCGAGTCGCAGCTACGCGACGTAGCTCGACCTCTCGTCGTCGTGCACGCGCGCGCGCGTCGTCGCGCCCGTCTGCGCCGTTTCCTTCGTTGGTTGCTCATTCTCGCCGCTCTGATCGGAATTCTTCTCTTCGATCCAACCTATCGTCTCGTCTGCATCGTCGGTCGTCTGGGAACGAAACACCTCCTCGTGCCCTATTGGGATTTCACCGTCCATTACAATAACGATTGCATTATTCGAAATCCTTACTTTGTCGAAGACGACGAAGGTGGAGAAAATCTAATCAATTGCGAGCTTTTGACCGATGTTTGCGAAGTGGGCGTGAACCGGACTTCAAACATCGATGGAAAATCCGTAGCGAATCACTATCTAAAGTCGAGTCGTCCTCTCATCGTCACCGACGCTATGGAAGGCTGGAAAACGAAAGGACTCGATGTGAAAGGTCTCGCGGAGATTTTCCAGTCGACGTCTGTTCTCGACGAATCCGTGCCCTGTTCTCTCCAATCGACTGATTCGAAGGTGAAAGAGATACGGCACGTGTTCGAAATGTCTCAGGGAGAACGGGTATTGACTTCGTGGCAAAATTGCGAATTGAAAGCGGTGAAAGCGATTCGACGTTTGTACAAGCGACCTTACTTCCTGCCTGGAATGGCTGAGATGACGTCGACGAATTGGATCGTCGTTGGAACGGGCGGTTCGAATGAAAACTATCATCGCGTTGTGCCGTTATTTGATGGACTTGCTGCATGGATTGCAGTGCTAAGTGGTACACTGGATATCAAGGTGGTTACACAGGATATTTGCTCTGCTTTTTGTAAAACTGGATCTCTCGATTTGACGGTGACGGCTGGAGAAATTTTGATTTTTCCGACGAGCACTTGGTGGGTGATGATCTATCACAAGCAGCAGGAAAACGAAGAGGATGCCATAGCCCTAGCATCGACCGTATCTTGGGAAAAGCATTAGTTGACGTTGTGCTTGTATCTGAATACAGATAGACGTACAGAATTTTTATTTTCGCTTTCATCTGTCACTTACTTAGAGGCGGGGCTAGTTTTCTCACGTGATATGGCAGAAACAAAAGAAACAAAAGATGCTCTCCTTCACACAGGCGGCACCGCATCGCCGTCGTCTTTATCGGAAGAGTCAGATCTTGATGTTGCTATTCAAGTAACCGAACGAAGACCTCGCTCGAGAACGCTCCTCTCCACTTCGCAAACCGTTCGACTTGCTTGGTCTAATCTCACTGTCATTGCTCCGGGAAAGCGACGAGGCTGCTTAGCAACCCTTCGAAGAAAACGACAGAATGAGATGACGCCAGACAAGTGCATTTTGGAAGAAGGTATTCTAGGCCTACCTTTTCATATCCAATTAGATGTATTTCTGTAGTGAGTGGTGTTGCCAATCCCGGAGAATTGCTTGCAGTTATGGGAGCAAGGTATCCCTCTCTTCCTTGCCCCACTCGCTCACCTATTTTCTTATTTCAGTGGAGCGGGAAAATCTACATTCATGAACGTTCTTTCCGGCCGAAATTTGTCCGGCCTCGACGTATCCGGCTCGGTGTTTTACAACGGATCGAACGCCAGTGGCGTGAGCGGAACAGTGACTGCATACGTCCAGCAGGAAGATCTTTTCATTGGGACTCTAACTGTCCGCGAGCACATTGTCTTCCACGTGAGCCAGAGCAGCGTCAATGTCTACCTCCGCTCTATGATCGCTCTTTAGGCTAATTTGAGACTTGGTGGCAAGAAGTATACGAAACAGATGAGATCCGCGAGAGTGGAGCAAGTTATTGACGAAGTAAGTCTGCCTCCGTCCACAGCTTGGTCATCTGTAAGATTGATCTGTAGTTAGGACTGACAAAATGCGCCAGCACTCTCATTGGAATACCTGGGAAAACAAAGAGCATATCAGGCGGTGAAAAGAAGAGATTGTCATTCGCTGCAGAGGTTGTTTAATTAGAGTAGCCAAGCTGCTCGCTCCTCTAACGATTACTCTAGATTCTTACCAATCCTCCTGTGCTTTTCGTTGATGAACCCACGTCAGGACTCGATTCCTTTATGGCTGAGAGCATCGTAACGGCATTGAAAGAAATGGCAAAATCACAACGCACAATTCTATGCACAATTCATCAGCCAGCGTCAGAAATCTACTCCATGTTTGACAGGCAAGGGAGAATTAGAATAATTAAAATTGCTCTTACCAAGGATCCTCTTCTCTAGATTACTTCTACTTGCCGAGGGAAAAACGGTCTATCTTGGCAATCGAGATCAAGCTGTTGAACATTTTGCAAAGTAAATTCTAATAGGAATTAGACATACATTCTCTCTAAGACAACTTACACAGTCTAGGCTATTCATGCCCCGAAAAATACAACCCAGCCGATTATTTCGTGCATATACTGGCCGTAGTTCCTGGAAAGCAAGATGAATGCAAGCAAAAAATCAAGGCAGGTTACCAATGCAGTAGGGACACGGGGTTAATTAAATAGCTATATCTTTTAGGAATTGGCAGGTGCTTACAGTGAAAACAGAACTATGTTCGATATTGAAAAGTCAGCTAGAGAAAGAGCTACTGCACCGGAGGTAATGCACGAAAAATTGTGTCGCCCCTAAGCTAAAGTACAACTAAGGAACGAGGAGTAGAGAAAAGAGGTTTCAAGGTCTCGTGGACAGCTCAGTTTCGCACTCTGTTTTGGCGCTCTTGGTTGACAAACCTCAGAGAGCCAAATCTACTTAGAGTGAAATTCATACAAACTTTGGTAAACTCTCAACTGCCACAAAAATGCTTAGATATTTTCATGCAACAGTTCATCTCTATCCTGGTGGGTCTCGTTTACCTGCGCTCAGGCGACAAGAGAGAAAACGTGCAGAACATTAACGGTGCTCTTTTCTTTTTCATTACCCAGCAGTCTCTAACCAATATGTTTGGAGTCATACAGGCAAGTCATTATCTAGTTCTATAAGATTTTTGATTTATCATCTAGGCTTTACCTTTGGAAATGCCCGTGTTTATGCGAGAACGCGGCAGCAAAATGTACCGCATTTTTATCTACTTTTGCTGCAAAACTCTAACAGAGGCAAACCATACCATTAGGCCGCGTCTCTTTATCATATTCTCACCTAGGCTCCGTTTACGTTACTTTGGCCTATGCTCTTTACGCTGCCAGCTTACTGGATGATAGGTAAATCTATCTAAAATTACTGTATTCGCTAATTTCTTCTATGCAGGCCTGAAATCCTCGGCTGCAAGTTTTTTTATATGTTACGGCATTTTAGCTCTCATGGGAGATATAGCCGTTTCTGCCGGTAATTTTACAGCTGCAGCGTTTCCAACTGCACATCACATTCTTTCCCCCCTTAGGCTACATCGTTTCAGCTGTGTCTTCTTCCGTGCCAGTCGCTCTTGCCATAGGGCCCGGTTTCATTACACCATTTCTACTCTTTGGCGGTCTTTTTGTAAAAAGTTCAGAAATGTAGAGAAGGGTTACATACGCAGCGCACCGTGCTGATTATTCGTATCCGCTCTAGACCCGTCTACTTTGTGTGGTTCAAGTACATCAACTGGTTCTACTATAGCTTCGAAGCTCTTACAATCAACGAATGGAGAAACTACAATGGCAGTAAGCAAGCAAGCCCATTTACACGCTATCTGGTCAATGAGCGCCCCTTTAGCGTGTCCTCCCTACGAGCTAACGTGTTTTACAAACGGAACGGAAGTGATAAATTCGCTGGGATTCAAAGAGGCAAGAAGAAAAATGCCACCCATTCCCATTCTAATCATTTACGTGCAGAAAAACTTCAACTTTGATTTGATCATGCTGGGAGTTCTAATTGTAGGCGCTCGTATTATAGCGTATCTAGCGCTGAGAATCAGAGTGGCACTGAGCAAAATCTAAGGTATCTATAACTGTTTGTGTAATTTTTCTTGAACCCAAACTAGAGAAGGTGGAATAAATGCATATGCTTAGCCATGCGCGCACTAGAACTACTCAGCACACCACAGCAATGACAGGGGCAGGTCAAGAGGCTCACTTACCTCTAGCGTTCTCTTCTATAAACACGAATTGTAAGGACAATAAAGGCCAATAGACGAAATGCCACCAACAACGCGAATAGGACACCGATGTCGCGATTGAAATTATTCTAAAGCGAGGAATAATTCCAAAGCGTCACATAAGAAGCGCGCACTTACCTCGTCGAGTCCAAAGAAGTCGAGTACCTGCGTTCCGTTTTGCAGGCATCCGGCGTTATTGGTTCCGCAACCTGGAATGAATCATTAATTAACAAAAAGGGACTTTTATTGATCAATAAAGGACGACTGACTTAGCTGTGGAGAGTCGGTCCACTCGTTGACCATCAGCGTTTCAAATCCGTAGAAAAACCACGAAATAAATTGAATCCATTCCAAATAGACCGGCCTGAAAAATAATAAATAATACGACATCTAGATGAAGACAAGCATACACTGTTCCTGAACGAATAAAAAATCCACCAAAAAGAAGGAAGGGGATGAACGACACAGGTCCAATAGCGAGAGCAACGGAGACAGAGGGGGCACCAGCCGAGACCAGATATCCTAAGAATTCTAATTGGCTAAAGCTGAGGAGCGCTGTTTGTTTTTTTACCGAGAGATATAGCTACTGTGGCCACTATGATGCATATGCCAAAGAAGGTGAAGAATTTGTCTGCTTGATTGTTGAGCCCTTGTGACAACAGAATTATTAAATTATTGCTATTACTCCTACAAGCGCTTGCCTATCATAAAATAAGTGACGATGCTAAATATTGCTACTTGAATGATAAGGAAGGGCATCTAAAGACGTCTACAGGTTTTTGCGTTCATTGTGTTACGTCAAAAAAACTTACATCTGCTGATGCTTTGGCCAAGTAGAAGATTGACGTGCGATAGAGACGCGATTGATGTTCTCGCATAAAAACGGGCATCTCCAAGGGAAAAGTCTAAAGGGAGAAAGGTAACAAGAGGAGCCTAAGGAAAAAAATAGAAAATCTTACCTGAAGAACAGCAATTACGGAACTAATTGACAGTTGAATGAGAACGAAGCTGATTGCACCAGGAATGTTCTGCACGCGACTTTGATCATGATCAGCTTGTAGGTACATCAAACCAAGAAGTAGTGAGATGACCTGCATAAGAAACGATCAGAAGAGCGGAGATTCTTAATAAAATTACTAGATTAAAGGGGTGAGTACATACCAGAGCTTGGCCCAATTTCACTTTGACTGCCGTTGGATCTCGAATATTCGACAGCCAGGCTCTCCAAAGGACGAAGCGGATCTGAGTGAACACAGACGCCTTGAATCTACAACAGAAAGATCATAGATGAAGTCACAGTTTCATATACTATTCCTACGATAAACTCTCTATAGTATCTTTTGAAAACTCGACGGCGTAGGACTAGAGAAAGGATACAGATTATTGACAAAATACGTCTCTTGGAACTAACCGCGTCATGACTTCCGTTATTCGTCTTGGAGCGTGCTTCCTCTATAGCCGTCGTCATTGCATTCCCCGTTTCACTAACGGCAAATTTATCAGTAATATCCTAAAAATTGAAAGTGCCACAAAACGGAAAGAAACTCATAGATTCCTACCTGGACTTTTTCCCGGCACTCCTCTTCATTCCCCGGCACAATTGCAAGCGTATGAACGTAGAAATCAGCGGGATTATAGTTCTCCGGACAAGGATAGCCAACATTGCTGAAAAACTCCATCGCTCCAATAGACGATCCATGATAAGCCACTTTCCCTTCAGCGAGAAGAATAAGCCGATCGAACAAGGAAAAAACTTCCGACGAAGGCTGATGAATCGTGCAGATGATCGTACGTCCGCTTTCAGCCATTTTCTGCAAAACGCGAACGACTGACTCCGCCATGAAGGAATCGAGTCCAGACGTTGGCTCATCAGCAAAGAGGAGAGGTGGATTAGTCAGAATCTAAAACCCAAAAGAATTAAATAAAAAATAAGATTTCTCTGAAGTGGCTAACCTCGCTAGCGAAAGCCAATCGCTTCTTCTCGCCGCCTGATATGCCCTTGATTTTACCGGGAATTCCAATGACGGTTTTCTTGCATTTATTCAAGCCCATGTCACCAATAACTTGATTCACTCGACGCATCTTTAGATCCATGCTATACTCAGATCCCATACGCAAAGCAGCCTCAAAAAAAACATATATATGCACATATATAATATTAAATTTTCTTACTTGAAAGCGCAGGTGTTCATAGACAGTCAAAGTGCCGACAAAGAGATCTTCCTGTTGAACGTAAGCAGCCACGCCTCCCAGACTCTTTCCTAAAACTTCCATTCCATTGAGACGCACGTTACCGTCGACGTAGAGCGACGAAACGTTCTGATTGGCCAGCACATTGAGCAACGTCGTTTTCCCGGCACCACTACAAGGGGCACGCGTGAAATGCGTGCGAAAGCCACGTGACCTGTATACAAACCTGGCTCCCATCAAAGCAATGAGCTCTCCGGGTCTCGCGATGCCGCTAACTAAACACACAACGCTCTTTAGCCTACTTTAGACCGCTAAATCGACGCACCGTTTCGTAAAATAATCTTCTCGCGACCGAATTTGACGCCCTTGCAGCGTTCGCGCAACGAGGGCGACGATCGAGCGACGGCGCCAACGCCGGACCACGATAGAGTCACTGTGAACGTTGGCGCCGAGATTTGGCGTTGTAGCTCGAGCTGGCGACGAAGTTCGGTCCCGAGTTTCTCGTCGGGTGCCGTGGATGATACTGCGAGGTCTGCGATGGGGCGAGGAGGCGAAGGCGTCCTTTCGGGACGACCTGACGTCTTCCACGTGACGTCGTAGAGGAGAGTCGGTTTGCGTTCAAGTGGAGCGGGGTTTTCTCTTTCCGACGAGAGCGGATTCACATCATTTGCGGCGTCGCTCATGCTCTTCCGTTCAATTCGGTTCTTTCAGGTGTAGTGTGTGATTATTATTATCACGGGCTCTGGTGTGACGCGGGCCGTGACGCGTACACTTCCGCTGGTGAGTCATTACGTGCCACGTAAAGTCTGCCACGTAGACTGTCACCATAGATATCTATGCTGCCACGCCTTGGCCATCGCATGCGTTAGCCACATGAAATTGTCCGGGGGTTCGCTCGGCTTTTTGACTGAAATTCTTCTTTTCGCTATATTTTCGAAATTTTAGCTTCACGCATCGTCATTCACCAGAAGAAATTGCCTCCACTTTTCGAAGATGTCGCTAAAGGAAGAAGAACGGAAACGGACGACTTTTTTGCGCCGGAAAGTTGCAGTAGTAGGAATCTACCAGCGATCACCTATATAAGGCCTCACAATACATAAGTCTATTGCATGGTTAGACACGGTCCTCATTGCAGCCTTGCCTGAGAAGGGCGGGAACGAGGTCCTGGAGCAACGGTGCGTCAGTGATTACAGGCACATACTTAACCCCACGGGTTCTGGATGGGTAAGACCTGCAGGGGCTGCACGTACCGGGATGCCGCCAAGTGCCTAGTCGCCTTGGTGGAGCATCACGTGGGTGTCCGATATATATATACCTATATGGTGTATAGCTCCGTGTATAGGGGAATACAAAAAACAGGGGACTCCCGTCGGTGACGGTCTGCTCTCGAGCGAACGTGCTGTGCTTTTTTAAAATTTTTAATCTCAATTTTGTTTTTCTCAATTGTATGCAGACGACGAAGGAGCGAAGAAGCGGCTATTACTTGTGAGCTATTATAGTGCTATAGAAGAGCTTCTTCGATGACGCTGTCTCTATTTTTCACTTCTCTTCACTCGGATCAGCAGAATGATGTATGCCAAAAGGCGAAAGACAACCAGCAACGCAAACATAACGCCAATATCTCGCGCCATATTATCCTGAAAGCCCTTAGCATAACCAAAAAAAAGAAGAACCTCGAACGTACCTGACTCAAGCCAAAATAATCCAGCACGTCTTCTCCTTTTCTAAGGCAGAGAGTGGAAGAGCTCGGACAGCGAATAGACCCATTCAATGCAATAGAAGGTGCTTCCGAGGCCAGAGTTCCATTGCAAGCTAAATTTTGCAGTGCATTAATTAGAGAAGGTCTCAACTAAGTCTACAAACTGGCTCACAGAGAATCGTTCCTGTCCACTCGTTTACCATCAAGAGTTCAAAGCCGTAAAAAACCCATGATATGTACTGTATCCACACAAGATAAACAGGCCTGAAAAACAGAACGATCACTACCGAATGTCTACTGGTTCTCTGGTGGTAACTACACTGTTCCTGATCGAATGAAAAATCCCCCGAAAAGAACAAACGGTAGAAAGGTGAGCGGCGCAAATGCCAAGGCGACAGCTACAGTTGGAGCATACGCTGAGACGGCGTAGCCTAGATCACTGGCACATGTACGATTACGCCAGCTCTAGCACAAAAATCTTACCGAGAGATATGGCTATGAAGCTGATGAGAAGGCACGAACCAAAAAAGATAAAGAACCTGTCTGCTCCAGAGTTTAAACCTAGAGACGTTCAAATGATAGAACAGTCAACAACAGTTTTTTAGCTTGCCTATCATAAAATATGACACGACACTGAATAGGAGTGTTTGACCAATCTGAAATGGAACCTAGCAAAAAATCATTGAAAATTAGCATTTAATTTTGATTCGATTTACGTCTGCAAAAGCCTTTGAAATATAATAAGCAGAAGTGCGATAGAGCGAGCTGCGATGATCTCTCAAAAAGACGGGAGTCTCTAGAGGGAACGTCTAAATAAAATAGTTTATTTATTTATTGCAAACGACAAATAAATTCAATTTGCCTGAAGGACTGCTATCAAATTTCCAATAGATAACTGGATAAGGATAAACGTCATCGCTCCCGGTATATTTTGCAAGCGTGACTGGTCATAGTCCGTTTGAAGGTACATGAGACCCAATAAAATTGATATAACCTAGAAAAATGCCACCAGACGGTATTTCAAAAATAAATCTGCACAAACAAGCGCTTGGATCAACTTGGCTCTGATAGCGGTCGGATCTCGCGCATTGGCAAGCCATGCTCTCCACAAAACAAAGCGAAACTGAGTGAAATAGGACGCAGTGTACCTTAGAACCGAAAGAAAATGAAAGCAATAGTAACACAAGAGCGAGAACATACGACTCCGTCTTTCGATTGATTGAGAATTTGACCTTTTCTTCATCGGCGTCACTTGTAGCAGCTTCGCTCTTTAGATTCTCCCTAAGTTGCAAACCACCTTCGCTGGACTCGAAACTTTCCGTTATACTCTTGAAAAAATAATTAATTAGATAATTTTAATTAGTCGACTCATACTTCAATCTTTTCCATGCACTCCTTCTCAATCCCCGGCACAACGGCAAGCGTGTGCACGTAAAAATCAGCCGGATTAAAATTCTCGGGACACGGATATCCAACGCTGCCGAAAAACTTCATGGCTTCACTCGATGATCCGTGAAAGGCGAGCCTTCCCTCAGCCAAAAGAATTAGCCGATCGAACAGAGCAAAGACCTCCGAAGACGGCTGATGTATGGTGCACAAGATCGTGCGATGTGACTCAGCCATCTCTTGGAGAATATTCACAACGGATTCAGCCATGAAAGAGTCGAGTCCGGACGTAGGTTCGTCAGCAAACAAGACAGGAGGATTGGTTAAAATCTAAAGAAAGAAAAATCACGAGAAAAGTGTTAGAGACTAATGATGCAAATTGACTTCGGTCGCAAAAGCGAGTCTCTTTTTCTCGCCGCCTGAAATGCCTTTGATTTTTCCCGGTACACCAATAATGGTATCTTTGCATTTTCGCAAGCCCATTTCGCTGAGAACTTGTTCCACACGAGCCACCTTCTCTTCAGAGGTAAACTGGGATCCCATACGTAGAAAAGCCTAGAAAAAAAAATCGCAAGTCCCCCTCCTCTCTCAATTCTAAGACCTACGTGAAATTTGAGATGTTCGACGACTCTAAGAGTTCCAACAAAGAGATCCTCCTGCTGAATGTACGCTGACAGTGAGCCAAGATTTCGTCCGAGTGCTTCTTTGCCATTCACTGTGACGCTGCCTTCAACATTCAGTTTACCGACACCGTGACCAGACAAGACATTGAGCAGAGTCGTCTTCCCAGCACCACTAAGACAAGAAGCCTAATGTCTGCATGAGCCGGATATCCAGCGGTAGGAATCTTACCTAGCTCCCATAAGAGCGATAAGCTGACCCGGTCGAGCAATTCCGCTAACTAGAAAGCCAACGATGTCAGATTTTAGCCGTCTAGGAGACTTCTGGGGGCTCGCCTTCGCGTAGAATAACTTTCTCGCGACCTTCCATTCCCTTGATCCGTTCTCGAAGCGACGGCGCCGTGCGCGCCGTGACGGTGACGTTTTTCCACGATATAGAAACCGTGTGATCGGGCGACGACGCTTGGCGTTGAATCGCGAAGCTGCGGCGTTGCGTCTTCGGCTCTAGCGCCCAATCGCCGCCGTTTGTGATCAACGAATTGGCGACGGCGAATCGAAGGGACGACTCGGAGCCGCTAAACGTCGGACGACCTCTTTCCAGGCTGCTTTCCATCTCGAGCGCGCAGGTGTGATCTACTGTTTCGTCTACTTGTTCTCGTCACGTGCGCCCACACAGAATGTACAGTAGGTCCCATCAGAGATAATAGAGAGGGACCGTGTACGTTACAATATTTGTTTTGGTTATTGATACAACACTTTATCTATTTGAATGTCCTTTGGTCCAACGGGGATATTCTCGCATAACTGGACACTGAAGGCGAGACCTAGAAAGGAAAGTTGGTTTAGAGGGAGAAAAATATTTTTTCTCTATCGTGCCTATTGTTTTAGGTATTTTCACAGCTGCACACTTCGCTAAGAAAGCGTCATAATAACCCTAGAAGCCAAATTCGTCAAAAACGAGAATAGAATTAGAACGAAATGTCACCTTTCCCCTGCCCAGCCTCAAGCCATCCTAAAGAAAATAATCAAACGTGTACAGTGCAGTATAGAGCGTACCTTTGTAAATCCAAGCCCAGGAGTCACAACCAAGTCGAGCCCACCACTATCCAATGCATCAGCCCTCGATGCATCATTCACTTAGAGAGAAAAAATAAATGATTTACAAACGAGTGCACATGTACCTGCTGGTTGCTTGATATTCCACTTGGTCACTGGAAGAGATAGGTAATCTTCCCAGGAGTGCAACTGGACCATGTCCATTGCATCCCCATGGAAGCGTGGCACAAAACAAAGTCTAAATCATGTTCATACTTACTCTTATTCTGACGATCTAGGCCTACCTTCTCGTTTCGAGTATGTTCTGGTGTAGAGATGTATCAATCGTGTTGCTGTCTTTGTTTTACGTTCTCGCGCACCTTTACGATCGGTATCGTGTCGATTTCATCGTCCATGCTGAGATAGATGGCTATTCGGCGGCTATTTCGGTACTCGTCGCTCTCGAGAAGCTAAAACGAGTTTCCGTAAAGATATTCGAGAAAATGCGAGGCTGTAGACCTTGCGTACGATGTTTTCACTCTCCTGACGCTTTTCTTCGCTTGTTAGACGCTTCAATCGTCTCCTAATCTCCTTCCTTAGGGCTTGCTTGGCTGCGGAAACGGTCCCTTGCATTTTGTAACGTGCGCTCTCAATAGTACATGTATAGAATCTCAAACTGTACATCTAGCTGTGGCATTTATAAAACGTCTAAGGTGCCTTTGTTTGCTTTCTGGAATGTAACATCTGCAGGATCTCCTTGAATTTATTTTCAGGAAACAATGTGTCCAACAGATCCTCAAACAGAACGTAGAGCAATCGTTTGTTCAAACGAGGATGCTGAAACATATCAAACACTCTAGCAAAAAAAAACCAAATGAAAACATCGATAAGAAAATCAAATGTAGACGTGTACCGAACAATTCCTTCCCTAGCAACGTCACTACCAATAAAACGCTTTAGCTCGTCTAAAAATCATTGAAAATGAAATTTATGCGATCCAACAGCAAAAATTCCTACCAGGAAGGCTTCCAGTCATCTTCGCTTTGGCCGCCACTTTCGTTCGATTCTTTGTAGCCTCGTTTCTCTCTGCGACGTCTGTACGCCAAAGCCCATCAGGCCAATTCGAATCCCTGCAGATGGAGTAGAGTCAAAAGCGACTATTTAGGTCCATCTTTACCTTAGCTCTCGTACGTATTCTGCAATTTGTTCTGCAGAGGTAAGCCACTCTACTTTCTTCACAATTTTTCTATTTAATGCCGGTTTCAACATAGAACTAATAGGTTAATTAACCAACCGATTTATGCGATCTCCAAACGTCGTGCGAATGATGTCTTGAAGGAGAGCAACAATACGACGTCTCAGCCACTGGCTCCTGAGAAAAAAATACTATATCAGTGAAACAACGCAACCGTCCTTCTCACTTCGTTTTCAAATCAAAAACTTCATCCATCAAGAGTAGTAGAATTCGAAGGGGAATATTATCATCAGTATCCTGAGAAACACTAGATGCAAAACTAAAGGTTCCCTATCTGTTTTTTACCTCGGCACTCAGCAAACTCGATGCCACTTTTGGATCGTCCACTTCCTCTCCCGGTAAAGGTATCACCGGAGTCTTTCTCCCAGTAGCAGGCGAGTCGCTCTAGAAACTTAAAATCGAGTTGGATCTAATGATGATGCTGCCTGACCCGCAAGACTTTCGTCAGATTGTCGAAACCCGATTCTAATTTGCCGGAAACATTTTTAACCGAACGCTTCAATGGGCCGACTATAGTGTCAATCTAAATCCAGATGAAATCCCAGACGCTTGGACAGCAGAGTCTAGTGCCTAACTTTTCTAGCAAATTCTCCCTTCTCCTTAAAGTACTCTCCCTTGTTAAGAAAATATTCCATTGCCCTGAGTACACCAGAGTGATGAGCCAAGAACTCGGCGTCCAGAAGAACCTAGTAAGTGCCCCAATAGTAAATACATTAATTACATTTTTTGGCTACTACCTGAACGTAATCGTGTAGGGCCTTTCTTCTCTTCTCAAGAAAGTCTTTGTTTAGAGATTTAAATGGTCGTTTGCCAGGAAAATTTAAATCGAGTATGCCAAACTAGGTCATAGAGGTTTGAATAGCAGGGCTACAAGTTGCGATATGCATGCGCTTACTTTCTCTTTCAGTACTAAGTGCAGATCGTGAAAATCGCTGTATCGTCTCGGTACGACCCATATGTCAGGATCGCCGCTCCCGTGCCTACATTTGACTTTGATAGCGTACAAAGCGTACTGTTTTCCGTCCTCGTGACAGATTCCTTCATTGACCCCAAAGAACTGATCTATGATCAGCTCGCTTTTATTTAGAGCTACAGACCTGCTTGAATGATGTCAGCCTCTAAATGAATATCTTCCATTTCTTGACTCTTCGTAATCATCATGACGATATTAAATAATTAATTATCCAGTTCTCCTTACCAAGCTTTCCTCATCTTTAGAAAGAGACAGAATTTCAATAGACTAAATAAAATTAAATGTATTCGATAGAGGAAGTGCTTTGAGTTCATATGTACCCTGCTGATTTCTGATTCTGACAAGCTGTCATCTCCTAAAAACAAATTTTTTGACAGCAAAGATGAGACTCTCTCTCTAAGAAATGAAACCTTCGTCTGGTAAAAAAGGCAATAGGTGAACTCTCGATTATGAATTCAAAAATTCTTATACCATTTTCGATGTCTTCATCTGAATCGAATTCAAATTCGTCACAACACCTAACAGTCGATAGATCAGCATCAAAAGAACTCTGCAACGGTAAACGTGATTACCGTTTGTACTCATCCGAGACCTTGAACAACGGGAAAAAAAGCAATTCAAGCTTATTTTCCACCTGTTTCAAAAACAAAAAAAAGTAAATACGATGAAGAAATTTCCTTCTCAACTGACTTGCTTCTGTGCCTCATCAAACCAGTGAGCATTAAACTGACTTCCCTTGACGGCTCTCAAGAGACTATTACGAACACTATCCTCAATACCAACAATGTGAGCATCCTACAACACAGATAAAGGAACAGAGATAGAACAAGAGAATCTCTCACCGGACTAAACAGGTACTCCTGACAAATTCTAAGCGCAGATTCGCGAAAGGGAGTCGAATCAGGAACGGAGGAGCCCTACGCAGTACGTCCGTCATTAAGGGTACTACTACTACAACGAATTGTCTAAAAAACCTGCTCCTGAGCTTCACTATAAGCTCTAAGCAGTTGCTCAGCTGACGCACGAAAACCCTGCAGTCAAAAAAGTCAGGCTGTCTTAGGCACTTTTATTAATTCACTTGCCTCTACGTTCTGCCAGAATCTCAGACATAAGGTTCCCATTTCGTCGCCTGCTAGCCAATCTAGGAGAAAACCCTATGCGACTGCCTTCTATCTAGTTCAGTGGTACCTTGAAATACGCTAAACAATGATCCATTTCGTAGGATTTTTGCAAAAGAGATGTCCTGAACGTGAACCGTCTAGAGAAACAGTGAACGATACGCGAGAGCTGTAGTCAGTGAAAAAACAAACGCACGTCACTTCCTGCTTTTCCTGACGCCAAGTGTTTCCGTCTGGCCTCGCAAACTTTAGTTAGAAAATTAAGGCTATTAATCTCTTTCTTCACAGCCGGCTGCGAAGCAACTAGAAGCAGCGAAACCTTAATTAACCCCCAGAAACGCGTTCTCTCGCTACCCTCTTTGTCTTTAGCTCGCAATCGAACCAATTCCTCTCTTAGTTTATTCTCAACCTCCTCTACCTCACTTTCATTACACGAGTGTCTAAGTAGAGAAGAACGTCTCGGTACAGAAAATACCTTCGCTATTCTGACTCCCACCTGACAATGTCAGTAAAGGAATCTGGATTAAAAGCCGTATCGTAACACTGTCACAAACCCCAAAACGTCAACATCATATATCCTCTCCAGGGTTCTGCCGAGAATTTTTTCAGTGTGGGAAGAAGGTCTGGAAAATTGTCCAAGACACTTTTATGAATCGTCTAAGGCAAAATTGTCTTGGACCATTTTCAAAACTGTCTTGGACCATATTTTAAAAATTGTCTTGAACGTTCGAACGGGAAGAAGGCAAAGGCATACGGAGAAGGCAAAGGCATAGGGAGAAGGCAAAAGGCATAGGGACAAGGCAAAAGGCATAGGGAGAAAGCAAAAGGCATAGGAGAAGGCAAAGGGAGAAGGCAAAAGGGCAAAAGGCAAAGGGAGAAGGCAAAAGGCATAGGGAGAAGGCAAAAGGCATAGGGAGAAGGCAAAAGGCATAGGGAGAAGGCAAAGGCATAGGAGAAGGCAAAAGGCATAGGGAGAAGGCAAAAGGCATAGGGAGAAGGCAAAAGGCATAGGGAGAAGGCAAAAGGCATAGGAGAAGGCAAAAGGCATAGGGAGAAGGCAAAAGGCATAGGGAGAAGGCAAAAGGCATAGGGAGAAGGCAAAAGGCATAGGGAGAAGGCAAAAGGCATAGGGAGAAGGCAAAGGCATAGGAGAAGGCAAAAGGCATAGGGAGAAGGCAAAAGGCATAGGGAGAAGGCAAAAAGCATAGGGAGAAAGCAAAAGGCATAGGGAGAAGGCAAAAGGCATAGGGACAAGGCAAAAGGCATAGCGAGAAGGCAAAAGGCATAGGGAGAAGGCAAAAGGCATAGGGAGAAGGCAAAAGGCATAGGGAGAAGGCAAAAGGCATAGGGAGAAGGCAAAAGGTATAGGGAGAAGGCAAAAGGCATAGGGAGAAGGCAAAAGGCAAAGGGAGAAGGCAAAAGGCAAAGGGAGAAGGCAAAAGGCATAGGAGAAGGCAAAAGGCATAGGGAGGGAGAAGGCAAAGGCATAGGGAGAAGGCAAAGGGCATAGGAGAAGGCAAAGGGCATAGGAGAAGGCAAAAGGCATAGGGAGAAGGCAAAGGCATAGGGAAAAGGCAAAGGCATAGGGAAAAGGCAAAGGCATAGGGAAAAGGCAAAAGGCATAGGGAGAAGGCAAAAGGCATAGGGAGAAGGCAAAAGGCATAGGAGAAGGCAAAGGGAATAGGAGAAGGCAAAAGGCATGGGGAGAAGGCAAAAGGCATACTGTAGGAGAAGGCAAAAGGCATAGGGAGAAGGCAAACGGCATAACGTTTTAGTAGTGTATGGGTCGGCGATAGGCGAGTGAGGGTCGGGGCCGACCCATGCCGACCCACGTGGGCAGAACCCTGCCTCTCTCAAAATTAAATACCAGCCAAACTATTGTTTGATTGATGTAATCGGGATCGGATACGGTTTCGACGAAAGGAAGCAGAGACTTGGACACGACTAATTCCTACAGTACGGGAAGAGAAACGTCCTACTCAACGTCTTTCTTCTGTCATACGGTACCCTGGCTAAAAGTCGAACAGGCTTGCAATGAAAGTCGTCGGGAGGAAGCAACAAATACAGAAAAATTTCCGACAAATCGCGAAGATACTCTACCCCCCACAACAACAATAAATAAATAAATAAATAAATAAAATTATATGAAAACCTATAGTACCTTTTTCCATTTCGGGTGACGAGCAAATGTCTCTGAACGAGAAGGCCTTCTCCATTTCGCATTCAATGTCAAAGAAAGCGTCCTCGATTGCCAACGCCGATTTTCCACCGCACTTTGCCTCCGCCGAACGATAGATGCGAAGATGAGCGGCAAAGACTTCCACAATTCGATGAGTAAAGAAAGGAACCCAATTGACAGCCTTAGATCTAAAAATATCGTTGACCACGCCCACGCTTTCTTTTCAATATTACCGATTTCCAAAAGCGATGATTACGCTCTGTGTCACCTGACGTAATTCGTGAAGAAAGACGGGATTTCGTCCAATAAGGGAATAGTACCACCATTCGATGCAATCGCGAAAAGCCAAATTAATTATCTATATTTTTAATTAATAAAATTTCTTCTATGTGGCTAGAAGCGTTTTTTTTCTATTCGTACCTCTTGCATTGGCTGATCAATTATTTTCGCTCCAGTCAAACGTTTATCCATTTTGAGATTTTGAGAAATTGTGCCAACGGCACCGGTGAGCTTATTCGAAATAGAATTCGATTATCGCTTCGTTTTCTTTGCTAATTCTTACTGGACCAAAGCGGGTTTTGCTTTTCGTTGGTCTCTTTCCCTTTCGTGTCGAAATGAGATGGTTCGAGAGGGCGGAGCCGTGATAGGCGACGACTAGCAAGAATCTACACACGGAAAGAGTCACTGGATCAATAGAAATCGCCTCCTGAAGGGCCTACCCAAACGTAAAGAGAGCTACGTGGCCTACGACATAGGCGATCGTGTCCCATTCGAAGTTGTAGACGACGAGAGAAACGACTGCGAGCAAGTAGAAGAGAATGGACGTCTAAAAATAAATTAAAAAGCGTATGTCGCTGAGCGAAAAGTTGCGAACCAAGCCCATATTCGTCTACTGCAGCGTGCGCTAAAACTGCACTGTAAACAGAGTGAGACCATGGACAAGAATGACAAGGGCATCGTACACTACGAAACCGGAGAAGATCAGGTAGATGAATAGAAAGAAAGACTATGAATCGCGGCGACAATTTCTCAGGTGAAAATGTCGCTGTCACTGACAGACGACGATACCGAAGGTAGGAGAGCATAAAAAACGAACGAAACCTCTAATTGACAAACTACGTAGATCGAGGCCTCCTCGATAAGGAAAACGAAGGACCGCCGCATTATACGCGATCCCAATTGATGGGCAACGAGAGCAAGGCCGTCTTCAATTTCATCAACTCAATCATCGGTGCTGGAATCATAGGCAAGAAGAGAAAAAATGGGATATATATTAAAAAAAGGTATTCAGGCATCCCCTTTGCTCTACACGAAGCTGGTTTCATACTCGGGGTTCTATTGCTTACTCTAGTTGGTATTGTAACTGGTAGGTTATCATTATCGAGGGGGGGGGGGGGGGGGGGGAGGATGGGGCAGAGTTATCGTTTATGTTTGCAGACTATTCTATTCTTCTTCTCGTCAAAAGTGGCAAAATTGCCGGAATGGACACGTATCAGGTGCGCAGGGGTCCAGCTGCAACGTCACTTTCCCCCCCTCGTCTTCCTCTAGGATTTGATGAGGAAGACGTTTGGCAAAGTTGGCTTCTATTATCTGTCCGCAATCCAGTTCCTCTTTCCCTTTCTCGGTCAGTTAACTAGTCGCTCCTCTTCATAGAGAAAACAATCTTCCTACTCTACACTAGCTATGAGTGGATACGTAGTTATCGTTGGAGACAACATACCCAAAGTTTTGGAGCTCATTCCCCAACGTAATTTCCGCTTCGTTCACGCGTTCAATAGATCCGATATTGTTCTCTAGTGAGGGGCACTGTATTAACGGAGCCTCACTTCATCAAATTTTTAGTTGTTATTGTAGTCATGCTGCCGTTATCCTTATACAGAAATATATCGAATTTAGGAAAAGTAAGGCAGAGTGTAAGTGGGATCACCTTAAAATTTATTCCCCGTACAGGTGTCTCTCGTTTCTTTGGTTTGCGTCGTTTTTATTCTTATCGTTATTTGGGTTCGATTTTTTTCATTGGGGTGAGTCAACAGCACCACCAGAAAAAATTTCCTAATTAAAATTTTTGTTATTAAAGTCCCGACGTTCCTGTCACGTGCGATACCTATTCCTTTGCTAATAAAGGCGTAGCACAGGAAAGAGAATCTTATCTATATATAGTTTAATAGCTTATTTTATGTCATCTTATTTATCTAGGCTATAGGGATTATGGCAACGACTTACGTTTGCCATCACAACACTTTTCTCATATTCGACTCACTGCACTATGTCTCACTGCACAAATTTACTCGCGTCACTCACACGTCAGTCTTCATTTCGTGGCTCACCGTTGTACTTCTTGGCGTTGGTGGCTATCTCACTTTCAAGGGCAATACCCAAGGTTGATCTACACATAGGACTTATTAAATTTTGACGTTGACTTTTAGGTGATTTATTGATCAATTATTGTCCGGATGATGAAGTCATAAATGCAGCTCGGTTCATCTATACGGTGACGATCATGCTAACGTTCCCTATTGAATGTTTCGTTGCAAGAGAAGTAGAGAAGCTCCACTAAAAATAGTAGCACTGTATCCCCTCCCTCTTTAGGTCATTGAGAATCTCTACTTGACGTTTTTTAAAGGAAAGGCAAACGAGACGCTCTTGTGGCACGTTGTCGTCACGTGCTTGATATCCTTTGGTGCCCTGGGCGTTGGAGAAACGACAGACAATCTCGGCTTCGTTCTGGAATTAAACGTGATTATTTAACGAATTTATTCCATATGTTGACCTGGTCTAATTCAGGGCGTTTTGGCTGCAACGCCCTTGGCATTCATACTACCAGCTGCCTGCTATCTGAAACTTGCTGAAGGAAAAATTGTAAGCAAGAAGAAAATTTGGGCTTTGCTGCTTCTGATTTTTGGATTCATTGTCATGATCATCGGCACTGTCATGTCAATTTTATCCATCGTAGAAAATCCGCGGACGTGCGACACATGGCGTTATTGTAACGCTTCGTTGGTGAGTTTCAATGGAACAGTTGATCAGTGCATGGAAAATAGAAATGAGACATCTTTCTATGCATGCTAGTTTTCTTTTTTTTCCTGTCTTACTAATTAAAATATGAAATGCGTTGTCGTGTCAATTTTCAGAAGCACAATTGATGTATCCTGGATACGAATTTGAACACCAAAGAAAACAACGAATTTCAGACTAACCTAATATTTTTGTCGATGTAGAAATTGCTATGCAGCTTGGCTAGATGCAACATCGCACTGCTTTCTTACTCTCAGATAATGTCTCTTGTAATGACAGCTTCTTGGAGCACGTTTCGTACGACAGGCGTCTCCGAAGAGGGGCCCCTACGATTCTCTGTCGACGATTCGTTCTCTGCGGCTTCGCTTCTTCGACTACGATCGATTGAAGGTTGATTTCTTCGTCTTTCTGAGAGAGAACGACCCGCACGGCGGCACAGATATCGCGGAACAAGGCGGAAAGTGTAGCGCTTTTTTCTAGAGCGCGTTAACGTGACCATCGATCCTACCCACGTATTTACACGTACTCCGAGAGCGTAAGACGAAACCGTGAAGACGAGGCGGTCGATGCATGATCCACGAGGCATTCTTCGATCGCCATCTTGAACTTCGCCATGATATGGCGTCACAAGCTTACATCACTTCCTTGCCAAAAATAAACTGCTGACTTTGCTGCCGACAGTGAAACGCGTCAAAATTAGCACCTGCATTTCTCGGACCAATGAGAGCGCTAGGTGAGCCCCGCGTGACCCCAGCCGACCAATGAGCGCGCTGGGTGGGGCTACGCTGTTCAAAAGCGAAGCGCACACAGATCTTCCTTCAGTTGCGGCTGAGGGTGGGTGCGTCGCGGTTCGCCGCGTCTCATCCTTGAGAGGACTGGCTCGGGGGCTTTGGCAGAAGGCAAGTGAGGATAGTTGGATCTCAGCGTGGCCCACGGTTAATTCCGTGCCGGAGCCTGTAGGCAGGGCGATGGGGGGCTTCGGCCTCGGTTTACGCACTGGGCAGACGGATTATTCGAGGTCTTATTGTCGTCAACAAGCACGAACCGCGCTAGGCTGAGTGGTTACGGCTTGGAGGGGGTGTTCAACTATGGTCTGGTTGCCGGCACTTTTCTCACCCGAACGACGCGATTAGACCGACGATGATCCAGCCCAGGAGCCTTCGATTCCTCCATTGCACTGTCTTCATTGTCGACTCCTACAAACAGCGGTCAGCCTCTCTCCAATCCACAAGGCCCGGTTCTTCTCAGGAAGACATACCGAAGGCTTTGGTACCAGCGCACCGGGGTTTCGGTATTAGGGGCCGATCCTCATCCAGGTGGGTACTGAATGGATTGGCCGAGGACCCGCAACTCGCCCGAAACTTTTTGGAAGGGGGTCATCGCTTTGCGAAGACTTCCCTGGGCTACGAAGCGTCCGAACCTCCACGCGGTGTAGCCTGGATAACGCTAATACGGACGCAAACCAAAAGGTACGTAAAACGATGATTTGACAGTGACTAATAGGATTTCTTTTTTAGGTCGATCGCGCGACGAAGATCGACGAACGACGAAGACAGAAGGAGGAAAGGAAAGATATTGGACGTGATAGATTTAGAATTTTTTAGTGTATAGTATATACTGCATGAGTGTAAAATCGCTGTACGTGTGTGGAAATAAAATGTACCGATTTGAACGTTACGTATTTGCCCTATGTCCAAGCCAGATCCAATTCTTAGAGCGCTCATACGTAACCGAAATGGAGGCCCGCGATTCCGTCTTCAGATCGATCTAAAGGAGGCTTCGCAAGAGAAATAGGGTTCGATCGGCGCGAGGACATCATCTGGGACAGAGTTTCTGAGGGAAATCATAACTATTTTTAATATTAGTAATATAAAATGTGTTGTCGTTTCAATTTGATGCATCCTGGATACGCTAGTAAGACGGAGTGCACAAACTTTAGACTCCTTCCCGTTATTAATTTGGGGAGCACGCTAGACAACAATCACGTGTTGAAAGTACTGTTGTAAGTGGAGAGGTTGTTGCAAATGCCTTTGGGTTTGGTCTTTGACATCATTAGGCTATGCGTGAGCTGTTTCCGACTCTGCATCACTATAGACAACGCCAGGACACAGAAGAGATTGCTGACAGAACAGAAGAGATTGTTGACAGAACAAAAAGATTGCTATGAAAGCATTCCGCCGTCGCCGCCACCGACTACACACTCGCGCTCGTCCCTTACAAGCAGCCTTCCCTAATGTGAAAATAACCAGCTGAACATCATGGTGCTGAGACAGTAAATCTGCACGCATACATATGTATATCCTTTTGTCTGGCCTTTAATTAATAATGATGATGATGATGTTAGGTTATCTCTCAGGCTATTTCTCCCCTAGCGAAGCTCGTCTGTTTAAGTATAGTCGATGACGATGATCGTGAAACGGCACTGACGGCCGAAGCGGTGGCAGTTGACCTCGTTTTCGTCAGATCCATTCCAGCGGCAGCGGAGATTGGCACAGAAATCGCTCGTTGTCGTCGACGTTTTCCACGAGTCGACTTCGGAGCGGGAAAGGCGGAGGTGACCATTCGAACGCGAAACGGATTCATCGCTTCGACGTCGTGCTGCCTTGGCAAAGGCGCCGACACTAGAACAAAAAAATCACGAGGAAATTCGCCATGGGACCCACTTACATCGACCCGAAATGGGCCTAAAGTCGCGTATAATAGGAGGTCCACCTTTCGACTGAAGACTAATAATAAAAAATTAATAAATTAATTATTTTAACGTATTAATTACCTGAGTGATGGTAGCCCTATTCGCTTGGCAACTCGCCATCGTTCAACAAAATCGTCGGACACTCGTCCGTCGTGGGTGAATCGCCGAAAGCGATCATACAGACGAGGTTCGTCGCGAAAGGCCTTGATGAGACGTCGAGCCGCCGTTCCATTGAACGTCAAGTATCCGAGAGCGATAGCGGCGCTCGCCGACACGGCACTCACGTCGCACGAGAGATTCGCGAGCAGGAGCGGCACGGCACCGGCGACGACAATCGCGTCGGGAATTCCGGGTCGAGTGTGAGCGAGACTGGCGATCAGTTCCGCCGACAAAATCTTCGAACTGTCGTCGGACGATTTTAGCAAATCGACGAGAATTTCAAGGCCTTCGACGGTGATTGAAATATCGCCGGAACCTTTGAGAACTTTGGCGAGAACGATCGTCTGAAAAGCGGCGTGCGCTCGCTGATCGTCTCTCGTCGACGACAAGAAAGGTCGAAAAATGTAATAATCTACGCCGCCAATCGACGTGATTGCTTGCTGATGAAGCGGACTATTATAAGCGAACGTCGAGAGAGCCATACCGGCGTGGAGACTCACTTCGAGTTGATCGGATTCGAGTAAAGTTACGAGACGAGCGAAATTGAAATCGGTTAGCAGTACGACGGTTTTCTGAACGGGCCCGTTGCAAAGGCACGCGCACGAGAGCACCCAGCCGGCTTTGGCGTTGATAAGAGGATCGGGATGATGGGAAAGTAAATGCGAAAGCATTTCGAGACCTCGTTTTTCGGCGACCATGTTCTGATTGGCGACGTGAGGCGTGTGCGCCGGGCCAACGCAGAGAGCCGCTAGCGCTCGCATAACAGCAAGAAGTATCTCAACCGAGGACTTTTCGCGCGGCTGAAGAAGTCGCACGAGCGCGGCGACGCCGTCCTTCTTCGCTATTTCGTTCCGATGCGCCGACGGACCGCTGGCGAGCGCGTACAACGCCTGAGCGCTGATAACGTTCAATCGATCGTTCCCCAACGCTAATAACTGGGTTAGCATATCGATTCCGATGTGAGCGGCGATGTCGCGTTGGCTTCCGATCGCGTCCCCGGCGACGGCCCAGAGAGCGCAAGCCCCGCCGACTTTCATGTCGGCGTTTTTAAATTTCAGCATTCGTTTGAGCGGGAGAACGCCGCGAAGCGCGACGACCGCTTGCTGACTGGCGACGTTGCCGTCCGTCACCGCTTCGATCGCGCCCGCCGCTTCGATTTGAACTCTCAAATTTCGACTTCGAAGAAGACGAATGAGAACGGGAAGCGCTTCGTCGCGCACAAACGCTTCTTGATTCGAAGCGTTTCGCGCGGCGACAACGCGAACCGTGCCGGCGGCGAGCATTTGAAGTCGTTCCAAATCGGACGACAGGAGAGCGACGAGCGGTCGAACTCCGTCGTGCTTCAAAACGGCGTTCTGCGCGTCGACGCCGACGACGACGACGCGCAGCGCGCCGACGGCGTTAATTCGCACGCGAACGTCGTCGGACGAGAGCAAGGGAATGAGCCGTTCGACGGCGCCTTTTTCGGCGACGCCGCTCCCTTCGACACAACTCACGTCGGCTACGACGTTCGCCACGTGCGCTTGAACGTCGCGCGACGGCGAAGCGAGCATGGAAACTAATTTTCCAACGACTCCTAGGGAGATGATCGTTTCGCGAGCCGACTTGTCGCCGGAGATGTTTTGGAGAACGAGCGCGACGCGACTTTGAATTCGAACGTCGTCGCACGTCGTTAGAAGATTATATAGAGCGCTTATTGTTCCCGCTTTGACGATGTTTGACACGTATGATCCATGGGCTTTGCTAATGGGATTGAGACACCGTGTCGCTCGTTCCGGCTCACCCGAATCGACGGGCGACTTGAGCATGTCAACAAAGAGCGACCAAACGGGCAATGACGTCGACGACGGCAACGTTTCAAGATTAATAATATAAAGGAGAACGTTGACGTGTAATTCTATGGTGGCGGCGTGAACGACGCTTTTTTCTCGTCGATCGCGTATCGTCGTGTCGGCACGAAGATCAACGAGTCGTTTGACGGCGTCGAGAGCGCCGCTCGAAGCGGCGAGTAAAAGAGGCGTCGATACGACGTCGTCGTTCGTCGTCGCGTCGACGAGAGTCGCTTGCGCGGCGACGAGACGATCGAGGATGTGGACGTGATTGCGATAGGCGGCGTGGTGAATAGCGAGCCAACCGCGCGCGTCGTACGCGCCAACGTCGGCGCCGTTGGCGACGAGACAGCAAACGCTTTCGAGCGATCCGCATTTCGAAGCGACGTGAAGTGCCGTCGCTCCGCCGGCGCTGTCGTGGCAGCGAACGTTTAAATCGCAGCCGTGTTGAGCGAGCCAATGAATGATTGCTGGCTGATCGCATTGGGCCGCTTGATGAACGAGCGCGACGCCCGTTTCGTCGTAGGGTTTCGATAAGCGAGTATGAGTACTTCGTTTAGCCGACGTCTAAAAACAAAAACTTATATAAATATAATATATTTTTTGTTTTTTACCTGAAAAACGGAGACTATTCCTCGTTGAGCCGACACGACGAGAGCGACGTTCGCCGACTTCATTTTCGCTAATTGTTTCGATCCTAATCGTCGACGCAACGCGTCCTGAACGCGATTCTCTCCCGCCGATCCCACGGAAGCCGCCGCCGTCTGAACGGCAAATTCCGAATAAACGGCGTGAATCCAACGCGGCACTTTGGGCGACGTGGCGTAATAATTCTCAAGCGGAACATGCAAAAGATAAAATTGCTCGTCGCCGAGCGGCGTCAACGACGTCCCAAACGACTCCGCGTCGTCGCATTCCAACGCCGTCTTAACCAAATAATCGGCGGCGGCGACGAAATTCCGCGACGGACGCGACGCGGCGAGAACGCGCGGAAAAAAGACGACGCTTCCGCGAAGCGGAACGAGTTGACGACGATCGAGACACGCGAATGGACTCGCACGCGGTCGTCGAACGGCGCAAAACGGCGGCAATTCGCGCTCGGTTTTCAGAGACTCCGGCGCGCAAAACGTTCGCGATAAATCGACGATCGGTATGCGACATTGGGATTTAAGCGAGACGAAATATTGCGTCGCCGTTGCTATGAAACGGAGTAAACTCAATAGGTGACGAATGTCGGGTGCCGGAGCGGCGGCAAAGTGCCGACGCAAGAAGTCGCGTTGCGCTTGAAGATAACATTCCACGTCGACGATTTTTTCCGTCGCGTGACTTTGAGTCGTCGCCGTCCACTGCGAGTTGATATTAAAAATATTTCCGCATTGAACGACTTCCGTCGCTTCGACGACGATGTCGATTTCCGACGAATTCAAATCGCATGTGCCGTCGACGTCTTCGCGGATGCGAAACGGTTCGTTCATTGCCGTCCACGCGGTGCCGTCGTCGCCGTCGACGTCATCCTCGTCGGCCAAATCGATAAGTCCGGCATTTCGTAGAATTTCGACGTTCGCTTCGCCGGCGCCGGGTGCGAGCAAATCGCGCCAATTTTCGGCGAATCGTCGTCGTCGCTCGTCGGCGAAGGCGACGCCGTACGAAACGAAATTCGCCGCCGCCAGCACGGAAATTAGCGTCTGACCGACGCGCGTGTCGACGTAGGCGGGCGGAAGAATGCAGTTGACGGCACCGGCGGCGGCGTTTGCATCGTGGTGCCGTTCGAAGCGAAGGAGCGGCGTTTCGTTAAAAACGTACACGCCGATGACGAGTTCGCGTATGATTTGGCGCAATTCGGTGAGATGAATCGTCGCCGACGATTGGGGATCGTGCGGAATGAGCAAAATCGAGGCGCCGTCCGGCGGCGGCCCCGTTCCCGTCTTCGCGTCGACGAGGAGAGTCGACGAGTCGGCGCAGCTCAGTAAATGGTGCGTCGATCGACGACACGAGCTCTCGATGAGATCGTATTTGTCGAACTTTCGGAAATAGATCGACGCTTCGCGTTTCGCTTCGGCGAGCGCTTCGGCTTGCAGGGGAGCGCTGCGGGACGCCGTTGCGCTTCCGATAGGGCGTGTTCGCGACGACATACGACTCTGTTTTTGTTGCGACGCTGCGAGAGGCACCCCCAGCGACGTAGCGTTCTCAGCGCTACAACAACACGGTTGCACGCGGGGCTCTACGTCACGTTGCGCCTGCGTAACACGATATCCCATAAGTAACTACTCAGTACTGTACTGCATTTATTACAAAGTGTTTTTTCACTTATTCGGTTTCCTCTTTTGGGGGATTTTTCTTTTTGGCGGTCACGAACGATATTTCCGCGTAGTCGGTTGTTTCTGCTGGGACGGGACGCGGGAGACCGAGCTGCAAAGCGCTGACGTCCAAATCGGCATAAACGCTAGCAACTCTGCTCGGGATCTCGTCCTACAGAAACAAATAAAAAAATGACCCCTTCTCTTCAAAGAATGATAAAATAAGTACCTCTTTTTGAGGACTTTGCTTTTCTTCTGGCTGGCGTTCAGCATCGACGAAACTGACGTCGACAACAGCGTTATTCTCTTCTTTATCCTTTCCCTCCTCGTTCTCTTTCCCGTCGTCGTCGCAGTGTCCCTCGGGACTCACGCGTTTTTCCCCCGTCGGCGGCGACGGTGGCGGCGGAGACGGCGGCGGCGGCGGCGGACTTTCTTCCCGTACGTGTCCAAACGTGTCCACGTAGCTCTGCGGTCGCATCGCCTTGTCTCCGCCTGGAGTCAACGCACTGTTTCGAACTCCAAGACTTCCATAGACGACAACTCCTCCTTCGGGAGCAGCCGGAGACGTCGCCACTGCGGGTGTGCCGCCTTCTACTTTAAGTTTCAATCGATAGGCCAATTTTGATTTGGAAGGAGACGACGGCAGCGAATCGAAATTGTCATTCGGTTCGGCGCGGCGGTACGGGTTGTCCTCGGATGACCTAGATAAACAATGCAAAAATGCATGCACGTAGATGAGGTGGAGGGAACCTACTTTACTGGCTTTTTCCGCACCACATATAAGCGCACCGATACGATTATGATGCAGACTAAGAGGGCGCTTCCCAGAGTGACGGCAACGGGGAGAATCCAACCCGATTCGCTGGGATCAACTCCTGACGACGCAAAATCTTCGAATCCAGACGATTCCCCAGATGGCAAATTGTGCAGACCTAGATAAGAAATGAGACAAGAAACAATGATCAGACAAGACAGACTTGGAACGATGATGATAGGAGTCTTAGAAAACGACGTCGTCGTAGCTTCCCTAATGGCATCCGTCGCCGCCGAAGACACTTCAGCAGCTGCAGATGACGTACTAATAGTGGGACTGGAACTAGTTGAAATTCGTTCTGTGGTTGCAGTCCTAGGTGCCGTAGGTGTCGTAGATACCGTAGGTGTCGTAGATGCCGCAGGTGTCGTAGGTGACCTTCGTACTGCTGTCGTTGTTCGTTTCGTCGTCGTCGTCGCCGCCGTCGTCGCCAATAGACGTGTACTTGGCGTATTAGTCCGTATGGTAGGCTTTGCTGAAGAATCTGAATAATGCGATCATGAAGCGGCCAGATCGTCGTCGTTAGTCTAATGCCCCTTACTTCGTAGAACTAATGTGATGACGGACTCCTCGACAACGGCACTTCCGTTCATATGACGGCATCGATAGACACCCTCATCGGCCATTGTCAGAGGATGAATTCTTAGTCGTCGAGACAGCACAGGGAATTTGGCTCTATGATCCACAAGACGACGACCGTCGTCACGTTGCCAGACGAGTGACTTAGTCACTCCCAAGTGATGCGCACAGTACAAAAGAAGCCTATTCGTGTCTGCGACGTCTACCTCCAACCGGGGCGGTACCGTCGCATTCGTGCGGAATACGATTCGTAAAGGGCTTGAAAAATTCGTCACCGTACTTTCGCATGTGGGCGAGTCGGAACAAGACTCTTCTTCCCACTCGGTTCCGTTGATTCGGTTTCTCTTCCTTCTCCCACCGCCGCACGTCGTCGAACATATCGACCACGGTCCCCACGTAGAAAGAGAAGGAGAAACAGACTCGTTTCTGGTTGTCGTCGGCGTCGTTGGCGTTCCCTCTTTCGAGTCTACAAATAATAGATCGAAACGTGGCCCCCCTGCGCGCACCGAAGAGCGACGACTATCGAAAACTGCTTCGCTGCGCCACGCGCCGAACCGCAAAGACAAACAAGGCAAACTCGTTCGTCAGCGGGGCTTCGCATGCCTCGAGGGAAATGGCGTACGCCCCCCCGAAGGACCCACGCGAACCACGCGAAATTCGACAGTGTACCTTTACTCTTCGGCGTCGGACAAGTACAGTTGCGCTCTTCTACGCGCTGGCATGAAGGTATACTGGTAGCCTGTCCTTCGCCTGCCACTGCTACGCATATTCGAGCACGAATCTGACGGCACGGAGACGTGCACGGAGTCCACTCTGTCCACGCCAGCAACTTGGTCGCGGCTGGCGTGGTATCGAGAGACGTGTCGTTGACGCCGCCGCTTACGCCTGAAGACAATGATTGACGCCCAATAGATATCGAAAGGACTCGTCTACTGTCGCCCCTTCTTCGCCCACACTCTCACACAGCCACGCAATAAACTGGGAGCATCCGGCCACCGACAATGCATGAGAGCCGCGTAGATTCTCACAATAGACTTAGCGTCCGCGATACGAATACACTATCATTTTAGACGATCTGGGGGTCTATAGGTGGACGCCGGTCGCGTCTAGGCTTACGTGCTACGATGCTTACCCGCTAAATAAATCAGGAGGCACAGAACGACTGTCAAGGACTTCATTTCTATTTCTGCTGCCGTCGCGTCCTTCCTCTTCCGCCGACAGGCCGAAATTGACGGCAGTGAGCTTATTCGAGTTCGTTGGATCACGCATTGATGACGTCGCGGGAATGCGTACGCATCCCTTTTCCTGGAACAGGTCGCGTGCCAAAGCGTGTGATGGCGCCGCCGAGTCGGGGAAGGTACTAATTAGTGGCAAAGGAGGTCACTGCAAAAATTCTATGATAACTAAAGAAGCAGAGAAGTGAATGGTCAGTGGTTCAGCGATACTAATGAGAGTCAATCAAAGATACGCTTTTCTCGAAAGAACTTGGCCCTAGTCAATACATCACTAGAGTAGTCATCGCCAGTGGTTCCCTTGTCAATTCCCTCCTTTGTCCACACGTTAGAAGGTCCGAAATTATAACCAGCAATTCCACCCTTGATTTGGTACTCACGCTCCCAATCGGAATGCTTGTTACTCACCACACGGATAGAGTCGACAAGAATATCTGTGGCTTGAAGATAGTGATTCTTGCTGCTTGGACCACTACTCGTATCGACGATATGATGCCTTTTGTCAACTTGCATCCATCCGTATCCGTTGCCGTTATCATATTTCCCATATCCATCCGGTTTCAAGGTCGATCCAAAGTTGGACTCTCGACTTGCGATGCCAAGAATAATATACGGATCAACGCCTTTCTCTGAAGTAACTTGCCCAATAGTTTTCTTTATTTTATCAGTAAGGCGTCCTGAATCGCTTTCTGCTGCTGATTCAGACGCCTTGACACCACCGTTCTTTCGACCATCTGCAGGTGCAGAAGACCAGCCGTTGGTGACCTTGTACTTTTCTTCTGAGTAGCCTGAGCAGATGCAGGACGCCGGCTTCAGCAGTTGCAAAGCAAAAACCAGAAACAAAACGTGTGACGCCATTAGTGTCGGAGGAATCAAACTGAATAAAAAGGGGCGGTGTCAACTTCCAAAGTCCCCAAAACTGAGCATGCGTCGAGCCACGCCAACCACGCCCTGCCAACCACGTGTATTATACCGTATAAGGTAAAATTCATTGCAGCGAAGAGAATTATGGTAGCGGTCTAGAAATACTAACGAGAGTCAAAAGACACGCTTTTCTTGAAAGAACTTGGCCCTAGTCAACACATCACTGGAGTAGTCATCACCAGTGGTTCCCTTGTCAATTCCGGCCTTTGTCCACACCTTAGCGGGTCCAAAATTATAACCAGCTATTCCACCCTTGATTTTGTACTCGGACTCCCAATCGGAATGCTTGTTGCTCACTGTATCGATAGACCTGACGAGAATTCCTGTGGCTTGAAGAAAGTGATCCTTGCTGCTTGGACCACCAGTCGTATCAATGGTATGATATCTTTTGTCCATCCGACAGGCCGAAATTGACGGCAGTGAGTTTATTCGAGTTGGTTGGATCACGCATTGATGACGTCGTGGGAATGCGTACGCATCCCTTTTCCTGGAACAGGTCGCGTGCCAAAGCGTTTGATGGCGCCGCCGAGTCGCACCAATTAGTGGCAAAGGAGGTACAGAAGAAAAATTTCTTTTCAGCGTTCTACAATAACTAAAGAAACAGCGAAGAAGATATCAGTGGTCCAGCAACAGCAATAAGAGTCAAAAGACGCGCTCTTTTCGAAAGAAGTGAGCTCTTGCTAGTACGTCACTGGAGTAGTCATGGCCAGCGGTTCTCCTATCAATTCCATCCTTTGTCCACACGTTAGATGATCCAAAATTATACCCAGCAATTCCACCCTTGATTTGGTACTCACGCTCCCAATCTTTGTGGTTGTTCTTCACTCCTTTGATAGACGTGACAAGAATTCCTACAGCTTGAAGAAAGTGATTCTTGCTGCTCGGACCAGTCGTATCAACAATACGGTTCTTAACGTTCTTGTCAACTTGCATCCATCCATATCCATTTCCATTATCACCCCATCCATTTTTCAAGGTCCCAGGCGATCCAAAATTGGACTCTCGACTTGCAATGGCGACAATAATATATGGATCGACGTCTTTTTCTGAAGCCACGTGCCAAATAGTTTTCTTTATTCCGGAAGTAAGACGTCTTGATTCCAAATCTTTTCCTGCAATGGATTCGGACCACGCGACGCCTTTTTCTCCGCCTTTTTTTCTGCCAGAGAACGGTGCAGAGGACCAGCCGTTGGTGACAGTGTACTTGTCTTCCGAGTAGCCCGAGTAGCCTGAGCAGGTGCAGGACACGGGCTTCAGCAACTGCAAAGCAAAAACCAGAAACAGAACGTACAACGCCATCACAAAAATCTTCCGGATCGTGGGCGTTTAGAGTCCCCAAAACTGACGCATGCGTCAAGCCACGCCAACGTGTGTAACATATGAGGTAAAATTCATTGCAAGATCATCAGGAAAAGCAGAAAAGAATCCGCCGCATACATACAGACAAAAAAACAGACATTCTTGAAAAGAAAAAGAAAAACTAACGGACCATCCATTCACTTTGCAGCACCTTCCCTATAATTGATCACCTGTCTGAAAAGAAGAGCCTTCCACTCATCAACAGTATGATCAGTCTCCTCAACAGTATGATCATAGCGCATGGGAGGCGGAGCTTCAACCTCAGACTGATCATACCATTGGAAAATATAAGGATGACGCAGACACTCGTCGACACTAATTCTCTTATCAGGATCAACGACGAGCATACGCGCGAGCAAATCCCGCGCATTCGTCGTCTTCTCTCGATCGTCAGGTAAACTACACGGAAATAGATCGTCAGGAAAGAGCTGCGCAAACGTGTAGCCACGCTTATGAGGCAAAGACTCCACGTAGGCGCGCACGTTAGGAAGAAGCCGTTGCATGAAAATAGGCGGCGGAGTGCCGAGAAGATCGACAACTTTCGTCCATTGATCAATATGATCTGATCCGGGAAAGAGAATTTGACCGCGAACGAGTTCGGCGAATATGCACCCGATAGCCCAAACATCGACATTCGATTTGTAACCCATACCGAGAATAACTTCGGGAGCGCGATAGTATCGCGTAACAACATAGGGCGTCATCATGAACCCCCCATCGGCAGCGCGCGCTAAGCCGAAATCGAGAATCTTCAAACTGCAGTCTTCCTTGACGACGATATTGCTCGGTTTCAAATCGCGATGTATAATATCAGCGGCGTGCATGTGTTTGATACCGCAGAGCATTTGATAGAGGAGAAACGAGAGGCGTTCGTGATCGAGATCGATGTGAACGACGCGCGATAGATTGGCGTCCATTAGCTCCATGACGATATAGATATCGGAGAATTGCGAGAGATCGTGATCGGGCGTGAAAAGATTTAGGAGGCCCACGATGTTCTTGTGATTGAACGATTTCATTAGGACGATTTCGCGATAGGCTCGCTTGGCGTGCGTCACGTTCTGAAATGGTTTCGACATTTTTTTGATTGCGACTCGCGTGCCCGTTTTCGTGTCGAGCGCCGAAACGACGACGCCCTGGGCCCCGCTTCCGATCGATTTCAGGTTTTCGTAGCGTTTGGGGATCTCAAACAGCGTTTCGCCGATCGTTGTCTTATAATATTCGCTCTCGACGGCTGCGACGGCTGACATGACGTTTCGTTCGATAAGTCTACCGTGCGCTAGATCATTTCTCTGTTTACATGATCACGTGTGATTTGTACATAGCGACGCGACGGATATGCTGTTTGCTGTGTTTTGCCTCGCCTCGCTTTGCTTTGCAGTGGCTCAGCCAAACTATCTGCTTTTGCAGACAAATCATACAGTTCGAATCGATCCGTGGGGCCGCGATTCGCTGCGCGTTCGCATCGCCGTAAACGAGTCTCAAATCCGCGACGATTTGCCTGGCGCGCTCGCTCCCTCTCCACCGTCATTCGACTCCACGAGATTTGGTCTATCAGCACCAAATCAAATAAAAAATGGCAACATTCAAGCTACAGTCGCCGAAGACACCGGTCTCATCACTTTCACGAGAGTCAATGATAATGAAATTATCTTGAAGGAGAGCTCACGAGATTTCCCCAACGGCAACGGCAATAACAATACGGTAACAATAGTAATTTTGGCTGCAAAGGAGGCAGAGACGAGCTGCTCGTCGACGCACTGCTGTCTCGACTTGACAAACTGGAATACAGGCGAGCATGCCAATGTAGCTATTAGTGACTGCCATCCGACTGAGAACGGGCAAAATCAATTGTGGACGCGACCGGACTCTGAAAATTCCCAACATATTAGAGTGACTTTGGGAGGAAAATGTTTGACAGTTGCTAATGAATCATCTATTGAGACTGATTCGTGTGCCAGTGAAGGAAACGCCGCCCAAAAGTGGATGTATAATACGGATGGTACAATACAAAATTCCGGCGGTCAAAATCGTCGTTGTTTGGCTGTAGCTGTGGGCCCAAATGGACCGTTTCAAGACGGCAACCAGTTGACAATGATGCCGTGTAATGCGTCAGATATTCGCCAACTGTGGACCTACGTCGACGTTCCGGTCAATTCCCCGTCTTTGACGTCAGAAGGTTTCGCATCAACGTCAGAGGAAATGATATTTGGCTTCGGGGAGCATCAGAAAACGGGTTTGCTCAACTACAAAGGCCAGTCATTCAACATGGAAGACTGCATTGAATACGGAAAAAGCCACGGTGGCGAGATATGCCTGCCTTTTATACTGGGAGCAACAAAAGGATCAATTCAGTATGGACTTCTGTGGAACATGCCTAATTTCGGAAGCGTCTCATTTCAAGACGATGCCGTCACTTGGTCAGCACAATCCGCTATTCAAATCGACTATTTCGTGACGACTCGTACGGCGACGGGAAATGCATCTACAGCGGCGAGCGATGTTCTAAATAACTACGTTGATGCTGTGGGTCATGCGCCTATGTTGCCGTGGTATGCATCCGGCTATTGGCACAGTAAAAATCGCTATGCGTCGCAGGCTGATCTCCTTGCCGTGGCGCGCGAATTTCGCGCTCGAAACATACCAATTCAAATTCTTGTTATTGACTATAACCATTGGGTTCACATGGGCGATTGGTCGTTTGATCCTAAAGCGTGGCCCGACGTCGAGGGAATGATGCGCGAGCTGTACGACCTCGATCTCCGCGTCATGGTCTCAGCGTGGCCATTTACGGCAAACGGTAGCTCAAGCTTTGACAAGATGCAGTCGAAAAACTACGTCGTCGACGATTCGACTACGGGAAAGGGAATCAGTTGGCCAGACGGCAATTGTCGCGGATTTTGCTATCTCTACGATCCGACACAGGATGCGGCACGTCAGTATGTCTGGAGCCGACTCAAAACAGGATATTACGACTACGGTATAAAAATTTTTTGGCTCGATGCTGCTGAGCCGGAGAACATCAATGGTACGCCAGAAAACTCGCGCTACAGCGTTGGCCCGTTCGAACAGACAGGCATGATCTTCCCCTACTATCATTCCAAAACGATACATGAGGGCATGATGTCAGAGGGCGAGATTGACTCGCTTATACTAACTCGATCGGCGTGGGCGGGCATGCAGCGATGGGGCGCCGCTGTGTGGAGTGGCGATACGCACTCTGATTTTGGTGCACTGCAAAGATCCATTGCCGCCGGACTTAATATTCAATTATCTGGTATTGCTTGGTGGACGACTGATATTGGCGGCTACGGCGGCGGGAATCCTTCGGATCCGGAATTCCGCGAGCTCGTCGTGCGGTGGTTTCAATACGGCGCTTTTTGTCCGCTTTTTCGGCAGCACGGCGCTCGATCGACGGAAATGTGGTTGTATGGTAATGACAGCTACAATGCCATACTTGAGATTATGCAGTTGAGGGAATCAATGCGGCCGTATGTGATGGAGCAGATGGCCCTGGTTAATCAAACGGGGACTCCGGTCAATAGGCCCTTGTGGTTCAATTATCCTGATGATCCAAATACGTGGGGTATTAGCACGGAATTTATGTTTGGGACAGATTATTTGGTTGCGCCCGTTTTCACGTATCAGGCCAAAAATTGGACCGTCTATCTTCCGTCGGGCGATTCGTGGAAGCATTATTATACAGGAACCTCATACAAAGGGGGTACGAATGTGACAGTTGATACTCCCTTGAATCAGTTTCCTCTCTTTCAACGAGTCTCATCCTAAGACCTTCTCGAACCATTTTTTATGTGTTTTTTGTACTGTAGTGTGTCATTTTACCTGAAGTTTTCGCGCGAAGAAAATCCAGACGCATGCGTGTGCCGTAACAATAGCAACCTCCACAACATGGAGCATTTCAGAACAGCTCTCTCGGTCTCTGAAAGTCTCGAGAGGCTCGTGGCACCTTCATTCGGTCCTTGCGGACTCGATTGTCTCGTAACATCGGCAACTGGGGACATACTCGTCAGTAACGACGGTTTTCACATACTTGGAGCAATAGACGTTCGTCGTCCTTGCGGAAAACTCATATTAGACGCTATGAAGATGCATCACGGTCGTCATGGCGGAAATTCTAAGGCTTTTATACTAATGCTAACGGCCGCTTTACGGAAAATCAACGCACTCGCCGATTCAATACAGAATATTGCTCGACTTGCTCGACTTCTGGCCGCAGAATGGATTCGGAAATATGACGTCATAAATAGGAAAATTTTGGAAATTTCCGTTCGTGACGTCGACTATGGTGACGTCATAGAAACTTTTCTCCGTGGAAAATTTGGACCCAAAGTGCGGACGACTTTGCGTGGATTAATTCAGAACTTGTCCTTGAGCAGTGAACTCATTGATTGGCTTGACGTTTGTTCCATTCAAGTAGCCGGACTTCCTCTGGAGAGATCATGCACTGTAAACGGAATTGTCATCAATCGAGACCTCAATTACTCAAGGAACACCCATCCAAGCCCACACTTTATCGTGGTTAAAGAAAGCCTCACCTTTCCCGCCCCTACCAGGGCCAGCTTCACAGCAGGACATCACTCAAGTTTGACTGATCTCCTATCCCAAGAAAAATCATTTCTCAATAGGGTATCCACTCACTTGAAGCAACGCGGCGTCTCTCTCGTCCTTTGCACGGAAAACATATCTATAAAATTCGCCCAATTATTTCACCGCGAAGGCATCTCCACAGTGTCTCACATACCAGAAGAAGACGCCACTTTTATATGCACAACACTATCCATAGAACCGTGTAGTCTACTAGACTGCCTTGATCTCAGCCCCAAAGCCCTGCATCGCTTCACTGAAGTCGACACCTTGACGATTGGACGAGAAACGTGCACGCACATTCGTGGCGTCCCAGGCGCCTATCTAATCCTATGTGGGCCAACGCGAGGCATAACCAAGGTCTACTACAACGCTATATATAACGGATTAAAGATGCTGCGCGTTTGGTTGGAGGTTTCCAAAGGGCTTGCTGTCCCCGGTGCCGGCGCCGCGGAATTGGCTCTCGCTCACCACGCGGAGAAGCACGTGGAGCGACCTATTTCGCTTATACTTCAAGCGATGTTGTTGAGCGTTCCCAAGGCACTGCATGAGAATAGTCACGCGATTAGGAAAAATCGTCGCGGTCGATTCATTGAGGTTTTGAGTCGTTGGGAATGCTTGAGTGGGATTGATTCGAATTCTGGGGATTTGATTGTTCCCCGGCATTTGGGAATTGTCGAGCCGAAAGCGAATTTATTGAATCTAGTTCAGGACGTTATCAGTTTAGTCGTGCAGATATGTAGAATTGATGGGATTGTTAGCGTTAGACGATTTCCACCTAAGAATGATGATGATACCAATGAAGAATTATGACCAAAAATGCATTAGAATTCCTCGAGAAAAGACGATTGAGTGTGACCGCTTGCGTGAAAATAGAGAGGAACGTAAGACACGCGACCCCTCGTCCACCCCTAAGAAAAAAAATTTTCTTTTATATTATTTTTTTCCCCCGACGCACCACGGTCAGAAGAGCGCCGCTTTTGAAGTCGTTTTGAAAAGCGATGCACGACGGATAACCGTAGTCGTCTGGGCCTCGTATAAAACCGCTAGAAAAACGTGCATACTAGTAGCTTCTATATGCACTACGCTCGTCTTACTAAGGAACTATTTCTACTGTAGGATAGACTCGAGTTCGGCAGATGACCACCAATTCCGAACCAGGAGAATCGGCTTAAAAATATAATGAGTTATTATTATTATTGTAACCGAGGCTACCTGTTAGAATAATGGCAAGCCGCTGGTTCGTTGGGTCCCAAGCAAGAGATTGCACGGCCCCACCAACACTACACAGTCAATAAAGTGTATCTAGTCTCCTCTAAGACCCTACTTACGTTTCGCTCTGCGAGTTAAACGTAAACGTGTGAGGAGTCAAATCTACGCATTTTACGCAGACTTTTGACCCAACAGCCGGCACGTCGTCTCCCGGTTGGACAAATCGAAGGCAATAGATACTCGCTTCGCCGCTAATAGAGAAGATGAACGCTTGACCGTCAGAACTCCAACAACCGCACTAAGGAAGTCCCTTAAATTTCCCCCCGCGTTTTTTCCCTTCTTCTCACATTGCATCGATTCGACATATTGGACCATTTTTCGCAAGTCCAATTCCGCGTTTCCCAAACGCGAAACAGACTCGACGTCGTCGCGGCGAACAAATGCGTTCCGCACGGCGCCCAGCGAATCACTCCGATTCCGCCGCCCAACTGACTTGTCGGAGTCGCCACGTCACGACTTACCTCCCAAATCATCATCGCCCGATCGGCAGGCGACGACGACGCGAGATACTTTCCCCATGGACTCCACGTAAGATCGACTATAGGAGAGTGGCCGGGACGAGATAGAAATTGAACGGAATTTGCAGAAGGTCTGGGGTTAATTAATAATTTGGTATTATGTGTCTTAGATGAGGGAGCGTTTACCTTGCGATATTTGGGTCTAAGTGCCAGAGTACGATGCCTGATAAGCATCCGACGGCTAACTCGTTTTTGCATAGGGGCCTAATTATAATTAGGGAGAGGTTTTATTATTGAGTTTGCGTACCTCCAGGCTAAGCACGAAATTGACTTTTGATTTCGGTGCTTTAGGGAGATTGAGCGTTCACTGGGAAAAAACTACGTTGCTGTTTATTCTAGTGCAAGTCTTTTTTTCCTACCTGCTTCCTTCATATACGCGCACAATGTCATTCTATGAATGTATGAGTATGGGATAGATTTTTAATATTGATCAAAGTCTACTTTGGCTCCAACTGCAATTTTTGCTGTGTCAGGATGCCAGGCAATGGCACGAATTTCGCTGTCTCGCCTATGGAAAAATTGCTCACTTCCTCTCATTCTCTATATAAGCATACAGACCACTGTGAGGTTTGGACAAATGAAGCGAGCATGTCACCATCTGACAACTAAAATACCAGAGATTATATTAATTATTATTATCATCGTCACTGTACCTCGGGAGTGAACCGCGTGGACAAATGACGCAGCAAACTCAATGTATTCACCAAGTATGAACGAATTTTAGTCATGGCAGTCTGTTGATCGTCATCTAGCCAAAGCGTCAAAATGATGAGTCTCTTGCCCAGATTCATATAGAAGTACCATTTCCAATTCTTTCTAGTAAAATTTCCAGCATTCCGTCTACCCGCCCACGAACCTTCCTGTGTAAGTACACAGTAAAAACGATTTTTCAAAACTCAAATTTTCAGAGTGAACCATTCGTGATGGAGTTTTTCCCACGTGCTTTGTTCGGGGTGCAAAAAGGCTTCTTGAACATCGGACGAATGGCCGGTGATCCAGTCTTGAGTTTCTACGATTATATGAGGATAATCTGCTGGCTGGAAAACATCGGGTCGCCTAAGTTGGAATCCCGGGCGAACGAGACTCGTCGCAGTACTTGCAGGAAGCTCTCTGCTTGTATAAATTCGCTGTTGATCTCTTCTCGGACGACTGATCCCCGTGGAGGGGGTGGATTAGCGACGGAAAGACCGAGCATCGCGTACGCAACGTGCGTTACTCGACAAATAATTGGATTAGCCTCTACTCACTGCACCGTTGGCTTGAGTTCTCTGTTTTGTTCCCCTGACGAAATGAAGCTTCTTGCTTTTGCCACCGTTGTTATTGCCTCTCTTTTTGCGATTCCTGCGGTAGGTTTTGAACCAATGTTTACTAATTAGAGGGGCGGATCCCTAGTGCAGATTCAACACATCGTTTCTTTTTTAGGAAGCAGAAGTCTGCGACAACGGTTTGAAGTAAGTAACCGATGATCTAAAATTCAAAAGCCGCGCCTGCCTAATTCCCTTTAGCTGCATCTTCAACTGTTGCTGCTACTCATTCACAGGCTATTACTGTTGTGCGTGCACCTCTGTATCTGTTGCTTGGTGGGGATGGTAAGCATATTCTAATCAGTAGGACTGTACTAATATATATGTGCCAGGTTGCTGATCGTTCTTGGTATTATTTTCTTTCTGGCCCTTGCAATTGGTGTCGGTGTCTGGCGTCGCCGAGTCTATCTGAGCTCGGTGCACGGAACCACAAGAGTAGTTACAAGTGGCGGCGGCGGCGTCGTGACATACTAAGTCCTGTCCGCGCCGGCCTTCCCGCCCCGCCCCCGGCGTCTTGAACTACAAATTGGCTTTGCTGCATGTGTTCGTTCAATGGTGTTTGCGCTACATGTGTCTTAGTGAGTTTGCGTATGTGAAAATTGACTATTTGCACCTCTGAAAAACTCGATTGCACACACGCAGCCGATCTCATGTGATGCGCATACCTCAACTGCGTCATCGTCTCATCCGCGGTGGGTCTTTTGCCAATTGTCCTCGACTATGAATTTTCTTCTTCTCTGTGGCGTTATTTTGGCCTCCTACGTCACTTTTGCAGTACGTTCACACGTCATGCAAGAGAAGGGCCACGAAGGGCGGAGTCGGGCCCCGGAGGGCGGAGCCCTGGGAGTCCCTCATTTATTTTTCCTGTATTTTTTCTCCTTTTTAGGCTGCTGGCGGATTCTGCGAGGACGGCACCCGGTAAGTAACACTGCAATTCAATCGACTGCCTCAATCATTTTCTTTCAATAGCTGCATAGAATACGATTGCTGCTGCCGCCTCAACTATGGCCCCTACTACTGTTGTGAATGTGATGGAGTCACGCTTCAGTGGTGGGTCTGGTAAGCCGTGTGGTCCTACAGCACTAACTTTCCAAAATAATCTAATTTTTTTATTCAAGGGTTGCGATCAGCGTTGGTGTTGTCGTTCTCATTTGCATTGGAATCGTTATACGATTCTACATTTATCGTCGTCGTCGTACCACTGTTGTCACAACCCATGCTCAACCTCAGCCTGTGAGTGTCACAACGAGTCAGCAGCAGCAGCAGCAATACGTCATGAACCCGCCCCCCTACGAGCGTTTTCAATAACTAGGGTTCAATAACTTTGCCGTGACTAACGCGCGCTAGCAGCTGTGCTTTGTTTACTGTACGCGTTTGCCTTGCCCTTGTAATGGTCATGCTTTTCGTTGGTGCAATTGTCTTCTTTCTCGGCGCTTCGATTCAACCGACGGTATGAGCTACTGTTTCCTAATTGTATCCCGACCTCCACACGTCATCCTTTCCTGGTTTCATCCGGGTTGACTAAGAAATCGAAAAACCCCATCCGTTTGTACGCGGCACTCGCTCTGTCGTCGTTTGTAACAAAGGCGATTTCCAGTATACTTCCGCGGTATGTTTATATAGGAATCCTACACCTACTGTACACACATCTTTGGTGGATTCACGTGAGATCTGCAGGAGATCATAATTCCTACCTAAGTCAAGAAATTTTGCAGTTGCCCATCGTGTTGCTGTGGTACCGAATTTGACAGACATTGTTGCAACTGTACTCTGGCCTGGTGGGCGTGGTAAGGTTCCTCTAAGACTCCCTACACCCCTCGCAGTTTTTCTCTCTAAGGATGGCCATCTCGATTGGCATCGTTATTCTTCTTGGCGTTGCCGCCGGAGTCGGTATGTGGCGTCGTCGCATCTATTTGCGTCACAGGGTTGTCGCCATACCGCAGCCAGTTGCGCCGGTAACAACGGTTCTAACGACGCAGAATCCGCCGCCTTACGACCCCAACTATCCGTATCAGAAGCCGCCCGCTTACTGAAAAGACTGGAAAGTGCGAGACGTTTCCCTATGTTATTCGACGACGTAGCACGTTAAGGTTTTTTGTCACGCCCTATTCAAATCTGCACCAACCAGAGACCGACTCACTAATTAGATAAAACCTTCTCACTCGTCGCATGCCGCGCAAGGGCTGCCGAGATCGCCGATTTGGAAATTCTGATCTCTGTTTTGCGTAGAGCTAGAGGAAAGCAGCGTTGTCGCGGAAACATTCCTCGTGTAGGCCCTATTTGTGGCCTAATGCAATTAGTTTGTAGAGTGCGCATGCACTGATTGCTGTCCAACGCAATAATGACCTTCGTCCTCGCCATCCTGCTTCTCTCTACTTTTGTCGGCGTTGTCGTAAGTTTGCGCGTGAACGCAAACACTAGATATTCTTACGCTACTCTAGGAAAGCGATTTGTGCCGAAACAGCTACAACAGCTTCTATACCGAATAGTAAGTGAAACGGCAAAAACGTCAATGCGACTCGATCTCGTTTATTTTCACGCAGCTGCGATTGCTGTTGCGACTCCTACCCGTATGGCTGCTGTTCGTGCTACAGTTTCAGCGCCGCCTACTGGTATATCTGGTTAGTCGCGATCCGATTCTCCATCGAGTAAATACCTCCAAGTCCTTTATTTCTCCACCAGGGTCATCATCGTTTTGATTCTGATCGGCGTTGGATCGGCGGGCGCCTACTATCGCCGACGCGTCATCATCCGAAGGCGAGCAGTTGTCGTCGCTAGTCGACCCGTCGCAACGACTTCGCCTTCAGTGACAGTCGTCTCATCCGGTCAGCAACAACAAGCTGTCCCGGATGTGAAGCCTCCGCCTTACTCATCGGCAGCAGCTTATCCTCCACCAGCGACGTCTGGTTATCCGCAGGCGGGGCCGGGCTATGATCCTGGCTATCCTCCTGCTGATCCTGCTTACCCACCGCCAAGCAATGCTCCGTATCCGTCAGATCCTATGTATGGGTCTCGTCCTGTTTCGGAGAATCCTGACTTCGCCAAGGCGCCGTATCCTCCTTATTAATTGAAAAAGGAGTAGAAACTGTTTTTTTTGTTCTTGTTATTTCTTTCTGTTGCTTTCACTGTTGATTCACTGCTGTTGAAATGAATATGAGGTTATGTTTTTTGTGTGTGCACTTCCGGATGTTGGGCGTTGACTAAAGCGCGTTCTGCTAGAGATTACGTGTCACTATGGTTCTGGTAGGCCGCGTCTGCTTTTTAGCTGCCTGTGCGTTTCTTTCTTTTGGCCTCGCGGCTGAAAATGACGGAGAAAGCAAAAAAGCAGAGAAACCGAACCATCCGCCAGCTACCAAGTGTGAAGGTTCTGCTGCCTATTCAGAAATATAGCAAATTGACTTGTCTAAGGTTGCCTCTTATAGTGTGTCGACTTGTTTCGATGGAGCTAGAAAGGCAGTTAGACAAAACGGCCAAATCGGGTGCCGTCATAGGAACAGGGCATCGTCTCGATAGTAAAGGAAACTGGGAGTCAAACAAAAGAATCAAATACAAAAATTCGTGAGAAAGATGAAAATAGGCGTTTCTAATTACTCTCGTTCTGGGTCAGGGAAGTGAGATTGATGGATGCCCTGGAAGGCGTCTGCGAGCAAATGTACTCGTATGAAATTCAGGAAGAAGACAAGGCTGCCTTCAGATATGCCAGAAGGAGAAGTGGGAGAGCGAGTTCTACTATCAATATATCAATAACAATGTCTTCTAGACTTGGAGGCACTAAAAGATTTTCTTAGCGGAATGGGTGACATGATGTCTAGGGTTCAGAAACTGGGAATTCCAACAGACATGCATAGTATGATCGATCCTAACGGAGATTTGAGAAAACTCAAGCTCAAGGTAAATCATAGATAAAGTATTCTCAATAAATCTCATTCCCTTTATTATTAGTGCGACTCATTTATTGAAGATTACGAGGATGACATCACGGATTGGTACAAGGAGCACCAGGAAATGGCCGCCTTAACTCAATTCTTATGCGTCGAACGAGCAGTCAAAGAGAATCACACTTGCTTGGCTCAGGAGTTCATGGACAGTTTCACCGAAGACGTGAAAGAGGAAAACGACAAAAAAGCCGCTGACTCAGCCACGGAACAAAACGCAAAAGAAGACGAAAACGTCGAGGAAATTCACGCCGAAGAAATTGACGAAATCCAATCAGAAGACGTCCATACAGAACTGTAGAGAATCTAGATATATACATGTGTATCGTGAAATAGATCAGGGAAGCCACTCCGCCTCTAGCGACGTGCTGCTACTCGAGAAATCGTATGGACTTCGATGCTTTGCCGTTTTAGGAATTTTTTCTTCGGCATAATTTGGAATTGGCCTCTTTCTCGCGTTTTCCCTTTCCTGGCGTAACGGCGTCTTCCTTGGAGTCTTCTCCTTCTTCGGGGGGCGAACAGGACTAGGGCTTGACGTCTAGAAAAAAAGAAATATCGCAATTCGAATATTCAGATCATCTACTTGCACGTACTTGACGTTCTTCTGAGACGGCACTAACCTGAACCCTTTTTCCACTGCGCAACGTTCTCGCGTTCTGAGAGGCCAACTTCATCTCCTCGTAATTCAAATCCAGCGACAATATCAACTGGTCGTCCTTGGGAAGGAACTCCAATCCCATTGGCAAATCACGGCCACAACGAGACGGCGGCGATTCATCAACAATAACAAAATCGTCGTTCTCCTCCTTCTCCTCTTCCTCCTTCTCCTCCTCCCTTTTAAAAAACTCCTCCAAGGAAAGACCCTTTGCAATTACCGCGTCGACGGCTGCGTAGTTCTCGTCGTTCTCAGCGAAACTCCTGTGCTTCTCGCTCTTCAAATGCAAGTCGATATTGACGAAATTCTCGCAGCAACACTCGCAATAACCGCTCTTCTTCTGCTGCAAGCTATCCCGCCTATAAAATCAAACGCGTGCCCCCTACCGAGAATTTTTCAAAGGCAAGAGGGTATAACCTGCGAGCAGTCTTGTGCTTTGGGACTCCACCAAATGGGCATCCACCCGCTCCCCCGTCTTCTCCACGGGCGGCGGAGTTGATATTGATTGTAGGCCACGCTTTTAATTGAATCCAGAGCGGCTGATACTTTCTCGACATGTCTTCGACCTTGATAAACGGAGGCTCCAATTTCCACACTGAAGAGAAATACTAAAATAATTATTATCTAGATTTTATTTTCTCACCCTTGGCCTTAGTCGACTCTAGAGACTAAAGGCAACAAATTAAAGTCTTTGTTTTTCTTTTCACGTTTTTGCGTACCTTGGAATTTCCGCTTGCTTTTCTCTTTGCCTTGTTAGCCGCCAGCCAAGCGGTGATGCGTTCCAAAGGTCGTACTTTCACCTTGAATTTTTGCGCTAATTGAACCAAGTTACTGGAACCTTGATGCTAAAAAATCAATCTCCATTCTTTGGCTCTTTTTTTTTTCGATTCTTTTGTTCCTACGCGTGTTTCTGCCGCTTCCTGAACAAACTTCTTTCCACGTGGCTAATCAAATAAATTAATGAATGCAATAAATTAAAGAGTAGAATACCTGAGACTCCACAACAGATTTCCTTGCATCCGCACTAAAGAAAAAACCAACAAAATAGATAACCAATTAATTAATTATTTAATTGAATAAACCTTCTTGGTGACACCATCCAAGGTGATTTGCTAGAACTGAAAAAATCATACAAACATCCACTAATTAAAAAAAAAGATAGCTCTTTTACGTTTTGTTAGTAAATGGACTAGGCGTCGATATGAAAGCAGGGCTGGGCGTTGAGAGTCCACTCTGGCTTTCAATGACGCTATAGTCCTCTTTTCTCGTCGTTACCAAATACGATATGTCTTTCGACAAAAACTCGCAAACCTCCTACTCGCGAAAATGTGTCGTGAAACGGATCGGGGATTTATTTTTTGAATATTTTTCGCACCGCTCCTGATAATGTTAGGTCTTCTTTGATCTGCGCGGCTCGTTTCGGGGGAATTCCTGGCAAATCGAGGAAGAATTTCTGTCCTGATAGCGATTTATTTGCCTTCGGGGCTAAGCGAAAAGGAATTCGATGCGAAATCGGAGCGTTTTCGAGCTTACCAGCCCCCGTTCGGGGTCCCGGCGGCGTTTTAGCGGGAACGACTCGCTGAAACGAGCGGCTTTTGGCTTCAATCGCACGAGACATGTCTTCGGAAAGCGGGAAATAAAGGCAAGAGCGAGAAGGCGCCAAACACGTTGAACGCGCTCAGCACCTCGCGCGCGTTAGCTCGGCCCCCCCACACACACCATAGATAGAGGACACACCATGCTCACACTTGCTCACACTCACTCACACACACACAGCAGCTACACATTCTAACAACACACTGACCAGAAAAAGCAAAAAAACCGGTCATTTCAAATTGTCCACAATCCTATTCCTGGCAATATAACGGTACAGAGGACAATGATGAAAATAATTCCACCAACGATGTTAAAGATGTTGATGCCAAGTGCAATAAAGCCACACGTTTTTCCTTGCGCTTCATCGCCTCTTTGAAAATGAGAGCGACTCTAAAAGCAGTTCATTGTCATAAACGGCACTCACTGTAGTAGTTAGAACACATGTTACTTACGATAGAGGAAAAGACGAGTGCAATAATTCCAATTGGCCAGAAGCAGAGAAAGCACGTCGCAGCCGACATCCACATAAAAGATCGGGAGTCGTAATTGGTATCATTTACGACGACCACCTACGAAGAGTAACGACTCACGTGAGCACCTTGTGGGTGCGCAGAGATGGGTGTACCGTACAGAAGACGCCATTTGTTGGGGCTGAGTTGCCACAACTGTTGTCGCCTGTTGCTGCTGTTGACCGGACATCATCGGGGCGGGCTGCTGACCGCCATACGGGTAGCTTGCAGTTGGTGGCGGATAGGCACTTCCGGGTCCGTGAGGCTGCAGTTCGTACGATGGATCTGTTTTGATGCCTCAAATTGACAAGGAACGAGAATTGCGAAGCGCTGTTCTTACATTCGGCGCTCGGTAAAGGACCTTTGCTAAAGTCGGCCATGCCTACAGTAACTACTGGAACGCATGCTCACTAATTAATTGGTTTTTATAGTTATTACATTCCCTTGCACGCGTAAATTGATCACGTGATGGGAGAGTTGAACATCGCTCTATACTATATTATAAGGCCCACGTTTTCATTCACGTGATAGTGACGTCATGTGCACAATCATGTCACCTAATAGTCATAAGGCGATATAAGAGTACAGAGGAGAATGATAAGAATAATTCCAGCGATCACGTTGAAAATATTGACGCAAAGTGCTCCTCGAGCCCACAATCGACCTCTTATCTCATCACCAGACAGATAAGCAGAACGGCTCTTTTGAAGAAAAATAGAAAACTATTGACTCCAAAGCAGTGACCGCCAGCGCTTCTACTTACTTTAAAAGAAAGGATAACAGCAACAACTCCGGTTGGCGCACAGAAAAGCGTGATAACGGACAACCAGAAGTAACTCTTCATGTAGTAGTTTGGTGGAGTGACGATGACAGGATAAACCTGTGTGCCGTACAAATAGCGGAGCCTGCCGCCGGTAACAGCGGCCTCTTGGTAACGTAGTGGAGCTTAGGCACAGAAGCAATTGAAAAGCATTAGATCACTGCCACTTGCAAAGATTACCTTGGCCAAAAAAAGCTTTTTCTCTTTCAGACATCCTGTTCCTAAATCTCTTCGTCTGCGCATGCTACATGTAAATTGCATTGAGAGCGTGAGCACGTCACTTTCTGTGCGTGCCTCTGTCACCACATCATCTCAGTGAGTGTCATCCTCCTAATACATCATGCATCAAGGTCATTTAATTAAAAATACAATGAAAAATAGAGAACCGCTGGCCTGCACTACTAGTCCGATTGAAAAAAATCCCTGGCAATCGAAGAAGACTTTTTGTCCTGCTAGCAATTTCTTTGCTTTCGATGCGAAATTGGAGCGTTTCGAGCTTACCAGTCCGCGTTCGAGGTCCCGGCGGCGTTTTTCAGCCGCTGAAACAAGCGGATTTTGGCTTCGAGAAGCAGAGAATAAAGGCAAGAGCGAGAAGTACCGAACACGTCAAATGACTCGTCAAATGTCGTGTGCGCGCACCTTCGCGCGCGTTAGACCTGTACTCCTCTCCTGTGCTCCTGTACGGCCGTACCTGTACTCATGTCTCAGAAACGCGTGGCAGCTATCAAGGTCGTTCCAAGCACGCTTTCCGACTCGCACGACGTCCACGACACATTTTGTACAGATAGAAGACGATCCCGAAGGCTACCCTTTGGGAGCTTTCTGCATTCCAGCTCACTATGCAGACTACCTGGAAAAGATCATCATCCCCTTAGGAGTTGTTAAGGACAGGTAGAGAAAAAAATTCCCCAGAAAAGAAATTTCATATATAAAATGTGAATTCAGAACAGAAAAACTGGCAAGGGATATCGTAGAAGACATAGGCGACGGTCCCATCGTTGCCTTGTGCGTTCTCAAAGGAGGACACCAATTTTTTCACGACTTGCTCGAGTGGATACAAATCATTGGCCGGACGTCAAGTTAGTTTAATTAGGCGTATTAGTCAGCCAAGTAATGTGGGCCTGATTGTCTCAGCTAAAAATATTATGCAAATTCGAGTCGATTTTATTCGATTGAAGAGCTATGTCGTATGGATGCAGTTTCTTCATACAAGTAGCTCTGTTTATGTGTGTGTGCTATTAGAATGAAGAGTCGACCGGTGAGGTCCAGATTATTGGGAATGATGATTTGAATGGGATACGAGGTCGAAATGTGCTCGTTGTTGAGGTTAAGATCTTGGATAGAGTTGCTTTCTAGTTTTTATTAATTAAGGCGTTTTTATAAAGGATATAGTTGACACTGGTAAAACGATGGAAAAACTGCTTGGAGAACTGAAAAAATATGAGCCCAAGATGGTTAAAGTTGCTAGGTAACGTAATCTGTATCATAGAGATATCTAGAGATATTTGCTTTAGTCTCTTGACGAAGAGGAGCAAGGCAAGGATACATGGCCAAGCCTACACACCAGAGTGTATGTATAGGAAATTCCTTTCTACAAAATTAATCATCTTTGCATAGACGTTGGTTTTGACGTTCCCAAGAAATTCGTAGTGGGTTATTCATTGGTAAGAATTCGCATATGAGGTCTCTATAGAAACGCTTTTTCTATCTAAGGACTACAACGAATACTTTCGTGACCTCGGGGTACGTTTAAAAAACGAGAGCGCATACCTAATCTCTATATAGAATTAATTGTTTTCAGCACATCTGCCTCATCAACGAAAAAGGAAAGGAAAAATTCAAATCAGACTAAACTCTTTCGTTGTCTAGAACTTGAGCCAATCGCTAATATAGTTACACGTTTGTGGTGATATGGTACCGCCCTCTACGCATTGATTACGAACGGGACACACGCCGCACGGCAGTCTCACGAGTCCCGCCGGCGGAAGCAGGGGCCCCGTTGCACAATACAGTCTCACGAGTCCCAATTGGCTGTCCATCTTCTTCGACATTTCCGCCTTTCCGTCATAGACGACTGTATCCAGAACCATTTCAATATCTTGCTGACTCAATTTTACCTATGAGGGGGAAGAGTATTGGGGGGGAATGTTTCTATAATTTATGCTACTTTGCTGATTCCAAGCTCCGTTATATATTGCCATATCTCTTTCGATGATGCGCGTGCCATGCTCGCCGTCGCCGCTGCGTCGAGTTTAGCCCTTCCAGCACGTATTTTCTTATAAAAAATCCCCCCCCCCCAAAATAATAAAAATTGGGCTGCTTATGAATCGACTCTTACTTTCTGTTCAAGATATTTGTAGCACTGCTGATTCAATATTTCGACGAACTCGGACTCGAATTCCTGATCGCTGTACCAAGCTCCGCCCGTCACTGACTGATCGGGTTCAAGATCATAGAGCATATAAACTTTTCTTCTCGCCGCCTAAAGCGAAAACCAAAAGGAACTCCAAAAGTTCCCTAGAGGAACTTTGCCCTTTTTTCTTCCTTACCGCGACAGACTTGACTGTTTTAATTAATTTTTTGGTTTCTAAAGTTTTGAGAATTCTCGTTGCCTGGGTGACTCCAACATTGCATTGCACTCGAATGTCTCTGATCCATATTCCTCCAAGAAGCACTTTTCTTTTAAAGGGTCATCTCCTTTTTTATGTATCTCTTTGTACCTTTATTGCCTGAGCGTTCGATTGCTTGATAAACGAGCCTCTCTTCCGCTTCGAATCCTCTCGTTTTCGATGTCGACGTCGACGACGTCTCCTTTTTCCTATAGATGAGCTCCTTACCTCGTTTCACAATTTCAATTCGACCCTTAGGTGAGATAATCGTGTGATTTTTGAACTGTAGGGTCCGAGTAAGGAGTTTTGCCTCTTTTAGGAGAAGATTGAGGGCTGCTGCTCGCTGCTTTGCGTCTGTCGATGGCTGGTCGGCTATAATGACTGCATCTGTTATTCCAGATGCGCTTTCTTCGCACAGTGCGACGATTCGCTCGGCGACGAACGCCAAGGAGCTCGATCCTCCTTCCATTCACGTGTTCAGCACATCCCGTACTTTTTTTATTGATCACAGAGGCGGGTAAATAAGATAAGACTGCACGTGGAGGGGGAAAGTCAAAATTCAGAAGTGTGAGTAACTATTTAAGGCGAGAAGAATCCGTCGAGCGACTGCGAGTGGATCGCCTCCGCCCTTTTGGTACAGGAGTTCCATCTCCCCTAAGGGATGGCGTCTCTGCAGAAGGAGTCTCCGATGTCGAAGAAAGAGATTGATTCGGAGCGGCAGTGACCACTGGAGCGTTAAGTTGAGCTCGCTTCACGTTCATCGCCAAAGTGCGAAGAAGTGACACCTGTTTGTCCATGGTCCCAGACAGGGACTTCAACCTATAAATACAATAAATAATTCAATCGACTAAAATTGCCTACTGTACCATTCAGTGATTTGCTTGTGTGTCTCTTCAACCTGATCAAGTTGTTCCTTTAGAGTTGGACCTGACAAATTATCGGTACTTGGCTCATCGGCAGCCTTCGTAGCCCACGTAATCTAAAAGTAGTCAATGACGTCTCGCGTTGCGATTCGATGCATTAGCGCATACCCAGCGACGAACTGCTCCCATTTTATTCGGCTGCGTTGAGTACTTTCTGAATTCAAAGCGACGCCGTAAAAACCCGGGAACGGCTTCCTCGATCGACAGCAAAGGTTTGGTCTGTAAAACAACGCAAGTCAAGTAAATAATCCATTGAAGAAAAAGCGAATCATTCTGACCTGCATTATCAACTGATCCATAGCTGCATTCGCCTGCACTTGATTGATGTCGCCAACAGCAAGACCAATCTATAGCAAATAGATTTTTAGAAAAGTTCCCCCTGGAAACGTTGTTCCTTTCGTACGAGAACGTTAAGAACGACAATCATCATAAGAAGCGCGAAGAGTATGAACATGATATACGGCACGACGGGAAAGAAGAGCGGCGTCAGACCTTCGTCACCGTCGTTTACATCGCCTGTGTGACGGGCGAGAAATTCTTCAGTCCTCTGGCGAGCCGTTGAATTTACTACGACGCCGAGAACGGAATCTTTCAGTCGCTCATAGAGAAATAGGGAATTATTTAGTGCCGACAACAGAGGAAGCGACACGGGATTCACGGGCAATATTGCGGGAAGATCAACGTCACCAAAAGTCATTACTATGACTTTCATTATGCTCAAACCCACATCGCCGTATGATACCTAAATGAACGCTCATAGTTTCGAATTTTTTTATTGAAACGTACGTTGTAGTTTTTGAGCATGAAGAAAGCGAAGCCAAAAGCAGCAAAGAAGAGCGAAACAACGACGAGAACCTAATAAGAAATAAATTTTGACAACAATATTTCAAAAAAATTCAAGTAAACCTTTGCCATTGTCTTTATCATTGAGACTATCATCACAACATAAATTCCAAATCTTGGGATCCTGAAACAAAGAATTACCCAACTATTAAATCCTTTCCTCGTGTGACTGACCTTCGCATGTGAAGCAAAACACTAAACCACGTAAAGAAAACGGTAAAGGCTCCCAGCTCCCAGAAAATCTTCGGACAAGGTGAAGTCGAATTCAGATTGACTGGACCGAGCACGACCCCAAACGGATCCGCAAAAAGGAGAGCCAAAATAAGCACGGTAATATCGACCAACGACTCCGTTATGCCAGAAAAGCGCTACAAAGTAGAATTTCATATATAGAGCCCCTTTTTCAGCTAGCGCCAGTGAAGCAAACCTTCAAGATGAGCGAAAGCACTTCAACTGCAAGAGATATAAAGACCACGACGACGAGAGCAAAACGGAGCCCACTCGGATTGCATACATCGTACTAAGAAAAAGTCCAAGTCAAATTATCTAGTCGTCGAATAACAAGCTACCCGTTCATTTGCTGTGAGTTGACTGGGCGATCTCCCGGTGTCATTTAGCAATTGAAGAACTTCCTAACGATGAATTACAAATAATAAACGGCGTGCTATGTTCTAACGCACAATAAGTCGCTCGAGACCGTCTTCATTCTGGCGGTAGTCACTCTCAAAGGGAGGATACGTAACAGAAAAAGCGGTCAGCAAGCACGCAAATGTCAGATAAAGAAGCATGTAGAAGTAATAGACGGCTGCACCGACGCGTTTCCTGCAGCAAAAACCTCAACGAAAAAGTAAAAATGATACGGTGAAGAATACCATTTCTGGTTGATAAAGCTGACACACAGGGAATGTCCAAGACAGCTGGTACGACCAAATTTGACCATCGACTACGAAAAATACAAAGATTTTATCGTAAAATCCACTGTACGTACCTTGATTGCTCCCAGTGAACGTTTTCCGTCCAAAGGTGCGCTAGACTTGGCGACGCCCTGAAGATAATTGTAGTTGTACTTGATCTAGATGAGAAATCAAAGATGAGAGATCTGACTTAGGAAAGGAACAAACCTTGTATTCTGGAGAATCCTGGTCATTTTTGGAGCTGACGCATTTGTCAAAAATCACCTAAAAACCAACAATACACCTATCAGTTATTTATTTATTTATTGGAGGAGAAATGTGTACCAATGCCACGTCTGGCATTCTTTCAACCAAAGACTGCAGCTGAGGCTTTTCTCCGTCAACAGACGTCCTCATTGCCTCTTTCCACCTGAGAAACTCCTTAGAAAATTAGACAATCGACCCAAATTCCGCACCGTTTATCGCTGGCGATGGCCAGTGCCGATTCAACGTGGTTCTTTTCTATAGCAATGTCAAGGAAATTTTTTTGGAACATGTTTAGGGTGATGGCTGCTTTTTGGTTCAAAAGAAAAGCAACGACATCACTGCTGTTAGAAGAGCAAGCCACATGTAAAGCAGTTGACTAAAAGAGGACGCTAAATACATTATCACTTGAAAAAAAATGAATAAACCTTCTCCAAATCGATCAAATCAAGGCAGTCTGGAAACGACGCTAGAAGCAGCTTACTGCATTCAACCGAGCCACTCCATGAGGCATAGTGGAGTGGACTGCGACCGTTGTGGTCACTGGGGAAGTGAGACTGAAGGGAAAAGAGGCGTGCTCTTTTGCTGGCTTACGATGCTATCACGCCGCCTTTGTCTATAAGCGCTCTCGTCAATTTGACGTGGCCGTGGAAGCAGGTAATGTGAAGGGGGCTTCTTCCGACGTTATCCTTTGTGTTGACAATGCGAGGACTGTAATTCACCAGTCGCAGCGAAACGGACAAGTGACCCCCACTAAAGCAAAAAAAAAGAGAAGTCAACACTTCAAAAACAAGTCTCCGTAACATACCTCGACGCCATGTGAAGTGCAGTCAAACCTCTCGAATTCACAGCATCCATATTAGCACCGTTTTCATAAAGACAATGCGCACTCTACATGAATTAAATATACAATCGTATCTACGCTACGTTTTTCGGTCTCTATACCGCTTTGTAGCCTCCTTTGGCCGCGTAGTGCAAAGCCATATCCCCATTGTTGTCTGGCAGATCTATCAGCTCACCCATTTTCTCTTCCTTGAGATTCTGCCAGAACATCGATACATAACACACCTATTCCATGCAAATACCGACGTTACTTCAATCAACGTTCTCAGCGTTTTGCTGTGGCCAATAGCGAGATGAAGAACGGTACGTCCTTCCTTATCAGCCACGCGATAGTTGGCTCCACTCCGAAGCAAAAGCTCAACAGCATTCGAAGCCCCTGATGATGAAGCCATCAACAGGGGAGTCCTCCTCAATTTGATCGTCTCAGCTTCAATATTTGCTCCCTATAGAGCGTTCAAAGTTCGTTCACAAAAAAAACATATTTACCTCGTTGAGAAGAAACTGGATAGCCTCAGTGCAATCCGACTGAGCAGCTCTAGATAAATCAACATTCTATATATTAGTGATTCTAAGCGTCTGCATTCACTTACTCGTGAATTGGAGATATGTGATCATAGCTAGACTCTTCCAGCAATTGTCGTTCTTTTGAAGCAAAAAGCTTTATCATGGGCACGTGGCCAAGGCGACACGCAAAGTGCATTCCCGTCAATCCTTCTGTCGTCTGAGCGACAAATCGTCCATGACAATTTAAATATATGAAGCGGGCGCGTGCTTACCTTCGCCATAAGATTCGCCTTGCGATGAAGAACGTACATCACTATTTTCGTGTCCTTTGACTCGACTGCATGATGGAGCAACGATTTCTTCATTTCTCCTGTCTCGACTTCAACGATTTGCTCAACTGCCGCCAATCCTACAAAGTGGCTATTGAAGGAAGCGTGGCGGAGGCGGGGGCGGCGGCACACACGACTACCTTGCTGTGCTTCCACCTTTCTGCACATAACATCCAAAGTGTTTAGATAGCCTTTACTTGCTGCCATGCCAACAGGAGTCATGCCATCTCGGTCCGGAGCTAAAGGATCAGCTCCAGCTTCAAGCTAAGAAAAACAGCTAAGATACACGAGAAACACTATATTATAGGAGAACCAGAAGTGCCACAACAGCAGGAGCATCTTCCAATACTGCCAAATGAAGTGGAGTTCTACTACTCGGACCCGGAAAATCGACTTTTTGGCCGCACTTTTTAACGAGACTCAGCATACTCTGCCCCAAAGGAAATAACCCAACAGCTCGCACCTCTAATAGGTCGTCAACTGACTTTAATAATGTGGATATTTTTCGTTGTTATGGCCGCGTGAAGAGGCGTTTTTCGAAAATTATCCTTGATCGTTAGATCGGTCTGCGCGTCGTCAACGAAAAGTTCAATGGCTTCGATCCGTTCCGCTTCGATAGCGACGTGCAGCGGCGTTTTTCCATGGGCGTCCCGTTCGTTAACCGAAACTAAAACAGTGTAGAACTGAAACTGTATCTTATTAAAAAATATGCGTCGTTATTTTTGCGAATGGAAATGCTCCTAATGAAATTAACATTTTATTGCCTCTGTGGGCGTCCTTCGAGTGGGCGAACTGAGGGAGAACTGTGCCTAACGACTAAGGAAAAGGTGCCCTCTAGTTTGTCAATACAAGGAGGAAGTTCCGTAACGTGGGGAAGAATCTTTCTACACTCACTGCCTTTGTCACGATCCAATTCGCGAGCCAGTTCATCCGCCGAGCCAGTGACGGCAATCTCGAAAAGATTTCCCTTGGCTTTGGTCCCCTTAAAAGCCAAAAGCTTAGCCATAGACGCGTGAGATCGTTCGCGGAAACGACAGGATAGGAAAGGAATGCGCCACAAGCGCGCTATACCGACCAAACGATGTTATTACAGTCACCTTTTTAATTCTACGCTTTTTAGTCGGCGGTCCCTTCACGTCAGACGACTCGCTGAGACTAAGAACAGCGCTCTAGTGGACACAAAACCCGAACTAAGGACGATCTAGGGCCTATACAAAGACGTGAACCTGTTTGCGTTCGGGGAAAAGATCCTCTGTTGTGTCCATCTTTATAAAGATAGGCTCTAGGTGTCGCGATCACTCAGTGTATCGCGTGGTGACTGCTAATTGCGCGGGGCTAAGGGCTCGTTAGAATTATGCAGTGTGATACAATGGAAGGTTGGAGTGAAATCCGGTCTGATTTTCCTCTTGCAAAAATCAAGCCATCTTAACTTTCAGTTGCTTCATTCGCGGCTGCATTCGTTTCATCGCTTTCTTGTGCTCCCGCTCCTCCATCTTTCTCGCTTTCACCGGATCGTTCTCCTCCATGATCTTCTCCTTCTCGGCGCGACGCTTTTCCTCGCGTCGCTGCTGCGCCGCCTACGAAAAAAACCCGCGCTATTAATCAACTAATCTCCGACGATGAGTCCTACCTCTTGGCGTTGAGCGTGAGTCTGCTTCCAGTAGACTTCAGCGGCCTTGGTTCGTCGTTTCATCGCCTTTTCCGCCGCGTCTTTCGTCAATTTAATCGCTCTCACCCTATCAATTGACCGCAAAGCCATTCCCACTAGCGGACGCATCATTCCCATGTGATTTGTCGTTATGCGACCCTTGCCAGGAACTGAAACGAGCCAATGAAAAAATAAATAATAATTTTGATTAATTTAAACAGGTACCGTTGAATGTAAAATTGATGAGTTTCTGCGCTTTGGGAGGCGTATTAGGCGTCGAACTGTCCTGATTCTCACTGCATTTACACCCTAGCTTATAATACAAAGCCAATGCTCCTCACTCTTACTTTGATGGCTCCTTTAGCCCCATGTACTGATCACTAATATGCAAGGACTCGAATATGCCCTCGTATTTATTGATCTCTTGGATAATCTGAATTTTTTATTTATTTATTGCCGCGGTAGTCGTGACGTCATACTCTACCTGAGCGTTCAAAATGCTGGTTATGACTTCCGAAGTCTCCGATAGAATAACATACGAGCTTGGTAACCCGTATTTATCTCCGCTACGTTTTTCTGAGCAGTAATTGCTCTAACAGGGAAATTCCATATAAGGAAGACTTCTCAGGAGACGGGCTCACCAAGTCGTGGAATTCTTTTTGGAGTCGCGACGCTATTCGCGACGGCACGACGGCAAAAACAAAGCTGTCCATATCTCCGTCACCAAGTTGAATAGATAGAGTCTATGACCACTCTTTATATATATAAAATCATCTATTTCTCTTCAAGCGTACCACGGAATCGGAGGAGGGTTTTAGCATTTGCCCTAATACGGATACCAAGTCCTGTCTCTTCAAAAGCTTCCCCAAAAAACGAAAGACGGTGTCTAAATTCTTTTCCCTCTGCAAATTCGCAGTCTACTTACCTTTATTTCAACGAGCATTCCCTCGCAACACTGTCGACCCGAGCACCACAACGAAAACACGTTTTCCGTCTGTTTCATCACCGTTCCGCCGTCGCATTCCGCCGAGGCGCCATCATCTCCTGCAAGGGTAAGGGTACAAAAAAAAGGCGCGTCAAAATCCAGCTATTTCGTCGCACCAACAACGCTGAAATTCGCTTCGAGGATTTCTCTATGAGCTTGATACCAAGCGGTGGCGAGACGAGCGTTTTTTGAACGACCGGCGATGAAATTGAGGGCGTAGACGAGCAAGCCGCCGATCATCAGCATTTCCAGAACGTAGGCGTCCCAAGACGACCGCATTGCGGCCGTAGTCTTAATAGAAATTTATGATATTGTTTTCGGGGTTCTTTTTTTTTGAGACTTTGATTATTTTCAAATCTGGTTCTGTTTTCGATTTGCTGGCTTTTTTGTCCTTTTCGTATCCCTCGAATTCTTCTTCGTCTGCAAATGGGTCGTCTTCTTCCTCTTCGACGCCGTCTTCGCCTAGGTCTCCGTCCTAGTGCAGACAAACGTCTCTTTCAATTGCTTTTCTATCCTTTTTACTTACCAGCGTCTCTTCGTAGATACTTTCTTCTTGTTCTGATGTTTCTGCGATGACGATGAATGATTAGGTCGCCGAATAGAATCCGTTTTTCGTACTTTGTTCGTCGGCGCTCTGTTCCTCGTCGATTTCGACTTCGATTTCATCGTCGAACTCCGAAAAGTCGTCGTCATCATCGTTCGCCTTTGTCGAGAACGACGAAAGAAGAAGAAACGCGGCGAAAACGAGGAAAAGCCGACGCACAGCAGAACGCATGGTGTCGAAAAATCCGGGCACCTCAGAATGGTCACGAGAGCGCACTAATTATATAAATTCTATCCGGGGGTTCGCTCGGCTTTTTGACTGAAATTTTTCTTTTCGCTATATTTTCGAAATTTTAGCTTTGCGCATCGTCATTCACCAGAAGAAATTGCCTCCACTTTTCGAAGATTTCACTGACAGAAAAGCAACGGAAACGGACGACTTTTTTGCGCCGGAAAGTTGCAGTGCTACGAATCTACCAGCGATCACATATATAAGGCCTCACAATACATAAGTCTATTGCATGGTTAGACACGGTCCTCATTGCAGCCTTGCCTGAAGGGCGGGAACGAGGTCCCGGAGCAACGGTGCGTCAGTGATTACAGGCACATACTTAACCCCACGGGTTCTGGATGGGTAAGACCTGCAGGGGCTGCACGTACCGGGATGCCGCCAAGTGCCTAGTCGCCTTGGTGGAGCATCACGTGGGTGTCCGATATATATATACCTATATGGTGTATAGCTCCGTGTATAGGGGAATACAAAAAACAGGGGACTCCCGTCGGTGACGGTCTGCTCTCGAGCGAACGTGCTGTGCATTTTTTATTTTAATTTTTTGAAATTAATTAATTAATTATTGACGTCAATATTCTGTATCGTCTCATACGGGAAAACTCAGGAATGGGACGCGAAAAGAGTAGAAGAAATCGATCCCGAAGTCGCAGTCGCGATCGGGAAAGACGCAAACGATCGCGAAGTCGCGAACGAAGACGCAGTCGCAGCCGAAGTCCTCGTTCCCGCAAGGATCGTCGCTCGACGCGCCGTCGAAGCCGATCGCGAAGCCGCAGCGTCGATGAGGGACGTCGAGGAGATCGCGGACAACGATCGAGGTCGCGCGAGCGCGATCGCGAAGCAAAACGACGCAGAGAGTCGGAAAAGGAGGAGAAGTAAGAAAGTCTTTTCTTCTCGGGTGTAGCGGGGCTTCGAGTTGTCTAAACGTTAGGATAACGAAGGGAGATGATGACGAGAAGAAGAAAGGACAGACTGGGAATGGCGAGGAAGCAATGGAAGTCAAGGAAGAAGACAAGATTCCGTCCCCGAAGAAAAAACAGGCTGTGAGGACGCGCGAGCGCTTCTCCGACGGACGCATTCACGTGCGTTCTTTTCTCTAGCCGCTATCCCTTGAGGAAATGATTGCTAAGCGTCAGAAGGAACTGGAAGAACAGTCCAAAGTCTGTACAGCAATTTAGGGGATAAAAATGGCAATTTATTTGCGTTTTTAGCCGAAATTTCTAACCAAAGAGGAGCGAGCTGCTCTTGCTTTGAAAAAAAGGCAGGAGGAAGTTGAAGAAAGAAACAGGAAATTGAAGGTACTTGTAGCACCAAAAATTTTTTTAATACTACTTAACATTTTTAGGAGGAGAGGGAAAAAAGGATGAAGTTTTCTGATGAGGCAAGAGGAATAGACAGAAACAGAAGAAGAGAAACAGACGAGGTCAAAATAAAAAAATCAAACCTATATTATACTATATACACATAGGAACGAGAGAAACGAAAAGCGGAACGTGAAGTAATTTAAGATTTCGATTTTATATGCTTCTTTATTTATTTTTTGCGTGTCAGCTTTCCATTGCTAGCAAGCATCAAGAAGCCGAATTATCAGCAATCAAGGATCGATACTTGGGCGGAGTAAAAAAGAGAAAGAGAGCTCGACGACTCAACGAGAGAAAATTCGTCTTCGCTTGGGACGCGTCTGAAGACACGGCATCTGATCACAACCCCCTCTACAGTGAACGTCACGAAGTTCAGTTTTTTGGACGCGGACACGTCGCAGGAATTGATCTCAAAGTAGAAATACGTTAGAATAGACTCGTATTAATTAACACATATCTTAGGCTCAGAAGAAGAATCAGTCGCGTTTCTATGGTGATTTACTGGAGAAAAGACGAACCGAGGAAGAAAAATCACAAGCCTTGTACATAAGACTTTTATACGTTGTATCATTCTCAAGCGTTTGTGTAGAACGATGGAGAAGAAGAACGAGGAAAAAGAGAAGAAGGCGTTGTGGGATGACAGGCATTGGACTCAGAAGGCCTTAGACGAAATGACGGAAAGGGATTGGAGAATATTCAAGGAAGACTACAGCATATCAACAAAGGGTAGAAACGCGCGGCAAGTACGAGACAAACTACGTCATATTTTCACGTCTAGGTGGTCGTATTCCCAACCCAACGCGTTCTTGGAAGGAACTCAATTTGCCACCGGAACTTCATAAAATTATTGAACAATTGGGTTATCAGGAACCGACTCCTATTCAGAGGCAAGCTATATCTATTGGATTACAGAACAGGGATGTCATTGGAGTGGCAGAAACCGGTAATATATTAATTATATAGAGAGATGTCGAATTTCTTTTTAGGGAGTGGTAAAACAGCTGCTTTTATTTTGCCTCTTCTAATATGGATTCTGAGTCTTCCTAAAGAGAAGAGGTCGGTTTCTTGCTTGTTACTGTATAGTGTTTTATTGGAAAGGGGTTTTTAAAGGGAAGAGGATGCTGATGAGGGTCCCTATGCTATTATTTTGGCTCCAACGAGAGAATTGGCTCAGCAGATAGAAGAAGAAACGGCTAAATTCGCCAAACCGTGTGGAGTAAGAACAGTGGCCGTCGTTGGAGGGGTAAAAACAAGAAAACGTACGTGGAAACCAGCCTAACTTACGTTTCTCAGTTGTCAAGAGAAGAGCAAGGGTTTCAACTACGTCTTGGCTGTGACGTAAGCAAAAGTAAAACGCATGCATAAGACTTAGAACTATCGTCTCACCTAGATCGTTATCGCGACTCCCGGCCGTCTAATTGACGTCATAGGTGAAAAGAAATAATAATAATAAATAATTTCATTAATTAACAAGTGTACCTTTCTTATAGAGAATCGCTACATTGTCCTAAGCCGCTGCACCTACGTCGTTCTCGATGAAGTAGAAGACGTTTTTCCCCCTGTTGCTTAGTCTATTTTAAAATTTTTTCAGGCTGATCGGATGATTGACATGGGTTTCGAGCCGGAAGTGCAGAAAATTCTCTCGGAATTGCCCGTCACCAACGAAAAGCCGGACACCGACGACGCGGAGGATCCGAACAAGTTGCTCTGCCTGGGAACAAAGCAGAGATATCGTCAAGTAAGTCTCAAAAAGAAACCGTCACGATTTTTATGCCCCCTTATAGACGGCTATGTTCACGGCAACGATGCCGCCCGCTGTGGAAAGAATGGCGAGGAATTATCTTAGGTAATAATTTGTGATTTTTGGATGAGGGGGCTCTAAATTTCCTTTTTTCTCTTCTAGACGCCCTGCTGTTGTTTACATAGGCATCATTGGTATCATAGTCGTTTTTCTCTTTGAGTTGTGGACTGGATTTTGCTTTGGCTTTTAGGTAAACCGGTTGAACGAGTGGAGCAACGCGTGCACATCGTCACGGAAGCTCAGAAGAGGTAATTGATTTTTTGGGGGAAGAATGGAGCGGTTTTATTTTTCGATGGACATAGGAAAATGATGACGGAATTGTTGAGAAGTGGAATCGAACCTCCCATCATCATCTTCGTTAATCAGAAAAAGGGATGTGACGTATTGGCTAGATCCCTGGAAAAAATGGGAGTAAGAGAAACAATCTAAATAAAGAAAATGTTTACCTTGTTTTCTCAGTTCAAGTCAACCGTTCTCCACGGAGGAAGAAATCAAGAACAGAGGTAAAAGAACAGCATATGAAAAATTCACCTAAGAGCTTATCTTTGTCCAGGGACTATGCATTGTCTTGCCTAAAATCCGGAACAAAGGATATCCTGGTAGCAACAGATGTCGCCGGACGTGGAATCGACATTCCGTAAGTTCAAAATCCTCCCTCTTCGTCACGTGATTCTATTTCATCAGAGACGTCTCCATGGTGATCAATTACGATATGGCAAAATCAATAGAAAGTGAGAATTCAAAAAAGTTAAGTATTCAGGATCCAAATAAATTTCTTTTTTAGATTATACTCACCGTATTGGTCGAACTGGACGAGCTGGAAAGGCTGGAATAGCGGTCACGTTTCTGACTCAAGACGACTCGCCTTTGTTCTACGATTTGAAGCAGCTCTTATTGTCGAGTCCAGTCAGCACTTGTCCCTCCGAACTGTCCAATCATCCGGAGGCTCAAAACAAACCAGGAACGTTTGTGATGAAGAAGAGAAAAGACGAAAAATTGTTCGCTGTTTGACGTGCAAAAAAAATAAAAGTTTGGTTTGAATTAATCTCTTACGGGGAGGAGGGGGGCCTATAGGAACCACGTCTCTATGGCAGCAACGTACGGTGTATATATTTATCTCTACAAGAAGAAAAAAAAGGCTGTCCACTGTAGCAGCAGCGATTTACATATACTGTAGCTCTCTCTAGGAAAAAAGTCCTCTCTGTACACACCACGAGGACACCTAAATAGCTAAAATACAGTGCTACGGTGCGCTCAAGCGGAGGAACTCCCACTACTACAACGGCCAAACTCACAAAAAAAGTCCTCGAGGAAACGTATTAGGTTCTTAAGCCCAAACAGGTATCCCTTATCGGGGCCCTCGTGAACGCGTCCGCTTCCGTCACCCGCGTTAGTCGAATGCGCGAAATCGATCATACGAACGTCTATGCAATCGTCGTAACCGTCGTCAAGGGAACAGCGATCCGCTTCGGCGTCGTAGACGAAGAGAAGCGAGCTGGAGTAAAATCGATACGTTTCCTGCTTTTCGATGAGAGCTCTCAGCTGACTGAGTCTCTTGAGAAAAGCGCGGATCATGCTCGTCATACCCACGTCAATAATCGGCTGAAAATATTCCAAGAGACCCGTTTTGAACGTCTCCGCCGTTAGCCGACGCCCGAAATATTTATCGCGATGCATGTAGGAGGATTTCGAGTGCAAATATACCTGATTAAATAAATATATAAATAAATAATTTAGATTTTTTTCTTTTTTACTTTCATTCCGCATATGCGCAGACCGAGGTCGCTGGACGTCGTGAACGCGCATTTCGCCTGCTGACGATCGATTTTCTCTCGCGTCGCGTCATCGCCGTGCTGTCGCGTTCCCATTTTAATATCAATGATGCTGGGCCGTCGAAAACGCGCGACAACGTTTTCCAGAACAAGAAACTCTAGGGGGAGGGGGAGGGAAGATATCAGGAGGAGTGTCCCTTTGTCATATCCTAAGTATGAGATCACATCCTCCCCTCCTTTTGTACTCTCCTTCCACATCCACAAACACTTCGAGGTGTCGATGGAACCCCCCAAAACCCGTCCATACCGTTCGATTCCGTCATTCGTCGAGCAATTTTCGGCTTCATGAAATCCGATTTCGTCCAACAGCGCTCTTCAAAACAAAAATTCAAAAAAATTATAAAAGAAGACTACGTCAGAAAAAAAACGAAACCTTGATTCCTAAAGCAAAACGAACAAACGGATTATTCGAGTCTAATAATTTTAATCATACGCATACCGTCCATTGTTGTAGGATGTTCTCGAGCCTGAGGCTATTCTTTCCTCGTCGTCTTTAATACAAAGGGAATCGGATTTCGTTCCTAAGGCCGTCGAACCCGAGGCGACTGTTCCGCTTTTATTTAGATCGAGCGTGCCTAAAAGAAAGCGAATTTCGACGTTCGATGTCGATGGGGGGCCCCCCGGCGATTCGTTTTTCTCGCCTTTGAATTTGGGAACGAATTCTTTGATGGCGTCCGGGGCCGTTTTGTAGAAAAGGAGTTCGGTTTCGTTGAGCGGTTTGCAAACGCTGTGATCGTCGAGTTGCATCATAGCGTAGTGGCCGCCGACCTGGTGGCTGAACGGTTGCAGCGATATTTCGTCCGATTCTTCGTTCATTTGGTCGCCTAAGAGAGATAACGGGTCAATATTGGGTGAGTCAGGAAGCGAGGGGGTGGTTTTTGAGAACGCTAGGGGTTTAGGAGGCAATTTCGCGCCTTTATCGGGCATCGTAGTTTGGCAGGGGGGTCTCTGTATGCTCGTCGTCGTCTTGCTGAGACGTCTTCAATGTCGGTTTAGTGTACAAGCGCGTTTGGCTTTTTCTTATAGACGCTAATCACGTGCCTATACCACGCAATGTGACGACACGGCGCGGCGCGCATGAGCGCACCAGCGTCAGCTGGCGCGTGGGCGGCTGGTTATCTCGTGTCTCGATCTTTGCCTGTCTGAACGTCGATGCATTATAACAACGTTTAGGACACTGACCCCGTTACGTTATCCAATAAAATACGAAGACACTCACAGACTCATTTATTAGAAGGGTTGACGTTAGCTAAAAGTGCGCCAATTCTCTGCTCAAGCGCTTCACAGTTGGCCACAATTGATAATGAATTTTTCTCAAACGTTGCCGTCACCTACGAATAGACCCAGGCTCTTCATCAAGTGGCTTTTGATTTCAGAATGAGAAAAAAATCACCGAGGCCATCACGGATCGATCTGATTCCAGCTGAGATTTGATTCGCTGTTGAGCTGCGTCAAGATACGTCACGCTCTGACTAAACTCCGCAGCTAGAGAGAATTAACACTTCGAATATTATCTAATTTACTAAGTAGCACTTGCCTTGGCGATGAAGCTCTTGAAGTGACTCCAGACGACTGACCTAATGTAGCAAAAAATCTCTAAAATAAGACCATATTTTTTTCTTTCTCCACTAACCAACTGAGGAAGAGATGAGGCCATGTGATCCCAATTCTTCACTAACTCATACAGTTCATCTACCTATTATTGATTGATTGATCAATAGAAAGACATCTTCTCTCAAGAGCGCACCTTTGACACTTCCTCGACTTTTTCGACACTTTCCTTGTTAGCTGCAATTTGACTCATGTGATACAAGACAGACTATATATACCTAATTAGTGTTATTCTATCTACATTGTCAAGCAGCACATGCCTGAAGCCTAGCTTCTATCTGATCAATTTGATCCAAATCCAAGAGAGACAGCTTTTCCTCCAGAGCTTCAGCTGCCGTCTAACCCCAAATCCTTGCTAGAAATAAACACATATATATGCCATACTGTCAGAGATTTTGATTCCGGGTGTCCTTCATGTGAAAAAAAAGTCTGGTATTGAAAATGGTGCGATTACTATATCATTACGTAGTCCCCAGTTCTTACTATCTCAGACTCCTTCGTTCCAACTGCAGCCTCTAGCGTTTTGACTCTCTGCTCCAACTCAGCAACCTAATAAGCCTATCGTTCCCTCACAATTTAATTATCGCAAAAAAGGCCTTGCCTTTGACAATTGTGCAAATTTCTCATGCTCCGGGCGGTAGTAAAGCTCATACGTCACGTGACCATCCCCACCAGTAGTAGGCGCCTTTTCTCTGAACGACTTCAATTCAGCATTGAGTCGCCTTGACAATAAACAATCAATGCTTCATTCATTATTTATTGTTTGTTTGAGAACACCTCGATAGTTCCCTATCAGCTGCTGACTGTCCTGGCATCTTATTAGAAAGAATAATAGAGTAGGAGAAAGTCGTCGTTTGTGGATTACCTGACCAAGAACCTTTTCCAAAGTGAACTCATTCAGCTATGTAGGAGAGTAAATTAACGAAAAAATCGTTGGTTTCTAGTCACCTGCTCGTGCAACTGTCCCGCCTAAAAAAATTTACTTTTATTCCATACAAATAGTGTACACAATATCTATGTACCTGGTTAGCTAAGTTGACAGTTGATACATCTAAATTCTTAGCCGTCTCCTCGACTTCCTAAAGACAATACTACATAATTTATCAATGAATGTATGGAATTTACTTTAGCGTCTTTCAAGTCTTTCAAAAGATCTTCCGTCTCCAGCTTTAGTCTCTGATATTTTTGATAGAGACTCTCCTTTTGTTTATCACCGTCAGGAAGCTTACGAGTCATAATAAATAATTCCATACTGATAGTCCCCTCACAAACGTCTACCAATTCAAATTCCGATCTCTTTGTGCCGTAACCTCTACTTCTCGACCGACCAACAGCATCAGAAAAATCTATTTTGAAGTGAAACGTAAGAGGTAGGCGTGGCCAGATAAAATAGTCTCAGTACGCACTCGCTTGACGCGAGTCCAAGACGCTTTTATTGAACATGTCATGTGACGCCTGAACGTCGACTTCAATGCCCTCGACCGTTTCGCTGACTGAGTCATCCTTGAATTACGGCAGTAAGTAACAGTACTCGATATAGGTCAAAATGCTCATATAATGAGTTTTAAATTCGCGTTGCAACGTCTATGGGTTTCATTCCGCTTGGGGGGCCTCACCTCGTAATGATCGTCTCCTCGCACCGGATCTGGAGTTTCGAACACTTCCGATTCGAGTATCTGTATATAAAAATGCTACCAAATAGTAAGAAGAGAAGTTGTACACACGAAGACCTCCGCCATGTCGACGAACGCCCGAATGTTCTTTCTTAGACCCCGGACGCGTCGTAAACGAGAATCATGGCGTTTCAAAAGTTTATGAACAAGAAGGACTTCCATCCTGGCTCGCTTCGAAACATAAAACTCGTACGTACGCACGAAAAAAAACGAATCGCGCGCGAGAATCTCGCCTAGGTTTGGGAAGCGGAACAAAAACGCGCCGAAGAGGAGCGCCGCGAGAAAGAAATGCGCGAACAATACGAAAAAGAGCAGGAAAAATATCGAACGAAGCAGTACATCGCCGGTAGCAGCGGCTCGGCGGCGAAACTATCGCTCAATTTCATGTACGACGCGCCGCCCGGTTTGCGCAAGCCCGAACAAGAAGATGACGGCAGCGGCGGCGTAACCGAGCCGAAAATGGAGTTGAAATTCGATTGGCAGAAGCAGATACCCGAGGGAAAGTCGGCGCCGCGAGAGAGCTACGCTAAGGATTTGGATATAAAGGATCGTCCCTTTGGGATTGAAGTGAGGAATGTTCACTGTTTGAAGTGCGGCAAGTGGGGTCATATCAATACGGATAAGATTGTAAGGGGCTCGTTTTTTAATAGGGGAGACTCTCTGTTTGATTTTTTTCTTTAGTGTCCACTGTTTGGTAAAGCGAAGGAGGAATCGTTCAGTGAGAGACATCTGATGAGGATTTTTTAAACTTATTGATTTTTTCTATTTATCTAAGTGCCCAGTCAGGATCCTACTCTGTTGATGAAGGAAATGCGTAGGGATGGGTTGAGTTTGAAGAGAAATGCCATGGGGAGGCAAGTCGATCCTCACGCTGGCAATCAGGTGAGAATTTCTCTTCTTTTATCAATCCTAAATACACGATAGTGATTTTCCTTCAGCAAATGCTTTCGTCGAGCGAAGACGAAGACGATCCGGAGATCATTTTCCTGAAGAGTCTAAGTCGAAAGCAGAAGATGAAACTCCTGAAGAAACTGGATAAGGAAGAAGGCGGCAACGACGTCACAGAAAAAACAAAATCAAAAAAGAAAAAGAGCAAGAAAAAGAAGAAGAGAAGAAGCCAATCAGACAGCGACGACGAGGTTTGGGTAGAGAAAGAGAAAACTCCGAAGGGGGAGAAGCGGCGGCACTAGTAGAGGGGGGATGTAGTACATTACGTACATAGCGTTTCACTTATACAAAAGACGTGCTAATAGCTGCTTTCAATGGTCAACCGCGTCGTGCACCTGGTCCAATTGACATAAGAACTAACACATAACAACGTAGGCGGGCGGGCGGGAAGAAGGCGTAGAAGTTTGTTCAGGGGGCAGGATGTGGTCTGATTGACACTGAACAGCCGCTCCGTGTTGGGTTCTGTAAAGAACAATAAGGGAGACCACCGCCACCGCTGAACAGTTCTTGGGCTTTAGGATCTTTAGGATCTTTAGTTGTGAGCAATTTATTAGTAAATTAGAAAGGAGGAAAAAAGGCATACTGTATACAGTATGGCAAAAGGGAGAAGAGAAATATTACATACAGAATATCAAAAGAGCGCGCGAGGAAAGAATGATTCAATCGAGGCAAAAAGCAAGACGTGACCAGACAAAGAAAGAATGTTCTAAACCCTAAACCTAAAATCGATCTGTTCTCTCTCTAAAAAAATCTAAGTGTCGTCAGCGCTCACCCATCACTTCAAAATTAACGTAGCCGTTACCAAACGGCAGAGGCGGACAATACGAATTACGTGCACTGCTCGTCGTCGAATCAGACGACGTTCGCGAGAGAGACTCCTCATTAACGGGCCCCATGACTTCGTACCCATAATTATTCGTCTCGTCGTCGTTCAACTCGCTTTCCTCCGGAAAACTTCCCCCTGCGGCACTCGCCCGTGCCGGACCCACGCCGCCGGCGTCGTCGTGAACAATATTTTCACCACTATGCCCGAGACCGCTGTCTTCAGATAAGCGGCTGCGCGAACTGCTGTTGCTGTACCGGCTGTTTTGCGAACTTCGTGTCAGTCGCTCTCGATGCACCGAATGAAGTCGCGTCGGCGAGCCCGTCGTCGTGTGGTCGTACTGCACGCGCACGAGCGGCGCCGCCGCGCTGTGGTTCGACGAGGAGAGCGACGATGACGACGACGTTATGACGCTCTTGCTTCGAAATCGCGCCATCATTGCCGCGTGCTTGTTTTCCGGAAACGGCGGCGAAAAACGATTCTCGTGGTGTGGTGACGTCGGACGAAAAGCCGCCGACGCCGAGTAGCCCCGGATGAGTTTTGCTGGCGTCATGGCAACGGCGGATTGGGTTCGGGTCATTTCGCCGCCGGCGCCACCCGATTGCTCGTCGGCGCAATTCATGTGGCTCGTTAGTTTCAACGTGCAGTTGAAATCGACCGCCTTTTCGACGATGGGATCGGTAGCGCAGCGCTGGGCGGCAGCGCGCGCTGCGCGCAACATTTCCGCGCACGTGTCGAGACCGCGTTCGACGGCGAGAAACGTCAATCCCGAGGGCGTTTCGTTCTCCGCCGAACACGACGGGCACGCGTCGATCCAGAACATGGGCCCGCTACTGCCCATTGCGCGAACGTGCGACAATTGCCATTTGGCGAGAACGCCGATTTGATTGGGACAGATCAGTTCGATGCTGTCGTCGCGAAATCGAACGAGCGCGTCGCGTCGACGACCCCATTTGTCTCCCATGAGCGGCGTTACGTGATAGACGCGTTCTAGAGAGGAACAAAAGGGGAATCGTTATTCATGCGCGAAGGACCTCCGATTTCGACTCGCACGCGCGCGCGCGGTTCACACACAGTAACTAATTAATGGATATCGTATTCGCTGGGGAAGGAGAAGGGGGCTTCGTTCTCGCAACTGTTTTGTTCAACAACGGAAAGACGATACTCCCCCTATTCTCGGCCTACGGGGGCCCCTATCTCGCTTCCTTGAACGCCCGCGGATTTGGAAACGATGGGTTCGCGCACCCGGAAGCCCGACTCTCCCCCCTAATCGTCTAGCCTGTTTTCCCTAGACCGATAGTGGTCAAAAGTCCGGTTCAGCGTTTACGAATGAAAAGACCGCGATGACGGTCAACCGCGCCCAACACGTGCTTAGTCTAGTAAACGAACCCCTCCTTCGTGCGACAAACAAACAGCCGCGACAACGTCGAACTATTTCGACTCGCTAGACATCGATTACGCTCGAAGATCGACGAAGAGAGGGTCCCTTATTGCATAGCGTAGCTACTTACCGCATCCAAGCGCTTCAGACAATTTCGCGAGCCACATTTCCATCTGGCCTTCGCTCTCAGCCGATACGATATAGGTGCGAGGCCGTGTGACAATCGAAAAGAGATTTCGTCGACCGCGTTTCTTTACGTCCGTGTTGATATAAAGAAACTGATGTATAGGAATGACTCCTTTCTGATTCGACTTCTCGTTGGACGCGTAGTAGGTCAGTTGAAACCGAGGTCGCGATGGTCCTTCCTAAAAAAGGGGAGGAGTTCGATTGACTGCTAATAGTCGAGAGGGGAGGGCGACGCGGCGCGGACGGCGCGTCGATTGTGGCTAGCGCGGTTCGCGCAGGGAGACGCGTCCTTCCGGCAGCACTTACCGTGCGGATCTGCTCCAAGACGAACCACCTGCGAGTCCACGTCTGGAAAAAGCAAAAAACGAGTCGTTAGACGTCGACGGGGCGGAGAGAACGTGCATACCAGGACGGGCTTGTTCAGTGGACCCGTTTTCGTCAGATAGCCTTCGCATAGAATAACGGACGAGTCTCCCATCTTTGTTTTCGTGAGAAAAAAGTCGTATAGTAGTAGCAGAGCGCAGACGAGCGACGGTTTTATAGCCGAGCACACTTTCTAACGAGAGACAGAGACGATCCGTCCAACGGCTGGCAATCTAGTCAACTGAAGCCCCAAGTGGAGAAAGTATGTTGATAACGGCCTTCTTAGACGCTTATCCAATAAACGAACTTGACGACTCTGTACTGCCCACTGAATAATCGGATTAACATCGTAGGAGGGACATGCTTCCGAGCCCGCCCTCCGCGTCCCGCGAGCGTTGCCTGGACGAGATAGAGGCGGCTGTGTCTACGCACTGTCGTTAGACCGTCGATCAAACGTTTGGCGGGAGTCGATAGCGAGCAATAGACCCCGTAAAAGGCGAACCGCCTCGACGACGGCGACGTCGGACGCGAGAAATCACATGCATGAAATATTAGACTCTGGAAATAATACGCTACGAGCCGGGGTCTTTTTTTTTGATGCAATATGTCTAATACGAGCTGAGACTTCGTGCCGCCGCCGCGGCGGCGGTGCGATCGACGGCGATGACGGCACCGTCGAGTGTCGTGCATTTGCAAGAGCATTTCGTCACTGGACACTCTGTGTGTTCCCTGCGTAATACAAACAAGACACACGCTAGGAAGTGGGAGTTAAAAGCGAGGGGGAGCCGCCCGTTTGCATGTAAATACGACGGAACGACGAGTGCGGCGAGGCGGCTCTAATAAAAGACCAACCTGAACCAACGTTCCATATGATTAGCGTGACCTCCGTGCCGGCACGTTTGACACCACGTGAACCAGTGATCGAATGGCGCTATTCGTCTTTCAGAAGATCCAGCTTCTATAGACGGCGACGAACGGCGGCGGCGGCGAGAAAAAAGAGATGACGGAGATATAACTGGGCGGCTCGAGTCACTAACCGGAAGAGGAGCAATACTTGACGGCACTGGAAACGGTGCCAAGATTGAGTAGACAGACGGAACAGCGAGGCAACGGTTTTCGACAACCGGGACAACTTTCCGTCTACGATGCATATATGGAAGAACAACGATGCAAGCCACAAATAAGCGCCGAAAAAATAAACAGGAACCTACCCGAGGCTGAGTTTGCCCGCCGCCCATTCCAGCATGTCGCAAGAGAGAGCTTCTAGAACCACGATTCGATCCTAGCAACGTATGCACGGGGACGATATATGGGTTTAGTCTATGATCACGAATGTCTTGCCTGGAGTAGCGGTGCTTCCCACTCCTCCTACGCCACCTACGCTTGAAGCCTCCCCGGAGACCGATTTTCCACAGTAGTTGCAGCTGACGAAGATTTGGGAGGGCGGTCGAGAGTCGCCGTTTCGTCGCTGCACGTCCAGCGTCGCTCTGAAGCAGTGCAAACATTCGACGGATACGTCGAAATTTTTTTATGTATGAACCTTTCGTTCCAGAGCTGCCAGACGTCGAGCAATTCGCGGTAACTAGAATTAGTGTACGTGCATTCGTAATTTGTAATGAAAACGACATTCATTACGCTTCGATCCAAGCGTCGAATTTTCCATTGGTCGCGAGACCTTTGGAGCCAGCAAGGCAAGCCACCAAACTAGCCGTTTGAACGTCACCCGTCTAACAATAACACAAAAGGAAGTTTGCACAACGAGTCAATCGACTTTTCTATATATGAAACCGCCTCCCCTACCGACCTTTTCCACGTATCTTTGCAGTAGATCAACACCCATTTCGGTCAGTCCTAAACCAGTTACTATTTCTTTCTTCAAAGCGCCCTCTATCTACCCATACCGGTTAGCAAAATGCCGTCAAGACAGCCCTCGTCAGTGTACTGTCTTGCCAATTGATTGACATAGACGTGAAGCTACGACACGATGAATTGAACTAATCGCCGCCTATTTTTGCTCTCTCACCTTGTCGGCGTCGAGAAACATGCACGCAACGGCCAACTTGTCGGTGAGCCGAAGACTCGATTTGTTCGCCTTCGGCGTCTACGAGTATACCAAACACGCGCAAATGCAATAGAGAAGGAATGCGCGCATTGCATGGGGTACCAGAACGGATTCCACGTCGTTCGGCTCGCTTGTTAGAAAGGCGAAAGCGGCAACCAAATAGGGATCGTCAGCCTGGAAAAATCGAACAAGGAGAACCAGGTCAAGGTTGTTCTCCCGGAAGCACTGTCTCCCCTAGCTAGTTTCCCTTTCTTTTCCTTCCCCTAAACGTGTCCGGGTACAGGACCTTTTATCTATGATAATCTATCTATCTATCTATCGATCTATCTTTTCTCAATCTCAAACTACACTATGCAGCTGACCTCGTCCTTGCGTTGGCGACAGATTTCGTGCCAAAGCGACTGATTGTCGGAATAGCCCGCAAGGGCCATGCTGATCAGATTCAACGAGGCAGCCCTCTTCTCATTATCTCGACGGGCTTCCGATGCGCCACCCAACAAGATGTTAACCGCTTTTTTGATGTACCCGTGAAATAGAGCGATCGTCGCCGCCCGTTCGAATTCGTTATTCAGCTCGAGTCTGGGAGAGACAGACGTCAAACGAGATCAATCAATTGATCGGTGGTCAGCCTAACCTTTTCAAGAAATCGTCAAGGCTTCGTCCCTCGTCCTCCACCTCCTCATCAATGTCCCAACCGCAGAGAAGCATTGACGACTTCCTGGGCGCGAATGAATGGACGCGTTTAAAAAAAGCGTGCGGGGGTGTGGTTTGAGCTAACCGGGCTTCGCTGATGTACTTATGCCGTCGGGGAATGTCGCCACCGAGGGAGTGGAAGAGCCTGCTGCCGTCTTCTCCTATATTCGATTAGGAGATCATATACTAGCGTTTTCTCTCTGTTCTTTGCCTCTTTGTCGTTCTGGTTCGAGAATTGTTTGAATTCCCGGAAATGGGTTGGTCGTCGAGCCGAGACGTTTTCCTAGTCGAATCGTTTCCCTATTGAAAAATTTACCACCCCTGTCTTCTTAGTTAACCTTCGTTCTTTAGACGAGAAACCACTACAAATATGCCGCTAATATTCTAAATCGTCTATATACGTCACATAGTACGTACGATCGAGCAACGTCCATAGTCGATAAAGTTCCTCGTTCTCTTTCACTATTGATCTATTCTTTGCCACCTAATAGTATTGCAAAAACCCGCCCTCTCTCGTCCATGACGCGCTCACATCGAGTCCGTATCCGTCGCCGGCCCGCCTCCTCATCTGCATTGACACATCATCCAAGAGACGTCCCTCATCGGATTTCCGGATAGACTATAGGGGGGAAACCAGTTCGTCATCCTCGTCATCATTAGTGCATCCAGATATATCTACCTACCTCGGATGCCCAATGAAATAGTCCGGATTCGGAGCCGTATGATACTTGCGTAAGCGGAGACAGATCCTTGGGAAATGACCTGTATAGATACGCGTCATCTCCTAATTGGAGTTACCAGAGGAATGCGCTGGCAGATGGTCAACTCGTCTACATCCCCTACGATTGTGAAAACACGCAGAACTCTAAGTGTCTGAAGGAGACAGTCGCGAGTGGAATTTGCCTTCAGGTCCTATTGTGAGCATGGAGCAGCGTTGAGAGTTGAGCCAGGCAAAGGAATGGCATTGCTTTCCTTTCACTAAGGAAAAGGAAAACAATGGCTAAGTGCTCATATAGGTGATCTCGTCTCTCCTTACATCCGATCGTGTGCTCGAGTAAAGGAAGAGTGATGTCGTCTTCGAGCGCCGTCAAATCTACTCTCGCATAAGCATAAAATAAATAAATAAATAATCCCGTTGCCAGGGGGTACCGGGCTCCGGTTGCTGGATGTCGAAGAGGCGAACGACAGACGAGTCCTTTCTCAGGGCACCCAGTAGAGCGCATCTGCATATTTCCCCAAAGAAGCGAGCGATAAAGGAGAGCCACGCGATTACGATTTCCATACCGATTGGGACACCACGCCAACTTGGTAAAGGGCCCAGGCCTATCGAGTGTCAAGATCTAAAAAAGCAACTAACCCTATGCATCAATCTAGACAAAATTAATCGATAAATTACGGGTTTTTCGAAGTAGCGCGTGTCGAAGAAGCTCACGGTTCCCTACGCGACTAAACGTCAAACCCCACCCCCGTTTTTATTTTTTAAATATTATTTACCTCGTTATACGATGCCAATCGATGCTCGTTGTGCGGATCGACGCAGACGCCGTGAACGTATTTCGTAAAGGAGACCATGTGCGGTCGAGTGGCGTTCTCCTCGCGAAGATCGAACATGCGTAGCTCCTTCTTACCGAAACCGGCGACGAGACGCTTGCCACTGAGCCACGCCAACGAAAGAACGCTCTCACTGGAGGAACCTTAGACAGGGGAGTGTCAGAGAAGTGAGAAGACTGGGGTTTTTTTCTCTACCTAATTCTGCAAGGGGATGTTTTTGTGACCATCGTCCTTGCTGAGATTCTCCTACGTTGGATTATGCATAGAAAGACGTGTGTTTTGGGGATCATAAAAAGACCTGTACCGGTTGGCGACGAGGCACAATCCCAGATGAGTAGCGAGGGATCGTTTCTCGATTTGTCGAGACCTTCGGCCAACTAGCCATAAAAAATATTCAAAAATAAAAATACCCCCCCCCCCCCCCCCCCCCGCGTTTTTATATACCAAATTAGGATGCTCAGGGTTCCATTCGAGGGAGAGACATGGCCTATTCTGCTTGGGAACTAAGCATACGTAAAGATATTAGACCCCTGACTTCTCTGTCTGTTTTTCTTCATACTAAATTCGCAGCCGTGAAAAGGGCTTTCTGTTTCGTCCAGCATTTTGAGACTATAGTAATCATGATAATTAATTAATTTTCTACTTCTCTCCTCCGAGTACCTGGCTAGGGAGACTTTCCCCGTTTGCTGCCCAATAGCGATTAGTTTGAGTCGTGGAGACGGATTCCAAGCTACGCACTGAAAGAGGTCGAGATGGAAATCGGAATTCAACCAGCCCAAGTTTTTACTCTTACCTTTGACGTAGACACTTTTTCAGGTATGACTGATACAAGAGCAGCGTACTTGTCTTCTGATAGCTGCATGCCTAGTACAAGAATATCTCTATGCTATTGTTTAATTAATCCTTATGGAGCACCCAAATTGGCAACTTATTAGCTACAAATGGCTCTATGGAAAAATTGATGTGAGGCTTACAATTGATGCCGCGGGGCATTGACGAGTCTTCGGCCTATGAAACGTTTTCCTCGAGCGTTCGAGGCGACGGTGACATTTTCTGACCTTCTTGCAGACTTCGAACAGTCGCAAATCGGCGCCGTGGGTCAGAAAAAGATTGTCCTCTTCGCGAGGAAGCGCCAGAATGTCGTAGCGAATCGAGGAGCTCATGGCGCACGGCGCTAGCCTCGTACCCAGACCTTTCTCTGTGTCCCGTATAACGGTCCCCAGCGAAAGCAGGGGCGACGACACTAGCGCACGCTAAGCTCAAAATGATCCACGCGGCGCAGTCGACGCTCACCGACTTCGATGCCGAAATCCCCACGTTTATTCTGGATGCTGAAGTCATCGAAGACCTCTCGTCGATCTTAAAGTTGCGCTGCGTTGCCCAATGCCCCTTTGGGGGACCCATTTCTTACAAATGGCACTTTCGATCGAGATTGAGAGGACGCCTCATCTCTCTGGATTCTGTCATGTGCCCCGACGGAGACGAACAGGAAGATTTGAGAATTTTCGCTCGTCGGAGTGCCAGAGCAGGGCGCTACTATTGCGTCGTCAAAAGCTCCGAGCGCACGAACAAAATAGCAATCTCGCAAATTGTGGAAGTCGGTCCAAGTAAAAGCTTCTACCCTCTCTTGTTTTTCGTTTATATCTGATCTTCTCATTCAGCTGAGGCCCCAAGCCAAGCACCGCAGCCCAGTCCATCTCCTCAGTTTAAGCCTCCTTTACCAACAACTCGGAAACGGAAACCGTCTTCAGAACAGAATACCGATCCTCCTAAGAGAGGCAAGCATTAACTCAAAACTTTCATGCCTAGTTGGAAATAATTTGCTTTACAGCTAGGATGGAAACTCCTAAAGATCCTAAAGATAAAGATCCTCGTTGGGTTGGTCAATAAAAGATTTCTTAAAATGCTGTAGCCTGTAGTAAAATTTGTAGGAGGGCTCAGCATCATTGGCCGTCCAAAGCAATTCCGTGAATCGCCAAATTTGCGAATGGCAAGACGGTCATCTCGACGCCAATCTTTTCTCGAGTCTCCTTCAATGGGACGACGCTGCCGCTGAGGAACACTTCAAGAGCATTGCCACGACCCATCGCGGTGACACCTTGAAGTTCTTTCGGCTTGCAGCCAAGAGGAAAAAGCACGACAAAATTTGCACTGACCTCGGCGTTCTCCTTGGTGCAATATTCGCTCCGCCATCCGATGATCTGTTGATTATTTCCACTTGCAACTGGCTCGTAGAGAGACCCGAATATCAGGACTGTCACATAGACGTGGCTGTTTTACTCACCACTCCCGGCGAAGAGTACATCCCTCTACTTCTCATCGAAGTGGGGACGCCTCTTGAACGAAAGTGTGCTCAGTTGCACAGGTACAGCAGTAGTGTATTATTGCGTTTGGCAACTGCAAGTGGGTTTGGCTGTAGATACTACGAAATTCTTTATCGTGAGCACTTCCCAGCTGTATGGCGAGACATTGCCCAAGGAGGGTTTCCGTGTCTCGGTCTTGTACTCTCAGGATCCTCGGCTGATCTGCATGGCTTTGCTACTGTTGAAGACGAGGCTCTTCATACAGTATTGCAAAGTGACATCAATGTCAAAGATGATGCCTCACTTAAGAAATTGCTCGGTTTCTTGCACTTTCGCATTTGGGAACTGGCAAGACAATGGGATAAATTGGATCATTTTTTTGAACCGCTCTACGTTCCCATTGTGCCAAGTTTGTGCTCACAATCGTCCACGTTATTGCAAATAATGTTTTCTCCGTTTAGTTCATTTCAAATGTCAGTCCGTTCATTATTTCAATGGAAAGGCGTCTTTGCGAATTCATAAAAACAAAAGCGTTTTCGTGTACAAGTTCAACAAGAAGGAAAGTGAAGCAGATACCGAGAAAGTTGATCTAGCCATCAAATTTTTTACACGTGATCACGTTGTATTTCTCTTTCGCGTATTTTTGATCATGTGGTATATTTTTAGGCTCCGACGGAGAAGCTTACGGAACCGAAATTCACCAGCATCTAGCGAGAAAGAATCTTGCTCCCGAATATCTCTATGATGGATTCGCGTTCAACAGCAAATACATCGCAATGGGCTACCTACCGGCAGCGAATTGGCGTTCACTGAACGATTGTCTGAACGACGCCGAGCCACTGACGCCGGTCTTTGCGAAATCGGTTATTAGGAAATTGCAAGCAACGGCCAACGCCCTTCACGAGCGAAAGTACGTCCACGGGGACTTACGCGCGACAAACGTCCTCGTTTCGAACGACGGTGACGTCAGGATTGTGGATTTTAATTGGGCAGGGAAAAGCGGTGACGTCTGTTATCCCAAAAGTCTCAATCCGGAGATTGACTGGCCGGTTGCTCCTGGGTATCGCATACGCGATGATCACGATCACTACTTTGTAGCAGAAATGATAATGAAAATCAAAGGTAAAGAACAGATATGATCATGTGGATAGGCTCTGTGTCAGAACCGGAGCTGGACTCTGTGATGTTTATTTGAGTTATGTTATGCATAAAATGGCTTGAAAGCAAAACAGAAAAATATATGCAACCTTTTGCAAACTGTAGGCAATTTATTCGAGAAGCTACGTCGCTTACGTTGTGTCAAGCAAAGTCGTTCCTAATAATATAGAGCAAAAATCCTCTCGTGACAGAAATTCTGAAAGAAAGTCGGCTCTAGCTATTACCCTAAGTCACACAACGGTGGTCACACTGCGAAAGATATGATTATGACGTTTTAGTTGTCTTACGTTGTCTTTTAGGTGATCGCTTGACGCTGTGCTTGTTACGTCTTAGCGAAGTCTGAATATCTTTCAAATTCAAAGGAGCTCGCCTCATTGTTGTCACATTGGTATCGGTAACAATTGTCTGAAGAGTCTTGATACTATGATCATCTGCCCTCAGAACAGACCCTTCAAAATAATACATTGCTCTCGCTGTAGAGAACGCCAAAGAAAAATGATTAAGAGCAAGTACCTCCGATGTCGAGGTAGAAGAAAGAAAGCGGCTTTTGTTCAATTGTCTTATAAACCCTATAAAGATCGTGAGAATCAAATATCATACTAATCTCCGTGATTTAGCTATCATTCTGTAAAAGAAAGTCATACATGTACCGGTATGTCATATGGCATAAGGCATAGTTGAGGCTAGGGGTGGGGGTGAAGGCTGCCAGCGAGCGCTGGTTTTTTCCTTTTTTTAGCGTGACCACCTCCCAGACCCTCTCCGCCACGGTGACAGAAGGGATGGGCATAGCTATGGTCTGGGAACGAGGCTAGAAGTTGGGGTGGGTTGCGGTGGGTTGCGGTTAGTGTGAAGCCACTGTTTCATTCAATTGCAGACCTTCACCGACTCGTTGCGACGTTTACTGGGGTTAGGGATGGGTTAGGTACAAATCTAACGTTTTCTCTCGCACTCATTTGCCCTACAGTATAGTAGGACGCCCAGTAGGACAATAGATGTAAGAGGGACACAGCGACTCACAGCGACACGGCCCGGCGACACAGCGCAGGGCGACGAAACTAGCGCACGCTAAGCCCAAAATGATCAACGCGGCGCAGTCCTCCCCCCCCGACTTCGATGCAGAAATCCCCGCGTTTATTCTGGATGCTGAAATCATCGAAGACTTCTCGTCAATCTTAAATTTGCGCAGCATTGCCAAATGCCCCCTTGGGGGACACCTTTCTTACAAATGGCACTTTCGATCCAGAGAGAGGAAAATCGTCGTCAGTCCCTTTGAGACGTTTGGATCTATTGGGTGTCCCGACGGAGACGAACAGGAAGATTTGAAGGTTTTCGCTGATCGGAGTGTCAGAGCAGGGCACTACTATTGCGTCGTCTCAAGCTCTCGCACGAACAAAATAGCAATTTCGAAAATTGTGGAAGTCATTCCTCTGAGTAATAGCGCTCGCATTCTCGCTTGTTTTTCTTCTTTTTACGTGATCTTTTCGTCTAGCGGAGACCCCTAGTAAAGCTGTTCAAACACCGCCGCCCACTCCATCTCCTCCTCCCGTGGAAAACGTTGAGGAAATTTCCAGCAGCGAGATCACGGTGGCGTCGTCTTCAGGACAGACCACTAATAATCCTAAGAGAGGCAAGCATTAGCTCAAACCTGTCATGCCTAGTTGGAAATAATTTGGTTTACGTTTACAGCTAAGATGGAAACTCCTCAAGATCGTTGGGTTGGTCAATGAAAGATCTTTTAAAATGCTGTAACCTGTAGTAAAATTTGTAGGGGTGCTCGCCATCAACTGCTGCTGAAAGCAATTCCTTGACTCGCCAAATTTGTGAATGGCAAGAGAATCATCTCGACGCCCATCTTTTCTCGAGTCTCCTTCAATGGGACGACGCTGCCGCTGAGAAACACTTCAAGAGCATTGCCACGACCCATCGCGGTGACACCTTGAAGTTCTTTCGGCTTGCAGCCAAGAGGAAAAAGCACGACAAAATTTGCACTGACCTCGGCGTTCTCCTTGGTGCAATATTCGCTCCGCCATCCGATGATCTGCTGATTATTTCCACTTGCAACTGGCTCGTAGAGAGACCCAAATATCAGGACTGTCACATAGACGTGGCTGTTTTACTCTCCACTCCCGGCGGAGAGTACATCCCTCTACTTCTCATCGAAGTGGGGACGACTCTCAAACAAAAGCGTGCTCAGTTGCACAGGTACAGCAGTAGTGTATTATATTGCGTTTGGCAACTCACTGCAAGTGGGTTTGGCTGTAGATACTACGAAATTCTTTATCGTGAGCATTTCCCAGAATTATGGCGAGACATTGCCCAAGGAGGGTTTCCGTGTCTCGGTCTTGTACTCTCGGAATCCTGGGCTGATCTGCATGGCTTTGCTACTGTTGAAGACGAGGCTCTTCATACATTATTGCAAAGTGTCTGTGTCGAAGATGATGCCTCACTTAAGAAATTGCTCGGTTTCTTGCACTTTCGCATTTTGAAACTGGCAAGACAATGGGATAAATTAGATCATTTTTTTGAACCGCTCTACGTTCCCATTGTGCCAAGTTTGTGCTCACAATCGTCCACGTTATTGCAAATAATGTTTTCTCCGTTTAGTTCATTTCGAATGTCAGTCCGTTCATTATTTCAATGGAAAGGCGTCTTTGCGAATTCATAAAAACAAAAGCGTTTTCGTGTACAAGTTCGACAAGAAGGAAAGTGAAGCAGATACCGAGAAAGTTGATCTAGCCATCAAATTTTTTACACGTGATCACGTTGTATTTGTCTTTCGCGTATTTGATCATGTGGTATATTTTTAGGCTCCGACGGAGAAGCTTACGGAACCGAAATTCACCAGCATCTAGCGAGAAAGAATCTTGCTCCCGAATATCTTTATGATGGATTTGCGTTCAACGGCAAATTCATTGCAATGGGCTACCTACCGGAAGCGGATTGGTGTTCACTGAACGATTGTCTGAATGACGCCGAGCCACTGACGCCGGTCTTTGCGAAATCGGTTATTAGGAAATTGCAAGCAACGGTCAACGCCCTTCACGAGCGAAATTACGTCCACGGGGACTTACGCGCAACAAACGTCCTCGTTTCGAACGACGGTGACGTCAGGATTGTGGATTTTAATTGGGCAGGGAAAAGCGATCATGTCTATTATCCCAAAAGTCTCAATCCGGAGATTGACTGGCCGGGTGTTCCTGAGAATCGCATACGCGAAAATCACGATCACTACTTTGTGGCAGAAATGATAAGGAAAATCAAAGATAAGGAACAGATATGAGATATGAGGAGAGACCGTTCTGAGCCGATTTCTGCATGTTACTGTGAACTGATTATTTTAATTAACGATCGTTTTTTATTCATTCTACATTTGTTGCAGATCAGAGACTCGCCGCTCAACATAAATGACTCTTATAAGAGGAATGAGGTTTGGATTATTGCGTGTCTACAGATGACGGCTGCAGGAGGGCGTCAGTGATTTCTCGAAACAAAGTAGGTGCTACATGGGGAGTTATTTAATTCATAATACCTAAAACAGAAAACACATTCAGTACCTTCAACAGAAAACACATTCAGTACCTTCAACAGAAAACACATTGAGTACCTTCAACAAAAAACACATTCAGTACCTTCAACAGAAAACACATTGAGTACCTACAACAGAAAACACATTGAGTACCTAAAACAGAAAACATATTGAGTACCTACAACAGAAAACACATTGAGTACCTTCAACAGAAAACACATTCAGTACCTTCAACAGAAAACACACTCAGTACCTTCAACAGAAAACACATTGAGTACCTTCAACAGAAAACACATTGAGTACCTACAACAGAAAACACATTGAGTACCTTCAACAGAAAACACATTGAGTACCTACAACAGAAAACACATTGAGTACCTTCAACAGAAAACACATTGAGTACCTACAACAGAAAACACATTGAGTACCTACAACAGAAAACACATTGAGTACCTAAAACAGAAAACACATTGAGTACCTACAACAGAAAACACATTCAGTACCTTCAACAGAAAACACATTGAGTACCTACAACAGAAAACACATTCAGTACCTTCAACAGAAAACACATTCAGTACCTTCAACAGAAAACATATTGAGTAACTTCAACAGAAAACACATTCAGTACCTACAACAGAAAACACATTGAGTACCTTCAACAGAAAACACATTCAGTACCTTCAACAGAAAACACATTGAGTACCTACAACAGAAAACACATTGAGTACCTACAACAGAAAACACATTGAGTACCTAAAACAGAAAACATATTGAGTACCTACAACAGAAAACACATTGAGTACCTTCAACAGAAAACACATTGAGTACCTACAACAGAAAACACATTGAGTACCTTCAACAGAAAACACATTGAGTAACTTCAACTTGTGCTTCCTTTAGTCAAATGTGCTCCCTTTGGTCAAATTTTGCTTGTGCTTTCTTTGGTCAAACGTATACTTCTGCATGCATCCTTTTTTTGGCTCGGATGCATATATTTAAAAATGTCTTTTGTCTATTTCTTCATTTCTTCATTTCTTTTTCTTTTTAGGTATTTGGGTGAAGTTGTGAATAGGAGGGGTGAGCGATGGGAGGTGCAATTCAAAGGCTCCGGCAAAACGCCTTATTCTCGAACGGCAGACGGACGTAAAGTCCTCCGATCGAGCATCAGGGAGTTCTTATGCAGTGAGGTGAGGTGAAATATCATCATTTATACACCAGAGTAGCAAAACAGATGTTTCTCCTTAGGCAATACATAATTTAGGAATTCCTACTACGCGAGGTAAATATATAAATATTATCAGTATTTAATATAGACGTTTATGGATTCAAGCTGGTGCCTGCGTGACGTCAGATACCATGATCCCCAGAGACATAAACTATACAGGGAATCCCATAGAGGAAAGGGTGACTATAGTGACTCGAATAGCCCCGTCGTTTATACGGTAAAAATGACGTCAAATCCCCCGCCGCGGTCTCCCTACATAAAATGTCTCAGATTTGGATCGTTTGAGATATTCAAAACGCGCGATCCGCTAACGGGTCGTTCGGGGCCAGCGTCGGTCGAAAAGACATCCTAGTTAATTATTTGATTACGAAACCACCCGTCTACTCCAAAAGCACGCTAAGCACGACCGCATGGCGCTGCTCCCCGACTTCGATGCCGAAATCCCCACGTTTATTCTGGATGCTGTAGTCATCGAAGACTTCTCGTCAATCTTAAATTTGCGCTGCGTTGCCAAATGCCCCCTTGGTGGACACATTTCTTACAAATGGCACTTTCGATCCAGAGAGAGGAAATTCGTCGTCAGTCCCTTTGAGACGTTCGGGTGTCCCGACGGAGACGAACAGGAAGATTTGAAGATTTTCGCTGATCGGAGTGTCAGAGCAGGGCACTACTATTGCGTCGTCTCAAGCTCTCGCACGAACAAAATAGCAATTTCGAAAATTGTCAAATTCATTCCTCTGAGTAATAGCGCTCGCATGCTCGCTTGTTTTTCTTCTTTCTACGTGATCTTTTCGTCTAGCGGAGACCCCTAGTAGAATTGTCCTAACACCGCAGCCCACTCCATCTCCTCCTCCCGTGGTGGAGAACGTTGAGGAGATTTCCAGCAGCGAGATCACGGTGGCGTCATCTTCAGGACATACTCCTAAGAGAGGCAAGCATTAGCTCGAACCTGTCATGCCTAGTTGGAAATAATTTGGTTTACATTTACAGCTAAGATGGAAACTCCTCAAGATCGTTGGGTTGGTCAATGAAAGATCTTTTTAAAATGCTGTAACCTGTAGTAAAATTTGTAGGGGTGCTCGCCATCAACTGCTGCTGAAAGCGATTCTTTGAATCGCCAAATTTGCGAATGGCAAGAGAGTCATCTTGACGCCCATCTTTTCTCGAGTCTCCTTCAATGGGACGACGCTGCCGCTGAGGAACAGTTCAAGCGCATTGCCACGACCCAGCTCGGTGACACCTTGGAGTTGTTTCGGCGTGCAGCCAAGAGGGAAAAGCACGGCAATATTTGCACTGACCTCGACAGTGTCCTTAAAGCAATATTCGCTCAAGCAGCCGATGATTTGTTGATTATTTCCACTTGCAACTGGCTCGTAGAGAGACCCGAATATCAGGACTGTCACATAGACGTGGCTGTTTTACTCACCACTGCCAACTATAAGTACATCCCTCTACTTCTCATCGAAGTGGGGACACCTCTTGAACGAAAGCGTGCTCAGTTGCACAGGTACAGCAGTAGTGTATTATTGCGTTTGGCAACTCACTGCAAGTGGGTTTGGCTGTAGATACTACGAAATTCTTTATCGTGAGCATTTCCCGAAGGTATGGCGAGACATTGCCCAAGGAGGGTTTCCGTGTCTCGGTCTTGTACTCTCGGAATCCTCGGCTGATCTGCACGGCTTTGCTACTGTTGAAGACGTCTTTGCTGCTGTTGAAGGCAAGGCTCTTCATACGTTATTGCAAAGTGTCTGTGTCGAAGATGATGCCTCACTTAAGAAATTGCTCGGTTTCTTGCACCTTCGCATTTTGGAACTGGCAAGACAATGGGATAAATTGCATCATTTTTTTCCACCGCTTTACCTTCCCATTGTGCCAAGTTTGTGCTCACAATCGTCCACATTATTGCAAGTAATGTTTTCTCCGTTTAGTTGATTTCGAATGTCAGTCCGTTCAATATCTCCATGGAAAGGCGTCTTTGCGAATTCATGAAAACAAAAGCGTTTTCGTATACAAGTTCGACAAGAAGGAAAGTGAAGCAGATACCGAGAAAGTTGATCTAGCCATCAAATTTTGTACACGTGATCACGATGTATTTCTCTTTTACGTATTTGATCATGTAGCATATTTTTAGGCTCCGACGGAGAAGCTTACGGAACCGACGTTCACCAGCATCTAGCGACAAAGAATCTTGCTCCCGAATATCTTCATGATGGATTCGCGTTCAACAGCAAATACATCGCAATGGGCTACCTACCGGAAGCGGATTGGCGTTCACTGCACGATCGTCTGAATGACGCCGAGCCACTGACACCGGTCTTTGCAAAATCGGTTATTAGGAAATTGCAAGCAACGGTCAACGCCCTTCACGAGCGAAATTACGTCCACGGGGACTTACGCGCGACAAACGTCCTCGTTTCGAACGACGGTGACGTCAGGATCGTGGATTTTAATTGGGCAGGGAAAAGCGGTCATGTCTATTATCCCAAAAGTCTCAATCCGGAGATGGACTGGCCGGGTGTTCCTAAGAATCTCATATGCGAAGATCACGATCACTACTTTGTAGCAGAAATGATATGGAAAATCAAAGATAAGGAACAGAGATGAGATATGAGGAGAGACCGTTTTCCTGCATGTTACTGTGAACAGATTATTTTAATCAATTAATTGGGTTATGTTATGCTTGAAAGCAACACAGAAAAATATATGCAAACTGTAGGCAATTCATTCGAGAAGATAATATAGTAGAGGCGCTATACGGGGGGGTATTGTGTCACTTCACGTGACGTGGAACAAATATGCTCCCTTTGTGCTGCAGGAGGCCATCGCTTCGGACGATTCGACGCTCGACGAGACTTATATCATCTTTCCGCCTTGATTTTGACGACACAAAATCGGCGTACGCATTGCATTCCGATGGGGAGTTACTCCGCTCCATTCTCGTTCTCCGACTGAGCGCAATCGATAGTTTCGTCGACAACAGCCCAGCAGTAAACTTAGATTTACTATCCATTGGCGTTTTGAAACGTTTCGTTTAGATTCTCGATGTTGCGCAGCGTTTTTTGCCGTCAGCCTTGTTCGATGGCGTCATGAGACGATCATTCTTCGGTCAGTTTGTGGCCGGAAGTAGTCACGATGACGTCACAAAAACCCACAATGAAAAATTCGTCGAAGTGGGTATATGTTCTATGCCGGGGCCGTCGATCGAAGATTTACCAGACGATGAGCAGAGCCTCGCAAACGAAGATACGCACCAAAGGTCAGTCAACCTTATAATAATAAAAATAATTAATTAAATACGAAGGATTCTTGTAGAGAAATTCTTCTGGATGAGAACGTTCACGCTTTTCTTGATTCGGTTACTTTAGCAGGCAGGCAGCCAGACGGTTGTTCTTAGGATTTTAATTTTTTGAGGATTTTTAGAGCGGACTTGTGTCAGTGGCGTACGAGGTGCAATCCAGGTCAAACCAACGGCACTCGTTCGGCCAAAATTGCTTGTACTGAATTGTTTCTACCTAGTTAGACTACTTACGTTTTTTTGCAGACCTTACTTAGTAGAAAGATTACTGATAGCGACGGAATTTTGCCTAAAATCAAAACTGGAGAAGTAGAGATATATACATAAATGAATTCACTCTTTTATTCTCCCTTCAGCTGCATGGACGTTTGTCTGACATTGCCTTGGAACATGACTGCCTTGATGAGTTTAATTCAACCTGTAGCAGGCTAGATGACATTGCGAAGGTACCATCACTTCTCCAGCTGTTTATTTATTAATTTTTGGCTATTTACTTCTAGGCCTGCACTAGAGCCAAAGTGAACATGTTCATCGATGCTGAATACCACGAGATGCAGCCAGCCATTCATGCACTGGCTCTCATCACGCAATCATCACACAATAAAGGTGACTGTATCAACGTGTGGAATACCCAGCAGGCTTATCTCAAGGTAGCTCAGAGTTGAGGCTTATTCTCTCTCCTCTATCTATCTTTCTCTCCAGGAAACAGATGCGGCTAATAAACGCCATCTCGAGATAGCAGATTTATCTGGCTTTCGCTATGCCACCAAAGTCGTTCGAGGAGCCTATCTTGAGTACGAGAGATCCCGTGCTCAAAGCACAGGCCGGCCTGATCCAATCCAGTCGACCTACGCTGATACGAATGCATCTTATAATCGCACAGTTGATGTATTACTCCAGCGTGCAGCAATAGATCAATGTGGTGTGATGGTGGCATCCCACAACGAAGTATCCATTCAATTGGCATTAGAAAAGTCAGTCAGCTAATCGTCTCAAGCAAATAGTCTCTATGTCAAAATGTAGAATGGAGAAATTGAACGTGGAGAGGCAAAAGGGGAACGTGCTCTTTGGCCAGCTCTATGGAATGTGTGACTACATCTCCTATAGATTGGGTAGGGCCTCTGGTATTACCGTAAGCGTACAGGCGAAATTTTCCACGTCCCTACAGGTCAAAACGGCTACAGAATCTACAAAGCAACGCCTTATGGGAGCATAGGTTCGACGCTGCTCTATCTGTGCCGACGAGCGCGCGAGAATCGTTCCATTCTCGTCAACGGTCGACGCGAGAGGGAGCTACTAGTCGCTGAATGGACGCGTAGACGCAGAGACAAAACGCGACACTGAGACTTTCTCGTAGATGCATATTTTGTATCTTATTCTCAGTCCATTTCTATCGTTCATAGAACTTCATATGAAACGTTTTGTTCACAAAGAAGCCAGCGCTTTTATTACATACGAACGAGTGCTATTTACGTACAAAAATTCATTGAATAAACTACAACGTCCATGCAGTGTTCTACGACCTCAAAAAAATTCCCTCGCACTTCCGTCAATTAAAGCATCTAAAAAACAAGAGATAATTTCTGTTCGATCTATCCGTGTACGTACCTTTTTGTCTTGCGTTCGTATTGGCGTAATCCAGGCTACACCGCGTGGAGGTTCGAACGCTTTGTAGCCCAAAAATATTTGAGAGCGAGCCGTGGCATCATAGGCTCAACCACGACGGTGCGGCCTAGGATCGAGAACGGCTCTCCACACCGTCCCCCCGACCTCGTTGCACCGCGACCCATGGGGCCATAGTCCTTCGCTTAAGAGGAAGCGGGACTACCGGGTTGAGGGAAGGCGCCGAACGCGAGTCCACACACAGCCAGAGGTCAACTTGTACGTGCTTTGATTTTGGTCTGGGAAGTCAGGTCATCTTAGGCTATAGGTCACTAAGCCGAGTGAGAAACAGCCACGAGACACTGGGCCCCCCACACGTTTCTTTGGCGGGAAAGTGAACTGATCTGAGCCTGACGCCAACTCGGTATAACGCGGACGCCAGACTTCGCGACCCAAGCCATTCCCTGTCTCTCTGTTCTTCTCTTATACTGTTTTTCTCAATATATGAAATCCAACGGACCTTTTATGACTTCCCAGTGCCAATCGCGCGCCACGAGAAGAACTCGCGCGACGCTCATCCACTGCACCTTACAGCTTCAGCAAGGATTGGCAACCGGCTGAGCACGTTTTGATGTTGACATGACCATGGCTTCCCAACGCCGACGACTTCCAGGGTTCCGCCCTTTAGGCTTTCCCCACCTAGCCAGAACTGAAGCTGTGCGTGCGTGCAGCCGCTTTTATACGAAAGCTGATGCAATCGTTATGCAATATCCGTTGGTGACGGCATTGTCTTGAATTCACCGGGGCAACGGGTTGGTCGAGAAAACTCGCGTCAATTTTTCACGTGTTCTTTACGGTGACGTACCGTGATCGAAATTGGCGCTAAATCAATGGCGGCTCCTCCGTTTTCTTTCCATTATCGATGTTCGTTTGCTCTCTTTTCACATCGACACGTATGTTTTGATTTATCGTACATTCGTCCGAGTGCCCGTATCAAGGCGTATTTCCGCGACGCGTTCTTATGGAGAAGACGGACGTTCTCGACCGGCGCGTACGACTCGAAGACATCTACGCGACGCTCGTCAACGCGGTAGCGAAAACGCGAAACGAATCGACGCAAAAAGAAGCCGCACTCACTTCTGCGATCGATCCCCGCATCGAAACGGTAAAACCTCATAACGAAACCACCCCGAAGCGAAACAGACAAGCGCTTGGGGCCAATCGCGCGTGCATTCGACGAAGAAACTCGCGAAACTCGCTCATAGCAATCCGATAGCATACGGCCCCCCCCTCATGGATTTTTCTCTATTAGGCGAAGCTCATCGACGAATCGACTGTTTTTGCTATAATCGCCGAAGCTGAAGAAGCGGTGAAAAGCGAGCCGAATGTGCTCGAACTCGACGCACCAGTGACGGTACAACATACGTAGATATAAGACTTCCTATAGACTTATATGGGTACCGTACATTGGGACCTTAATTAATGCTAGTCCATGTGGGCGGATGGAAGATTATTAATAAATTTTTATTTATTTTATTTTTAGATTTGTGGTGACGTTCACGGCCAATTTTTAGATCTGATTAAATTGTTTCGCACCGCCGGCGGCGGTCTCCTGCACGACACGCCGAAAACGCCGTCCCAAACGCGCCGTCTTCCCAATCGCATTCTCCGCGGTCTCAAAGCCGAGCCGCGAAACAACTCGACGTTTCTCTTCCTCGGCGACTACGTCGATCGCGGTCCCGATTCGTTCGCCTGCATGATATATCTATTAGCGTTAAAGGGCGCGTTTCCCGAGCGAATATTCTTGCTTCGAGGCAATCACGAGTGCCGATGCATGACGTCGAGGAAATACGACGAGGGGCAAAATTTTCGGGAGGAGTGTCTTAGATTGTATAACGAAGACGTGTATGAGCGTTTTATGGCGTGTTTCGATTGTCTACCTATTGCTTGTCTCGCTACGTCACCTATTGGGAAATGGCTCTGTTTGCATGGTGGAATAAGTGAGTGCACGTATTAGAATTCCTATTTTATTTATTTATTTATTGTAGGTCCTCATTTGCATTCTGTTGATGATATTCGAGCGCTGGATCGATTTCGGGAGCCTCCTCTTACCGGCTTGTTCTGCGATCTGCTCTGGTCGGATCCTTTTAATGAGGAAGTTACGGAAACTTTTAATGATAAAGACTATCAGGAAGTAGGTCGTTATATGAAATTCTTTGTAATTATTAAATTGATTTTCTGGCTATAGTTTCTTGAGCTTGATTTTTTGCCAAATCCGCCGCGCGGCTGTTCCTACTTGTACGGCTACGAAGCCTTGCGAGTATTCTTAGGTGAAAATTCTCTAATGGGCATCATAAGAGCTCACCAGTGCATTGAAAATGTAAGAGACTCGCTCTGGGGGAGAAGTCTAGCTCAGTCTCTTTCTTCGTAGGGCGTTGGCTATCATTTCGCCGCAACGCGCAAGGAAAAATTCCCTTTTCCTCTCGTCACAACCGTCTTTTCAGCTCCCAACTATTGCGGAATGTACGACAACGTGGCAGCCGTCGTACGACTTACAAAGGACGACATGCAGGTAGATAATCCTAAACTCCTAATATCTAAAACGAATTCAACGTTGGTTTTTCAAGGTCAAACGATTCTCATCCGCCGACGAGAAAGATCGACGAGAAATCCTCGCTTCGGCTATACCAGTGATGCTTAGAGACGAGGTCCTCGCCGCTCTGCCGCGGGAATCGTCGGAACGATTCATGTCTGTTCATTTGGAACGAAAGCGGCGTCGAAGCAGCGCTAAATTTCAGTCTGCCGTGGCGAGAGACGCGTCCAGCGACGTTCACCCGGGCTGGCAGACTCTTCGACGTTGGCAAAAAGTCGTTGGGTAGGTTGAAAAATGTGTCTTTCTTGTATTATTATTTGGAGTCTTGTTTCAGTCGGTTTGGCGTGATGCTAAAGCAGACGTCGCGTTCGCGACTCGCAGCCACTGCGAGGGACGTGGAAACGAGTCCTGTTATTCCAGAAGATGAAGTCGTCGCGGATGACGATGCAGTTGAGCCGGCTCGTCGACGGCGCAGTAGGGACACTGAAGCCGAAGTTGAAGAGTTTATGGCGGCTATGAAACAGACAAAACAGTCTACGTTGCGACGGTACGTCACCCGGCAGTTGATCTCATTTTGCTAGGACTACGTTTTTCTCTACTAGGAGTCTGTCTGAAAATTTGAATGCGGATGATGTACGGCAGATGCAGTTGGTTTTTGATGCCATTGACGTGAATCGCGATGGGTTTGTGTCTACCAGTGAGTTGCGTCAATTCGCTAGCGATGTTGGGTAAGATAATTAGGCTTATTTCGCTTTTTGTGCATACGTAGTTCTTGTAGAGAGTACTGTGACGCAGATAGTCAGGTTGCTGAAATGATTTCTGGAATGGATACCGGTTAGTATTTTTTCAAGAGATCTGTTCTCACTTTTTCTTCCCTTTTTAGATGGGGATGGCAAAGTGAGCTTTAAAGAATTTGCCAAATACATAGGGAGATTGACTGGAAAAGAAGGAAAAGGATACGAGCAAGCTCGACGATATTCCCTTGTCACTCCGCTATCCAGTTCCTCAACCGAGTAACAAATCTGAACTTAGGATTGGAGGTAGAGAGCGTTTTTGTGCATGCAATAGTTTATATACATACTGTAGATTTTTGAGAAATTCGCTATGGTTACCGTACTTAGACAAAACACTGCGCACGTTAAAGTCAAAGACTCGACTCGACTTTCTCATGCCATGGACAGCTCCAAAGACATCGAACTAAAGACATTAATCGAAGAAGAGGAAACGACGGCCTTTACAAGCGAAGCAATCGACTCGCTAGAAGAAAAAGACGAGCCAATACCATCGTTCCGAAATCGCCGCTCATTTCTCCTACATCGACTCCGTTCCTATCGACCCTTAGCCGCGTTCGTTGTCTTCATGGCTCTTCTACTCGATACCACGCTCACGACGGCCGTCGTCCCGCTTTTACCAGACCTCCTTCCCAATATCTCCAAAATTAGCACGGGAACGATTCTCGCATCCAAAGCCTTCTTTCAACTCGTCTCCGCCTTCGGTGCGGGTCCCCTCACCGATCGAGTCGGCTTCGCTAGTCCTCTAGTCGCTGGTTTCGTGCTTCTAACCAGCGCTACACTCATCATTGCCTTCGCTGTCGAATTAGGAAACTCGACCGTGGGCATATACACAGTCATATTCGTATCTCGCTCTCTCGAGGGTATTGGCTGTTCGCTGGCGTCTACAGCCGGTATGGCACTGATAGCAGATCGCTATCCAGACGACGAGGAACGCGGACGAATAATGGGACGCGTTATCGGAGGCATAGGTCTTGGAGTTGTATTGGGATATCCATTTGGTGGCGCCTTTTCGGGAATTCCTGGCGGAGTCGAAGCCGGATGGAAGTATCCGTTTCTTATTCTTGCTCTAGTGGGATTGATTGATCTCGTCTTGCAGCTACTTATTCTTGGCTATCGAGAGAAAAAGAAAGAACGAATTGAGAGTGAGGAGAATGACAAAAAAAAAGTGAGTGCTCCATCTATGTGGACTCTCATCAAAGATCCCTATGTTCTGCTTGGATTTATTGTACTGACGATGTCTCAGCTGCCTGTCGCGGTGACCGAGCCTCTTGTTCCTTCATGGATGGAGACAAACTTTCTACCAAAGCCCAAGCCTTACTCAATTGGCTTGGTGTTATTATCCTTGACTATATCTTATATGATAGTGGCTCCTTTGGTAGGTAAAGTACATGGGAAACATCGATGGATAGGTGTCCTCTTGGGTATGATTATTATGATCATTGGCTTATGTACTCTGCCGTTGGCGGCTCTGCCTCAACGAAATAACATTTATTATTCTATTGTACCATTATTTTTAATGGGTGTTGGTATTGGGTTGACTGATTCTTTGATGTATCCAACGATGGGAGCTTTGGCTGACTTGAGACACTCGTCTGCTTATGGGGGGATGTACGCTTTGACGGATATTGCTGTCAATATTGGGTTTGTGATTGGACCGCTGTATAGCTCAGGAATTGATCAATTAGTAAACTTCAATTGGGCTATGTGGTCGGTGGGAATTATAGCTGTTTTATGTTGTCCATTCATAGCGTTTCTAAAGTCTCCTACGCCTAAGAAATAAATATGTAAATCAAGGGATAGCGCGAGCGTGCTTAGTCGATTGGAATTTGCGTGGAATTCGGCGCTCCTCGGCCATGACAGGCACCGAGGACATAGAATTGTGCCATCTAATCGAAGACGAGAAAGCGACCGACCCAAAAGAATCAAAAAAAGACACGCAACAGCACAAAAGTCGACTCGATCGACTCCGTTCCTATCGTCCTCTCGTCGCTTTCATCGTTTTCATGGCTCATTTACTAGACAACGTTCTCTTTACAGCCATCGTTCCCATTCTACCGGGCCTCCTTCCGAATATCTCCAACATAAGCACGGGAACGCTCCTCGCATCCAAATCCTTCTTCCAACTAGTCGCCTGCTTCGGTACCGGTCCACTAACGGATCGATTCGGCTTCACGAGTCCTCTCTTAGCCGGTTTCCTGCTTCTTACCAGTTCGACGATCGTCCTCGCTTTCGTCGTCGAATTAGGCAAATCGGTTGCCAGCAGATACGCGGTTATTCTCGTATCTCGTTCTCTCGAGGGAATCGGTTGTGCATTGACTTCTACAGCCGGTATGGCAATGATTGCAGATCGCTATCCCGATGACGACGAGCGCGGACGGGTCATAGGAATTGTTCTTAGTGGTATTGGCTTGGGAGACGTTGTGGGATATCCTTTCGGTGGCGCGTTTTCTGGGATTCCTGGTGGAGTCGAAGCCGGATGGAAGTATCCGTTTTTGATTATTGCTGCTGTGGGATTGTTCGATTTGGTCCTGCAGTTACTCGTTCTTGGCTATCGTGAGCGAAAACGAGTCGAGAGCCGAGCGAATGTTAAACTATCTATGTGGACTCTTTTTAAGGATCCTTATATTGTGCTTGGATTTGTTGTGATAACGCTGTCTCAAATGCCCATCTCTGCGACTGAACCTATTGTTCCTGCTTGGATGCTAGATAATTTCAAACCGAAGCCCAGGTCTTATTCGGTTGGCTTGGTGTTATTGGCATCAACTGCATCATATCTAGTGACTACTCCTCTCGTGGGAAGAGTGCCAGGGAGACATCGATGGATGGGCGTCATTTTGGGCATGATTATTATGACTATTGGCCTCTCTACTCTACCTCTCGCTGCTCTACCTCGACGGAATAATATATATTTTTTAATTGCACCATTGTTATTGTTGGGAGTTGGAATTGGTATGACGGATTCCTTGCTGTATCCAATCATGGCGTCTCTCGTTGATCTAAGACACGCATCTGTCTATGGGGGAATATATGCTATAACAGATATGGCTATTAATGTTGGTTATCTCATTGGACCACTCTATAGCGCAGGAATCAATCAATTAGTCAATTTCAACTGGTCTATATGGTCAGTGGGAATTGCGATCATTTTATCTTGCCCTTTTATAGGATTTTTAAAGTCGCCCAAATCTACTAGAAAATGTGAGGTTATAGAAAATGACGAATTGAATGAATAAGCAAATCGGTCATGTGATCTCTGACGTCAGACAGTTACGTGTTTCTCAGGGCGAAAGCAAGCGCCCACCAAAGTCGGCCTTCCGCCTGCGATTCATCGATTCCATGCTCTGTTCAATGTTCAGAAGCCGACGGGGATTCGTGAGCGAGCGCGTGGAAGCGGAGGAGGAAGAAGAAGACGGCTTTGTTGTCATCGCCGTAAAGAAGTCTCCTTCTAGACCACGAGCGAAGACCCAGTACCAAAAAAGTCCATTCAGAGATCAGAGAAGCGGCGAAATGCGAATAAACGAGCGAAAACAGCGATCGGCAGCGACCGAAACTGCTTTTCGCTCCCGTTCGGCGCACGAAACGAGACGCAATCACTTCGAAACGCCAAAAGAGACGTCGTCTAACGGAATTACCGTCGCCGACGTACCATTTCGACTATCGAAAGAATTTCTCGGGTCGCGAGAAGGTTTCCGCAATATAAATCTTAGACCTATAGATTCCCAGTATTTTTCGTACGATTTTGCATTGGAAAATCAAATAGTTGCGTCGATGGATTAGGAATATTTTTTACGTACCATGCGCATTCTTTCGCATCACGTGTTCGACCCTTATTACTATGACGGCACCGACGGCACCAGCGTTCCCCGGCATCCAAGTCGAACCGTTCAGCCGCTTAGATGTCGACTTAGTCGAGACGAAACGACGGGACGCTCTAGAAAAGTGGCAAAAGTTCCAGAGCCTCTTCCACGGCCACCCGAAAGGCTACGTCGCTCACCCCGCGCCCAAGCCGAAAGCGAAAGTTGTTTACTCGATGGTCGAAGCGCTGAGAAACGTAGAACCCCTTCAGAAGCCCTCCAGCAAAGACGAAAAGATCTCAATCACCGATCCAGGTCTAATGATGTTTATCTATATCGATTTGCACGCTTCGACCGATCCTAATGGATTTGACGCTCTCGCTTCCCTGAAACCGAGCACGCCTATTCACGTGGGCGTCGTTCAAGCCGTGACGAGCACTGAAACGAATCGCTACTATACGAAACTCGGCGCAGGAGCTGATGAAAAAATGCTCAATCTAAAAACCATTTTGCCTCGTCATGCAGTACTCGATTCAGTCGGGGAAAATCGACTTCTTCCTGCTTATAGTCAATCCTGCGAGGTCATTTGCACAGCTGGAGAATTGCAGAGTAGGGAGAACATGGTCGGAGTTGAATTACTTTTCTATGATAGCCCGTCGACTGAGGCTTCCTTTCAGCTGACCAAAGATACAATGAAAAATTGGTCTTTGGGGGCGTTAGGGGATGCCACTTGGAATTTGACGCGATTTAGTCGTAAAACGGAATTTATTAATTGGCTGGTTTTGTATGATCCAACAAGTAAAGAAACCTCGTTTGGGCGTCCTTTTCTCGACTGTCGTTGGACGTCAGAGTTCACCTATGTTCCACAAGAGAACGTACTCATACCCACATTTTTTCCAATTACCGAAAGGGTGAATGTTTCGGTTGGAGATTCCAGGCTCAGTTCAACGCATCTTGAGCGTCCGTGCAAGACAATTCCTCATTTGGATGATTATCATCATTCGGCGAATAACCTCTGTAGGGAGTTTGTCTATTATGGCGATGATATAGTCTACAAGATGCCTGCATTTGTTGAAGCAGACGATTTGCCTGAGCACGAAGACAAAGCCGGAAAGCTTAAACTTATTTCTAAAAAAGTCGAACCATATGCCTGATATAATTTTTTTCAGTCGCCTATATTCACGTGACTAGTTGTTCACCATGTGCGTGCGCGGTCCTCTAGAACGCAGGCGTCTACGCGAGCCAATCAGCACCAATAGCGCGTCAATTCGAAGCGCTCTAGCAACTACGCAGGCTTCCCCGCACCAGCACTCGAAAAAACGAACGGATGGCGTCGCCAAACGACGAAAACGCAGCTCCCTCGTGTTCTTCATCGCTACCAATCCATTTCGATCGCCGTCGTCGTCGATTTGACGACGACGAAGACGCTATTTCGCCGTCGCCTGCGGCGGCGACGATGACATCGCTTGCTGGCGACAGCAGCGCCACAAGCGACGAATCTCCACAGTCGTTCGTCCGTCACGACGCAAAGCGGCGACGAACCGACGATCGCGGCGAACACGTGGCGTCGCAGCCAAAGGTAATTAGATACATCGTACATCGATTGCGCTTCTTCTATCGTTTGTTTGTCGCGCAAAATCGATAGGAAATCGACTTGATAGTCGCCGGGGCCCCAACCGTTTCGTCATCGAGAGACGAGAATTCGCTCGGCGTCAAGACGAGCGGTGGAGTCACAGTCCAATTGAATAACGCGACTTTGTGGAACGAATTTCATCGGATAGGAACCGAAATGATCGTGACAAAGGCAGGAAGGTAAAGAATCCCAAATAATTAATCTTACAATAGTGCATGGTCCTTTTCTCTAAAGGCGCGTCTTTCCCTATCTCGAATTCGTCGTGCGCGGACTCGATCCGCAGGCACTTTATAGCGTTGGGATCGAAATCTATTTGATTGACGATACGCGATATAAGTTTGTGAATTCTTCGTGGTTGGGAGTTGCTAGTGAGGCGACGGCTGAGGTCCCGGTCGCTCGACCGTCGACTTTCACGCACGAGAAGTCTCCCATGAAGGGAGAATTTTGGATGGGAGACGTCGTTTCCTTCAAAACGACCAAAATCACAAACCACGAGGAAAATTTGAAAGGACACGTGAGCAAAACCACTGAATTAATGAATTAATTAAAGTAATTCTTTGTTCAGCTTTTTCTAAAGTCTATGCACAAATATGGAATTCGAATGTGGATAGCGCTGAAAGAGCGTGAATCGACCGAATACAGAACGATTTTTAGAGAGGCTTTTCCTGTCTGCGAATTTATTACAGTTACGTCATATCAAAACAAAAAGGTTCTCTTGAGTCTTCTCTATAGTAGTCACAAGCCAAGCCTTACTCTTTATATTAGATAACTGAAATGAAAGTGAAGGAAAACAACTATGCTAAAGCTTTTCGAAGACCAACAGGAAAAGATCTCCAGCCAGCGTTTCCGACTCCGCCAGCGACCCGTTCACCGTCACACGCATCCTCAGCCTCAGTAGCGCCGCCATCCGAGTGTAAGTCGATCGCCCAAGGCACGGGCTGCGATCTAACGTACTCCTCTTCTTTTTGTGCAGACTGGTCGTTCTCTTTTGACCCGTTTTTTCAGTCATTTTCATCGCAGGCTTTTTACTATCCAAATGTTTATCCGTATGATTCCACTGCTGCACCTTCGTTTGTTTATCAGCCTCAGGGAGCGTCTTCTTCTGCCCAAGGTCCTGCTACGACGACAGCTTCTGAACCTTCTGAACCTTCAATTCCAAGCCAGTTTTCTTAACAACTTGTACATACTGTACCACGTGGACTTGTATACTTTTGGTACACGTTTCTTTTGGGATTTATTGCTTTGAGTTAGAGTTCAAGTTGAGTTCATGTACCAAATTTTTTTCTTAATTAAATAATAATAAACTTACGTAAACATATCCGCACGACGGACTCTCAGTGACTTTCGGTTGCCCAATGTTCTCTCGTCACCTAACGCGCGCAAAGCAACTCGTGGCAGATCGATTCTTCTCCGTCCATGGACCAGTACGACCAAAAGGTACCGATCCACCCTCTCTTCTATACTGTGTTCTACTAATCGACACGCCTAGGTGAAGGAATTCAAGGACGAATTCATGAAAGAGGTAAGAAGGTTGTTCGCGACTTCGCGCGCGCGCCGAGGGGCCTTTCCACCGCGAAAAAATCTTTTTTTATGGTAGGCTGAAACGCTTCTGCGCGAATTCTTCCCTCGGAAAGTCATCGAACTGAACGACATGCTCAAAGTGACCAGAGACCTCAAAAATTCCAAATAGTCAATAAATGTCTCTTATAGTCAGAAGCATTTTCAGAACTAGACGACTTTTCATCTATGCATGAAGCTCCTCCTCTAGTGACTTCAGCTAAACCACCAATTGACGGTGGCCCAGTCAAAAAAAAGAGAAAATTGGGTGATGACGATGAAGAGGCATCTGTTCCCCCTCCTCTTCCTCCTACTCTTATTCCAGCCAATAAAGTACGTTTAGGACAGCTGGAGTACCTCACTTTAACTTTCCTAATAGCGCATAGGCAAAGTTATTGCCATTCTCAAGCCGGAAATTCGAACTCTTATAACGACTTGTAATAAGGTAAATATTTTAATTAGTATGGAGATCTATTTTGTGACGTTGAAATCTTCTAGGTGAAAGTTTGGATACAGTTGCTTATACCTCGGATTGAAGATGGGAATAATTTTGGCGTTTCTATACAAGAGGATACTCTCAGTGAAGTGACACGACTAGAAAGTGATACATCAAGTTTTCTTGACCATGTCTCAAGGTACGTCATCCCCAAAATCTAAATATTTTACACAAAATGGCTCTGTGTCTAGATATTACGTGGCGAGGGGAAAATTGGCCTCCAAACTTTTGAAATATCCTTCTGTCGTAAGAAGGACTTGAAAATGCTTTTTATTTTATTTTTTATTTTATCTCAGGAGGATTATCATATTGCTCTCAATGAGCTCGATGAGAAGCAGTATGTTGCATTGCGACTTACTCTCTGTGAAATGCGGAATATCTACGTATGTGACCATAATAAATCGTATTGACTCTTTTTTCTAAGAGGTTTCTCCTTCTAGTCGGGTCTTCACGATATGATAATGAAAAATTTGGAGAAAATTAAAACTCCGAGAACGCAACGAGTCGAATCGATGTATTAGCTGCAAGAAAAATTCAATGGGCGTACCTAATCGAATCACAATGCAAAATTATTGTTTCGTTCAAGCGCGTTACTATAGTGACGTCACTGTGTAATGCCCATGTTAGGTCAGTGACGTAAGCGTTGTAAAGAGAGATGAGACAGTTCGTCGTCGTTCTCGGTTTCCTTGCCTTTCTAGGCACTGTTTTATGCACAGGTAGATTTCTTCTTGTCGCTCGCGACTTTAGAGTGGTCTCGACCCGTGTTTTTTCAGACTGCGGCGATTACGACGGAGTCTGCGGCCAATGTCTGAGCTTCAAGGTACAATACGCGTATCTGTTCCTCCCTCCCTTGTTCGAATCGCTACCGAAAAGCCGAACGAATCGTTAAATAAGGAAAAAACGCGACGGGGGCGCTCCGGCCAAAATCGAAACAGTGTCACTTTACACTAGCGCCTCTAGCGTGTACTCCCTCCTTCCATCCCCTCCCCTCCCCTCTATGAGCAAACGAACGAACAAAACGAACTTTCTATCGATCGATCGACGGCGTAGACAAAATAGAATCTTTAGCAGGGGCGGGGGCGTTGTCTCGTAGACGTAGAATGAAGGAAACCTGTCATACAGTCATAATCGTGGTTTTTTAGTGCCACTGGTGCTCTAACGGGACGAAAAATGCAGCCGGAGATGGCTTGGGCACTTGCGGTAGCAATTTCAATCCTTCATCATGTGATGGGACCTGGTTTGTTCTTACCTGTTCGAGTACGTCATCAATTAATTAAGCGCTTTTTTTTAAAAAAATTCCTATTTACTATTGATTTTTAGTTCGGGGTATCATATGGGTATCGTTAGCTGGAGTCGGAGCTGGTATATTTTTGTTTCTTGTTATTGGCTGCACTATTTATTGCTGCTGTTGTCGCGGAAAGTCTCGCAGACAAAGGTGTGGGGTACTCAGCTTTTGCCCTTATAAACGGATCTAGTTTATTATTTCTATATAGAAAAATGAGAAAGGAAGACATGGAAGATCAGCATAGGCGACGAGAAATGAAGGAGAGACATGACGATCGTCGTTCGGAACGACGAGCCAGGAACGACGCCATCAGAAAGAAATACGGTAGAAAAAAAAATTGAAAATCTGCTATTGTGTGAGCTCCTCCTCTAGGCCTTTATAAGGATGATGACGATCAGGAGGAGAAAGGTGAAGGTCGTTATCAGAGGTTCGACTAACCGTTTCATTTGCACTTGGTGGGGTTTTTAGACGGCTGAACTTTATGGGCGGGTTAGATAGTTCTTTCTCTCACTCTGTCTCTCTGTGTATGTGGTATGTTATTGCGTGTCGTATTTTATTATTATTGACTATGTGTGATTTTTTTTCTGTCTGATAGGAAAATCATTGTTTGGTTACATGGCAAGGTCTCGAGTTCGTTTCGTCGCGTGCTTTATATGCTCGTGTCCCTTCTGAACCGAATCATCCAACTCGCTAATCTGAGCGATCTGCTCTTCCGTTTCCTCTTTCAGATTCATAGCGAGAAGTTTCATGTTTTCGAGGCCTCGCGATACGGCAATCAATTCCGCTTCGTCTTCTTTTCCTAAACCGGGCTCCATCTCTTTAGTGACGCTCTCCTTGTCGAGCCACCCGGTCAAATCCTCACTCGGAGGCAGTGTTGTCGATGGAGGCATCTCGTATCGTATCATCGCTTTGAATCGACTCCCCACGTCTTCTACTATAGCAACGGCTACCGCGGAAATAATCTGAACAGTCAGAGATTCCTGTGCAATTGTCAGCTGATAGGGACTCTGTCCTATCAACTCCAATCGAGATCCTGTCGCCGCTTGGAACACCTGACGACCTCGCTCATCTTCCACACACATTTTTGTCTCGGAAAACGTCAAGCTTCCTGGCCAGTGAACTCTGCTATCAATAGCATACAAAATAGGATATTTGATATCGACAGCAGGGCTCGTATGACTTCCCTTGCGGCGTTTCGCATATTGGACGAGATCTTTCGAAGCGTTCCACGTGTCGAGCCACGAGCCCATGTCTTTGAGTAGTGACGTAGATATGCCGAGATCGTTATGAAGTGCATTCATTCTCTGGACTGATTGTTTAATTTGTTGACCCTGAGCGTGGAGTTCCACCGCTGCACCGGTCAACGTCCGCTGAGCGTCGTCGACCAATCGGAGCAGTTCGCTATCGCGCACACTCGGTGACGTCACGGGTTGTTGTAAGGTGCCAAGGAGTCCGGCGTTCTTCCAGAAATGATGCAGAAATGCGTGCGTCGAATCGCGATTAGGAAACGAGGAGAACCAGTGCTTTTCGTCGTTTCGGTGCGTTTCTACTGTTAGGGCTGAATAGAAGAGATTCGTCGTTTCCTTGCGAATGTTGACCACTTCGCTGAAATGGAGACGGCGACGAGGATCTCCTTTGGTCGGACTAAACAAGACGAATGCGGGATAGAGTTCCAGGCGACCAGAAATCCATTTTCTCGCGTCCTTGTCGTAATACGACGACTTCCATTCGCGAAGAGGCTGCGACATAACAACCGGGAAATAACAACAATCCGGGCAAGTCCTCCTCGTGTACGTAGCAACGCTACAAAACGGGAGAAGGAAACATTCGATCGATCGATCATGAACGACGGTCGCCGAAGCCTCCTAACAGTCGGAAACCTCCGCTGGCAATCGTCCCAAACAAAACCAGTCGCTCTCGGCCACCAAATCACCTTATCCGTCATCCCATCGCGCGGTCTCGTCATCCAGCCTTCGACGACGGCGTATTCGCGCGCAGCGCTGCGCAGCGGCGCCGATCCATCCTTCGCCGACGCGCTGAAGCAGCGTCTCGCCGATTTGACGACGATTTCGCGAGCGCGAGCGAGCGAACAGCTCTCGAGTTCCGGCGTGACGACAATCGCTTCCGATACCGAAGAGGAGGACGAAAAAACGATGTCGCCGATCGAAATCGAATGCGAGGACTACAGCGACGAATCGAGCGTCGATCTGGAACTGGAATTAGACGAAGAAGACGAGAAAGAAGTCGAAGAGCTGCGGCGAAGTAGATTCATCAAAAAAAAAATTAATTAATTATTGTTAATTATTTTTAGCGCGAACTGCGTCGTCTTTTACTCGATGTCGACTGAAGGGCGGTTCCAAGGACGTTATAGGAAGAGGGAAAAGTCTCTCGCCCACTGCTTTAGCGGAACTCGAACACACGTCTTCCGCTTTGAGACCGAGTCTTTTTCCCAACTGCAAACCGACTATTCATTTTGCTGTAGAAGGAGAAAAACGTGAGTTAGTCTCTTTGACCCTCTCCTTTTTGTCATTCCTTGATTTTTTTAGTTACGAAATTGCCGCGTTCCGTACTGAAATTATTCAAATGGAAAATGAGCTCCATTACTCCTAACATTGTAAAGAATTGTCTAGCACGATCCGGGTTCAAAGCCACAAAGAGTGCATAACAGAAATCGCGTTTCTAATATAAAATCAATAATTTTTACCTTAAGGGAGCGATGATTGGCTTGGCTCCTGGGGAAAGCATATGAATGCAACGGCATTTAGAGCGGTGCAAAGCCATCAAAAGGTGCCTCGAGAAATTCTTCACGGAAAACCATTCCTTTATGACGCGTCTAGGTAAATCATTTTCCTGGAAGTTTCGAGATTGGACGAAAGGATAAACTGTGGCGAAACTTAGTTCGCATGCAAATCCGCTTTGGAAAGAAAGTAACGGAGAGGGAAGAGGGGTTATTGACCAACATTTATATATCTTGTCTGTCTAAGGAATACGACTTCTTTCCTCAGACGTTTATATTACCAAACGATAGCCGAACGTTGAGACAGGAATTCGAGAGACTAGGCGGAAAACAAAAATGGATTATTAAACCGGTAAGAAAAGGGAGAGAAACGGGGTTCCCATACGTCATAGGCACCTTCTCCACCTTTATGTTTATATAGAGGTATAGGTATTGAATTTTTTTTCTTTTCCCTCCCCCCGATCTCCAGCCCGCCGCCGCTCGAGGAATCGGCATACGGGTCGTTGACAAGTGGAGTCAAATTCCCAAACGAAAACAAGTCATAGTTCAAAAGTGCGCTCTATCTAGTTTCGTCATCGTCGTCGTGCGCACAATCACTAATTCAACTGCTTGTCCTACTTAGGTATTTAGACCGGCCTTTTTTGGTCAACGGAAGCAAATTTGACCTGAGGGTCTATGTATATGTAAGCTCGTACGACCCGCTAAGAATCTACGTCTTTGACGACGGCCTCACTCGTTTCGCCACCTGCAAGTAAGGAGGGGGAAATAAAGGGGGGAGGGCCTCGCATTCAAATCCAATTGTTGCGATATCGATCTCTCGTTGATTTCGATCTGTTTTCGTTTACCTTGGGTCTATTTCGGTAACAAAGCGATTAGAGCCAAAGGGGCCGTGCGAAACGGCGCTCGCACAAAGGCATGTAAATGATATTGCTATAGCAAGTATGACGTCAATGCAAGCGTTACTTCTGCTTCCATTGTACGATCAAGCTGTATTTACGTTGCCCGTTTACTTATCTCACTCGCCTTTTAACCGGTTACCCTTATTGGTATATATTTGAAGCAATTTATGGTGTCGCCTCGGGTTTGGCCCTTTGGGGGGGAGAAACGATTTCCTATGCATTGGGACTAATGGATGGGGGGTGCAGATATTCGGCGGCCGCGAAGTCGCTATCCAATCGCTTTATTCACCTGACCAATTACAGCGTGAATAAGAAAAACGACGCGTTTGTGTCGAATTCGGACGAAACCGTTTGTCAGGGGCATAAATGGTCAGTCCGTGCATGGGTCGACTTTTCGTAGTCGAGAATCGAAACTGGGACGATTTAGGGGGTTAAAAGCGTTTTGGGAATACTTGAGGGCCGATGGGATTGACGTCGATTGCCTCTGGGAGTCCATAAAGGACGTTATCGTCAAGACGATTATCAGGTCAGTGAGAGAGGGCCGGGGGAAGGAAAGGCGAGATGCGCGTTCTCTCGCTCGTTCTCGCTTTCCCTTTTATTTGCATGCGATTGACAAATTGGGCGTTATCAAACACCATTGTTCCCCTTGGGGCGGCGTTCGTCTTTGCGCATATGCAGTGGCGAGGCGCCCGTAAATAGTTTGATGAAAACCTACGTGAAGCGAAAGTGGAGTTGCCACGAACTGTTTGGCTTCGATATCATGCTCGATCGGAATTTGAAACCCTGGGTCCTCGAGGTCAATATATCTCCGAGGTGAGAGATAGGCTTCCTTCCTTTTTGGGGTCAAAAAAATTTCCGAAAATACTAGTCTACATTCGACATCGCGGCTGGACAAAAACATAAAGGGTCAAATGGTTCGGGATATTCTAAACATGGCTGGATTCGAGTTACCACCGGAGGCGAAGTCTGTGCCTGAGTACGTCCTAGTAACGGGGGTGGGGATGCCTGAGTCAGTGAGAATCCTTTGCATGATTAGGGTATCCAGCTGCGTACCAAGTAGAATATCATATAGCTTGGAACCCCACGAGCGTTTGAAGGTAAACCAATCTGTCACTATAAAACGCGTTCGGCGCGTGATATTGTCACCGATCTAGCACATTTTCTACCAACAAAAACATTTGGATTCCGTACGCTAGATCGAGAACGCGCGGAATGGACGACGTTTATGTAACCCCCCCCTCTAGGCATCCCTACGCACGATACTCGACGTTCTGACGCCCGATGACGTACGCATCCTAATAGAAAGCGAAGATGAAGTAAGCGACCAGCGATTCTAAACACGCGAAACCTCCCGCACCGATTCCTCCGTAGTTCGCGCGACGCGGTCGCTTTGAGTGCGTATTTCCGACGCCGACGACGCACAAGTACTTAGGCTTCCTCGAAGTTCCAGTAAGGATATGGTTAGCTAGCCGCAATGGGGGGGCATACGCGAAAAGAATTTTTTCCTATAGCGCTATTACAACGTTCTCCTCGCCGAATGGGTTCGGCACTACAAATCGTTTTCGAGCAAAGGTTCGCTCGTTTTTTTTCTCTCTCTTTTCGTCGTTGTTCACGTGGGTGAATCATAGGCGTTGATCGATTAATTTCCTACGCGGTAAAGTCGGTTCACCTGCAGGCTGTGGCGGGATCCGATCATCGCGTGAGTTGGAACTCTCTCTAAGCATGTGGATTCGTTTTTTTTCCTAATTCAATTTTTCCCCAAGTGGGTCGAATCGTTGAGGCGATGGGCTTCGTCGGCTCCTGGAAACCCGTCCGCTCGATCGGATGCAACGAGATGCCGTCCCAAGACCAGGTGGGGGATTAAATTCCTGCTACAGGGCAGGTGACGGCTTCGTTTGGCTAATATTCATTAACCCGCATTTTGTATCCCTTTTCCCCCCCGTCGTTTCCCTCCTCTCAAGTTTGGCGACGACGCGAGGCAAAACGACGAAATCGCATCTCCCGGAAATAAGCCGGAGAAACGGGGAAAAGGACAAAGGTAAGCGACGACGCGTGGATCCATGCATAGGCTAGCTAGGCGTCGCGTCGGGGCACGCATACATGAGACAATCGAAGTGCACCCCGCGGCGCAGCAACCAAACAGTCGTCTGCATAGCGGAAACGGCGGTTGCCTACATGTATACCTTCCCCCTTTCTCTCTCTTCAGTTCCGATCAAAGTAAAATCGTGCACATCTGATCATGGCCATCACCTTGGGCAGCCGAATCGATTATAGTCGCCGCGCCCGGCCTGGCTCCGTACTATTATTATATATGGACTATTTGGTTTTTTGTTCACGGGGCTGAAAGGCGCGCTCGGTGGATAAGGCGTCCGAGTGCGTGTTTTTGTAAATAATTAATTTGTTGGGGGTAATTTGGGACTAATCGGTTCATTGTCCTATTGAATTGCATCCACGTGGCCGCCTTAGCATCCCGCGCGCGGCGCCAGGCGTTGGGCGGCCATTTATTAATTAATTAATCACGGAAGGCGCCGTGAGGCATCGCGTCCTTTATTGGAAATGAAAACCTCATTCACCCATCCAATATCAATATCCTCCTCCCCTCCTCCCTCCTCTCAATTGGAACTTCACGTTGGCGAGCATATCTTTGATACGAGCGAGAGAGCGAGCCAAAATGCAAATACGAGAATTGACCACAAGGCATCTGGAGTCAGCTCGCCACACAATAAGGACGCGTTGAATAAGCAATCGAACATTCAAAATCGTGGGCGAGCGGGCGGGCGGTTTCGCGATGATCGAGCAAGTGCACTTATTAAATGACCCCCAAATATTTCATCATTCTCAATATATTTATTTATATATCGACGGTTCTGCTGCAGCTGCGTTATATGTCCATTAGAACGGAAAGCAATATATATCTTTATATATCTTTGTCTTGCTAAGCTAGAGTTCAAGTTCATGAGATTGTCGTCGGTATACAAAATTTATATATATGTACGTATGTCAGTCAGTCATAAGAGAATTCCGGCTGCTCTTTTTACTAATGAAGACGAGATAGGCGTGGTGCATAATGTGTCTCTCTTTCTCTCGCTCCCTACGCGAGACATTCGCGACGGCAGGCGCACTCGGCCGCCTCGTAGAACGTCACGCGATGGGGCGACTGTCCGGGACAGCGCAACTTGACGGTGCGCTCCTTCATTTTGACGGGGACGCAGCACTTGCACGTGCGACGAAAATAGTTACCGTTCCAATCGGACGTGTGATACGAATCGCACACGCCCTTACACGCTTTCGCGCGAACGGTGCGCATCTGACAGCCGCGTCTTCCCACGTCGATCCACAGGTTACTCGGTTGGCACGTGGTGTCATCGCGCTTCGGAGGCGTCACAAGGGCTTCGAGATCCATCGGGAACATCATTCGACCGACGCCGGCGGATGCCTCGCTTCCGGACTTGACGTCGCGTCGCGTCGTCTTTCTCGCGACGATAGCGCGTTTTTTCGTCGCTCGCGATTCGATTTCGGCGACGAGGGTGATTAGTAGGCAAACGAAGAGAATCTGGAGTAAAGAAGACGACTATGAGTCTCTTTCCGGGTTTCGTACGTGGGGAAGAGCGTTTTGCTCACCTGTCGGTAGTACATCGTTGATGAGCGCGTGATCCTTGAGTCTCGCTCTTCGGGCGTCGAGTGGAGTGAAGTGTTGTCAGTTCGTGACCGCTATTTATGCCACTTGTCGCGCTGCTGCACGTGAGTTGGGCACGTCCGTGTCCCGGTTGCTCGTGAATTATTTGTTGGGAGAGAAATCCGCGCCCTCGAACCGTTCGTATCCTTTCCGAATCACAAACAGGTATGCATGAGAAGGAAACTTAATTTAGCGTGGAACCCGGAGACGAGTTAGTCTTCCGATGCTCAGCTTGTCAAAAATTAAATTACTGCAAACGGAAAACGCAGCCTTCCTTGAATTCCGCCCTGACAAGTTCAAAGGATATTATGCATGCAGGTCAAAGACGTAGGTTCGTCTCTGAGATACGTAAATTTGATTACGAAGACATTTGTTCCTAGAGAACGCACGCTAGAACCTCATGGGCCGCCGCCGCCAACATTCGTCGAAATACATCTACTGCGTCGTCGGCGTAGTAATTTCATCACTCGCCTGGGGAGCAATCTTGCTCCAACTCCACGCCGGCGATCCAGCAACCGAAAAACACCTCTTCCGTCGCATTCGCCCGAAATTCGTCCAAGAATCGCAACCATCATCGCCTTCGCCGACGTCGCGCGAAGACAAATGGCAAGACGAAGTGCGTCAATTGCATCTCGATCCGAACGAACCGATCCGCATCGATCGCCAAGACGAATTTCTGCGTCGAAACGGTCCAACGCTATCGGCGCACGAAATCGACGTGCGACGCGTAAACGCCGTCGAAAGGGGCGAGGACGATAAGCGCGCCGTTCAGAGGGGCTACGACGCAAATGCTTTCAATCAAGTCGTCAGCGATCGCATCGGATTTCGTCGCGACGTTCCCGATACGAGAAATATACTGTAAAATTTATTATTTGAATTCTCCAAATCATTGTCGTGTAAATGTGTTAATTAATTCGATTAATTAAATCGACCTAATATGTATTAATAATATTTTTTTGATTATGTAGTAGACGAAACGTTTTAGGGAAGGAGACTATGAAAACTCTCTCTAAGTCTTTTCTTTATCATAGTTGCGCGTCTCGCGCGTATCCGTCTTCGTTGCCTCAGGCGAGCGTCATCATCTGCTTTCACAACGAAGCGCCGTCGGCGTTGCTTCGTACGGCGCAGAGCGTTCTCGATCGAACGCCGTCTCGTCTCCTAAGGGAAGTCATTCTGATCGACGATTTCAGCAACAGAGGTTAGAAAAATAAATATTTAATTAATTAACCTATTCTCTTTTCTAGACGAGATGGATTCTCCTCTAAAGGCGTTTCTGAAGAGCGAAACCAAAGTGCGTTATCATAGGAACGAGGAGAGGATTGGTCTGATGAGAGCGCGAAATGCTGGCGCTCGATTGGCCGTCGGTGACGTCATCGTCTTTTTGGACAGTCACTGCGAGGTGAATCGTGATTGGTTGGAACCGTTATTGGCGCGAATTGGCGCCGATTCGACGCGCGTTGTTTGTCCCATTATCGACATGATAAACCCAGATACGTTCAGCTATAACGAATCGCCAATTGTAAAGGGGGGATTCAATTGGGGAATGAATTTTAATTGGGAACAATTGGAGCCGCACGAAATTGACACGCCCGAGAAACGAATCCAAGCCATAAGGTAAAGAGAGACCGTGTTATTCATCCTTATTAATAATCACGTGGGGGCTGCAGGTCACCAACTATGGCTGGAGGATTATTTGCAATCAATCGCGACTATTTTCATCGTTTGGGTGCCTACGATGAAGGAATGGAGTCGTGGGGGTCAGAAAATCTGGAGATGTCTTTTCGAGTAAGGGAAAGGGTCTGGGGAGAATTTTTTCTTATTGCTTTTTTAAGGTTTGGATGTGTGGCGGGACTTTGGAGATTATTCCCTGCTCTCGCGTTGGGCACATATTTCGGAGGAGTCGTCCATACGATGAGCCTAGCGACGCCATGAAAATGCTACGAAATCAATTACGACTCGTCCACGTGTGGCTGGACGACTATAAGAAGTATTATTATCAGGTGAGAGCTCCAACATCAAATATGGTCATACATACTTTGACGACGTGTTTCTAGGTTTTTCCCAATTATCAAGGCATTGAATATGGGGATGTGAGTGGGCGGAGAGCGTTGAGGGAACGACTTGGCTGCAAGTCTTTCGAATGGTACATCAAAACCATATACCCGTCTGTAAAGCTGCCGGTGGATAAGGACAACGCGGCGGAGAGAAAAAAGGCTCCTAAACGAACAATCGTTCGAGATAAAAGGACGCTTAAAATTGGCCAGGTAGAGAAACTAATAACAATCCGTGTTAATTAATTAATTAATTATTTATGTTTATAGATTGTTCATGAAGGTAGTCGGAGTTGTTTGGACATTGCGGGGAAAATGTCGGTGAAGGGTGCATCGGTTGAATTGAACCCGTGCGCGCAGAACGACGATCAGGTCAGAGTCAGACCAAGGCTTTCCTCTCATCATCTCTTTTTAACTGTTCTCTAGACCTGGATATACACGGGTCGCCAGGAAGTGAAACTAGGAAGACTTTGCTTGAGTTATAAAGAAAACCGCTTGTCTATGATCCGATGTGATATCAGGGATCGAAATCAAGTTTGGGAATTGACTCAGGTAGGCTCAATAACCCATCTAGCATCACATACACAGCAGTACTCTTTCCAGCATGGAATGTATCATCCTGCCTCAAACACCTGCCTGGAAGTTTCTTCGACCAATCATCTCGCACTTGGTCCCTGCATCGATGGAAGCAGACATCAAATGTTTACATGGTTAGAACTGCATTAGATTACACTAAGCCGGACATCCTGTTTATAAACGACATCACGTGCTCTCTGGGGACTATGGCCGACCCTCGTTGGAAAGAGAGGCTGAATCCCGTGCAGGACGACGTCATTGTTCTTCTTAGTGGTCTTGTTGGGGGTTCTCTTTTCGATAAGCTCTTGGCTGAAGAAGTTTTGACGGATGATCAGTACGATGATCTCGATAAGGCGAAAGAGACCAAGACTGACAAAAATGTGGCATCAAAGTTGGTCAAGCTGCTAAAGACAAAAGCCGAACCAGCGTACGAAAAGTTCTGTAAAGTGCTCCAAGCAGTCGACGGGGGAAAAGATGTTCTTGCACTACTTGAAACTTCATCGGTTGACGAAGGTAATAGATAAGCAATTAAACGCGTTTGTTTTAAATGATTACTTAGGCAAGAAAGGTAAAGATGAGGACAACGATTTTTCCAAAAAGTTTCGAACAATTTCGAGCAAGATTAGTTCGTATTGGGAATGGATAGCTCGATGCATTCCACCCAAAGCGTTTGATGATTCAGAAATAGAAGCCATCAAGAAAAATCATCGTGATGACGTTCGAGCACAGGCGTACCAAATGCTTACGGAATGGAAGCAAAAATGGGGCAGCGAAGCATCACCGAAAAATCTTTGCAAAGCACTTCTCGACGAAGAAAAGCGTTCAACTGCCAGTGAATTGTTTGGATCAAATATGGTTCACACCGTTGACTCCATTTAGAGTACGGGCGTATCCGGGTTTGTGCGTTAGACCACGTTGTTCGAAAAAATGCCGTTTGAGAGTTTCAGTTTGTGTCTTCTTCGTCGCGATCAGTATCGACTTGGTGAATTTTCTGATTGCTGTCAGTGACTGGCGACTGCATGCCGACGTGTACTTCGAATCGGGGCCCCCGAAAAGGAATCATCGACTTCGAAGTGAGAAAACGCAAGTAAGTCGTATTGAACAATTAGCCCACGGGACGCAAAGGCTTCCCTAGTCACTCTACTACGCACCCCAAGCCTCGACGTTGCCTAGAAAGCCGAAAAAAACGTAGATACACAGACAGACATCGAACGGTCCAAAACAAAATCCCCACAGTTTCCTTTATAAGTTTTCGTACGTGCTCCCACCCGAAGGCGTCTTTTTCCCGCACGTGAAAGTAAACAAGATTCCGTCCTTTGGAATAAAAAATCTTCCACAATTTAATTAAAGACTCTAATAATTCACCTTGATCAATCCGGGCAACGATGCCCAAAGGCGTGCATTAGGAAGAGCGCCCGTGCCTCTTCCGCCCTTCACGGCAGCGAGATAAACGATCCCAATGATCAAGTAGACTACAAGGAGTGAAAAGAATCTAGACGTCCAAGTTTAATTATTTAATTCATTAAGTTGTCTCTATTCTTACGCTGCCACCATTATTGTACCAATGCTTACAGCTGCACTGATATGTTGGGGACAGCAGTATTCGCTGGTTAGCACAAAATGCTAAATTGATTTTTAATTAATTAAAGCCAACCAATGAGACACCGCTATTACTTACAAATGATTCTATTGTGCCCTTTGCGGCTATGAACGAAGTAGTATTGCCTTTCTCCGAGCAAACGAGAAGCACGGACGATGACCTAATAAAAAAGAAAATTCCTAACGTCTGCTTCGAATCGGAGAAAGTAACCTACGCTGTATTCGTTCCCCCGCTGTACGTAACAATGATTCCCTGCCCCGGCATATTGGTATAAGTCGCCGTGCTAATTTTTCCTAAATTGGCCCACGCGTTCGACATATTCTGACAGACCTATTAAAATCGAAACGATAGACTAGCGTGTATCGTTCGTTCTCTTCCGTACCGCCCCGTCTTCTTCCACGGTGCAATGCGAGTTCTCGTCTCCCAGGGTAAACGGATGGCAGGGATTGAAATAATAGAGGGCGTTCGATTGAGAATTGGCGTCAGGAACGTCAGTAAAACTACACGTGTAATGAATAGATGAATAGAAATCGCTCTCGCTCGAAATCACATACTATGGACGTTTGCTGTACGAAAGTGGCGACAAATCGATTGTGCCCGTACCGTCGCTCATCTTGCAACCGCAACCGTCCTTTTTGCACGTAGGGGGAGCCTTTGGGGTTGGCGGGGCTGTCGTTCCAGTCGGACCAGAGGGCTTAGTTGTCGGTGGCTGGGTCGTCGTTTGCCCGTGCACGCATAAATGAGTAGAGAGAAACGCGCAGAGCAGCGATACAAGCAACGTCGTTCTCGTCATTATCCTTTAGGGAGGAAAGCACGCGATTTTTGGTGCGCACGTGAGACGGGAAGCAGGAAGCGAAAGTAGATCGTTTCGGTTTATAAAATAATATCATAATAATTAGACGAGCTCGTTTTCTTCTTCTCGCGTATCGTTATACGAAACGGGCGTTTTACCGCACGTGAAAGTGAAAACGGCTCCTCTCTAAACGACGACTTAGAAAAACTGCGAATTTTTAAATATTTTAATTACTTTGATGGCGCTTGGAAGCGATTTCCAAAATTTGACGTTGGGAATTACGTCGCATCCCCGTTTCCCGTCGACAATTCCCTTATAACTCGCGCCGACGCAAAGATAGACAATAAGCAGAGCAAAAAATCTAAAACCAAAAATCGATGAGGAGAGAAACTCGTTTAAAAAAAGCTCACATTATCAAAAGCACCGCCCCAACACTCATCGAACCCTTTTCTTTCACGAGACAGGCGTGCGGACTAGTCAGCGTAAAATACTACATCGAAACGACCCCAATGAAAAGGAAACCCCAGACATAGAGTATAGACCCTACGTAAATATGATCCCTCTCGTCGTAGCCACTATAGGCGAAAATGGTTTCATCAGACCCTCGCGCACAGTAGAGAACAACGGTCGATCTATGAAGTCTAGGATAGAAGTTTATGCATAGGTTTTGCTCGCTTACCGAGTTGACTTTTCGCGATACGTTATTTCGACGATGTCGTCGAGGGGATCGTACGTATAGTTCGCCGTAGCCAACTTGCCAATGTTAACGAACGTCCCACCGGTTAAATTTTGACAAATCTGACACACAAAAAACGAGCGTTAATCGCAGAAGAACTATATGTATATATGTCTTTACTGCGACGTCGTTTTTTACTGTGCACGTCGATCCCAGATTGTAAGACGAGCACGGATTCCACGAATAGTAGTTATCGTCTGAATCACGGACTCGAGAGAAACTAGACCCAGTCAATGCACACGGGGGGTAGAGAACGTACGAGACGTCTTTGTCTCACTAGGGCTCCTTGTCCTTATCGTTTGATATGGACGACAGATCAATGACTTCCGACCCGTTTGACATTCTGCATCCGCATCCCGACTCGATGCATTGGAGCGGCGTCTCGGCGCTAATAGGGGGCGGTGTCTTCGCCGCCGCCGCCGCCGCCGTCGTAGTCATCGCTCTCAGGCAGATCCATATCCACATGTAGGATGCGAATAGACGACCTAGTGCATTATTCATTGTAACGTCTCTGAGAAATTCGCCACCGCAATCGTGTAGACATGCGCATAGATGGGTTTTGGCAGATTCACGTGAGCCGAGTAGGGGTCCATTAGGCGGGCGAATGAATATGAAGTATGCCCTCGAGTATGAAAACATTTTTTTTCGAAAACGGAACCTATTCTTTTTTGTAACGTGACGACAGTAGTAGCAAAGTCAGCGAGAGTAAAAAGACGACTAGGCGTGTGCGTAGGAAAGCGAGACGTAGTCAAAATTGGGGGGTCAGCTACTAGAATTGCTGATATTCGCCTTTGTTTCGACCGCACGTGAACACACAGTGACATCCGTCCTAGAATAAGGAGTTTCTGCTAACGAATGATCGCAGTTGGGTGCTTATATATACCTTTATTGAGTCGAATATCACGGACCACGTGCCGTGATTTGGCACGACTTCCATGCCTTTCTTTCCTCGAACGGTATTGATGATCATTCCGAAGAGAATATAAGCACCCAGGAGCGAGAAAAAGCTAGAGAACAGGATAAAACTAGGCAACGTATATTAATTCTATAAAATACACGATTAGTGTGAGGCTTCCTCCGCTGAATCCTTTAGGAAGTAGAGATATTTTTTTGACGCAAGCGGACGGGCTTTCTAGACGAAAGTTCTACGCAGCGACGCGATTAGAGGCAAGACTCTCGCGACTATGGCACGTACATAGCGCTTGATGTCGACATCCTCTCCCGTAAAAGTCAAAGTACTGTCCTCGTTTTTGATATCTGGATTGCAAGTGAGAATAATTTGCGTATACCTAAGTAGATTATTAGGAAATTGATTTAGCGCTTTAGTGAACGTTTACCGTACCTGTCCTCGTCTCCGCCGTAATAATTAAGATAGAAATCCTCAGTTTCTACCCTATACGTGAAATTCGAGCTCGCCTGTCTCCCAATGTTGATAAACCCGAAGCCGTCGCCGACCGAATAATTTTGACAAACCTTGAAAAAGAGATATAGGGTCCTTTTTGTTTTAGGCGTGCAAGACGACTGCTATTCTCACCGCTACGTCCTTGTTAACGGTACACGCATTAGCAACGGCATCAGTGGAAACTTCGAACGGGTAGCACGGATTCCAAGCGTAATTCGGCAGCGGGGCAGTCGAATTATCCACCCGGATGCGAATGAATCGCGGCAGATCTCCCTCCTTATTCGCCAGCGGCGACAAATCCATCTCATGATTATTCGTCCGACATGTGCAATCGCTGATATCCTTTTTACAGAGTTTAAAAGGCGGCGGAATCGGAAGCGGCGTCGTCGTCGGCGTCGTCGTCGGCGTCGGCGATTTTGTTGTCGGCACTTTTGTCGTCGGCACTTTTGTTGTCGTCGGCGATTTTGTTGTCGGCACTTTTGTCGTCGGCACTTTTGTTGTCGTCGTCGGCGATTTTGTCGTCGGCACTTTCGTCGTCGGCGATTTTGTCGTCGGTGTCGTCGTCGTCGCCGCCGCCGTCGTCGTCGTCGCCGCCACGCGTATAGATTCCGTTGTCGGCGATTTCGCTCCGCAAACGATCGCGACGATCGTCAGCGCAACGACGAAGCTTCCAGCACCCGATTTCATAACGATGAGTAGTCACAAGGGGCGATAATATTCACGTGATGGCACGAGACGACGCTTTTGATTCAATTAATTAAAACTGATTCGTTCGTTGTTCATCACGTGAGCGTAGAACCAGTATGTTTATTTTTCGCCGCTAATGATGGCCGCGTTAGAGGCGACGACGACGATAGGGAAATTTCGTCGCACGACGGCGAATTGTCTCGCCTATCGGCCCACGGGAAAAATTCGTCAGGCGATCGAATCCATGCAAAGCGATGTCGTCGCTATCGAGACTCTACTCGCACAAACTCACTCCTTATCCGTCGATCAATTCGTCGATATTTTGAGTCAAGCCGAGAAACGGCTCGCGAAACTCGAGAGGTTCTTGAAGTGCAAGAGAAACCCGGAAATCGTCACCGTCGAAGGCGTGAGAAAAGCGTCGCGCGACGTACAGAGCATTCGCTATCGTTTGACGGGCGGCACGGGCGGCACGGGCGGCACGGGCGACGGGGCGACGATACGAAACGAAGCGGCGAGAAAATTCTGGACAACGGAGTTCGGAACAAAGGTGGGGACTAATGTTATCATTCCCACGCGACGACGCGTTACGTGTTTGTTTTGCACACACGCGCAATGATTAGACGATGCAAGTGGACTGGGAACGGTGGTCGTCGGCGTACGCGATAACGTTCGACGCGAGACTAACGAACGCTCAGAGCGACATCATCAGACGAATGATGGGTAAGAGATCGAAATCAATAAATGAATAATTTATATTTCAATGGGGTTAGCTTTCGCTGGCGGGAAAATCGTTACTGCCGTCAAACTCGACGACGTTTGCCGTCAGTTCGGTTTTCCCTTCGTCGACGTCAAGTGCTGTGGGGAATCGACGTGCGATTGCATGGCTTATCGTACGCGTCGCTTTAGCACGCGACAGGGATCGCTCGACGGTCCCATGAGTCCCGATTGCGCGCCGTGCGCCGACTGCGGTCACGCGAAGGAGAAACACTTGATTTTGGATCAGTAAGACCATCCTAATCCTCTATACCATTTATTTATTTATTTATTTTTTATAAAGACTTGGGCTTGATTCTCGGAAGAGATTCTCCGGTCGCAATTTCGTCGAAGGAGCGAAACAGATTATGAAAGAGGAGGGCGGTCTGACTCGATTGCAGAAGCGAATTCTTCAAAACGACGTCGAATCGGTGATGAAGGAACTCATCGACGCCGTGGACATCGACTCGACGGACAGCAGCGGCCAAACGGCACTTCACACAGCCGCCGCGTTCGGAAACGGCGAAATGGTTCGCCTTTTGCTTCAATACAACGCCAATTGGCGCATTTTCGACGGGGTAAAAATTCAAAAATTATTTTTTAAAAATTGTATCTCAGTCAGGGTTTCGTAGCTTGGCTTGGCTCCTATACACGAAGCGGCTAGACGAGGAAACTTGGCCGCCGTTAAAGTCCTCGTCGAACATGATAGGCAAAATTCCACGCTCCTTGATAGCACAACGTATAAATCGGCTCCTCTCCATTACGCATGTAAAGAAAACCGCGTAGACGTCATCAAATATTTATCGACTATTGATCACGGTACCAAAAATTTTTGCCTTTGACTTTTCCGAGCGTTTCTTTTTTTCAGTTGCCCTTGACTACCAAAACGAAACCGGGGAGAGCGCCGTGTTTTGCGCCGCCGAAAGCGACAACGCGAACTCGCTCGAAGTCGCCGCTTCGCTTGGCGCCGATTTGAAAATGCGAAACGTTTTCGACGAATCGCCTCTCGACGTGCGCGCGCGCGCGCGTTCCAAATCACGCACTCCTAGCGCAAAACATTTCTTTGTTTGAATAGGTTGCCGCGCAGAACGGCGCGGCGATGTCCATACTCGCGATCGCGCGAAAAATACCGGAGACCGTTCACGAGATGGACGAGGATGGGAATCAGGCGCTCAGTCGGGCCATCGATGCCGATTGCGTTAACCTATTGGCGAAATTGGGAGCCGACGTGAATCATCAGAACAGCGAGGGAAAAACGGCGCTACATTTCACCGGTAAATAATATAGATTTTTTTCATTAGGGGAGGGATTTTTAATTTTTTCTAGCTGCGGATCCTTTTCGTGACGATGCGACTCGCGCTCTTCTCAAGAGCGGCGCCGACGGAAATCTTCCCGACGACGAGGGTCGAACGCCGCTCATGGTGGCGTCCAGTTACAATCAAAGTAGCACAGTTGACATCCTTCTCGAGTCCGTCGACGTCAATCTTGACGCCGTGGACAGGGAGGGAAACAGCGCCCTGCTCGTTGCACTCGATAATCAATTCGAAAAAATCGCCGAAACGCTTTTGGACGCCGAAGTGAATCCGTTCACAAACAATTGCAAAGGACTGGTAAAACATAAAATAATAATAATAATTAATAGATTTTGAATTTTTGTGTAGACCGCCTTGCATTTGTCGTGTAAGCACGGCTACGCGAAATTGACGGAGAGATTGCTCGGCTTGGGCGTCGTCGTCGACGCCGTCGCCGCCGACGGCAAAACGCCGCTCCACTACGCCGTTCTAAAGGATCCAAACATAGCGAAACTTCTCGTGGAGAAAGGTCCAAAACTCCAATAAGAGTAACGATATTTTCACATATATAATAGGTGCTAGCATGTATAAACGAGACGCGTCCGGCGATACGCCTTTGGCTCTGTCGCAGAGACGCGGAGCTCCTCTTCGACATTTGACAGCGGAAGAAATCGAACTCTTGGAGTTCACCGAAGCCTCCAAGGAAGACATAGCTGTTGAACCAGGTACCAGAACTAATCTTATATTCAATAAAATCAATAGATTCTTAGGTCCCACGTGTCCTTCGATGAGTTTTGCTGATGGACCGGGGTTGTCAAGGGAGCCAATTCACGCGAACGTGCGCTATAGTTTCACCGTGTTTGCTTCGGACAGCGAACGTCGTCTTCGCTCGGAGGGAAACGACAAACTCAAAGTTTCAATTCGCGGGGTAAGTCAGCCAATCGGTATCACCCAAAAAAATTCAAAATGCGTTCTCAGCAAAGAAAAAATTTTGAAGCGAGTTTGGGAGAACGAGTGGCGAAGACGTTGGTCGTGCAAAGCGCCGAAGACGGCACTTATCCAGTCGCCTACGAACTCGCAGAAGAAGGTCCCTATGAAATCCACGTGACCATCGACGGCGAGTCTATACAAGGATTTCCCTTTCCGATAACCGTTAAGAAATTGAAGCCCGTCGCGCCGCCGATTATAGGGTGGGTAAAAATAATCGCGAAGGTGTTTTAATTAAATATTTTTTTCCGTAGACGCACGAGTTACACGAATCATCGCTACAACCGGGAAATGGTCGTTTTTGCGCAAGACGAAGGCGTTGGACAAGTGGACGTCGCAATAGTATGCGATACAACGAGTAGCATGGGTAAGGAGAACGTTTCCGTAGACGCGTCGCCTAAATTTCTCCCTTTTTTTAGATTCTGAAATTGCTCGAGCTCAGCAATTTATGCAGGACCTCGTCGACTCGGTCAAGGATCAAGATTTGTGCAGTGACTTGAGAATAGCTATTATTGCGTATCGCGATCATCCGCCTGAGGTACACACTACTTTTAGAATATTAGTTCTCGCGGGAGAGGAGTTCCCACAGGAATCGACCTATGTAACGAAAGTCTGGCCCCTAACCGAGAACGTATCGTCTGTCAAAGACGCTATAAATACACTGGAAGCGTTTGGTGACTATTAATGTTTAATTACGCATTCCTCTCGATTATTGGGCTTTGATAGGGGGTGGGGATACGCCTGAGGCCGTGGCGGACGCGCTCCACGAGGTGTATCAGTTGAATTGGGACGAGGAGTATCGTCCCAACGCCGTGAGAATTGCCGTTCTCATTGGCGACGCTCCGCCTCACGGAATGTCAGGCCTTCCTTACGACGGCTTCCCCAACGGTTGGTTGATTAATCAATTATTCTGGGATTTATTCTTATTGGGTAGGCTGTCCGGCTGGACACGAGTGGCTGATCAATGCGGAGAAATGTGGCAATAAAAACATCAGCATTTTTGCCGTTCACTGTAGAGCGAATCCCTACGGCGAAAGAGCGTTCGCGCAAATTGCTAGGTCATCAGGCGGACTCTTTGCGAAGATTGGGGTACTCTAATAAAATTTAAGAATTTTTCTGACACGGTTTTTTAGAACAATAACGGAGAAATGATCAATTTGATTAAATTGTTCATCCAAGTCCAACTTGACGTTCAACTAACAGGCAGCAAAGTTTCTGACGTCATAGTAACCACTCCCTTTCCAGGGACGACATACGAAGAGCGAGTCGATCAAGTCACGGACGAATTAGAAAAAATGGATTTTCGCGTAAGTAACATTACCATATATGGTAGAATAAAGATATCCGGGTTGGGGGCCCAGGTTCGTCGTTTGAATACGGAAGGAGGCACGGCGTTCGTCGAATCGCGTCGCATTGGAAAAACTGACGTCACAAAAGCTGTGGAATCGTTTCGCTCCTACCAACGATTGATGTCAATATCAAGAAATCGAGCCATGACGGAGCATCTCGGAAAGAAAGTCTACGCTCTAAAAAAATTGGTTCACGGAAGCGGAAGCGGCGCAACAACGACGACGACAAATGGAACGGTGATCAATGGAGGAGTCCAATAAGTAATACAGGTAACGATGTTCACGTGACTATATCTACATGTCTCTACACTGTCTCAATTTTTTTTCTGTTCCTCTAAATGAATGATTCTAAAAGATTTTCTGGCTGTAGAGTAGCCGACTTAGAAACGCTTTTCAATTTAGACTAAAAAGTGTTATTCGTAAACTATTTCACTCTTTTTAATTTCTCAGTACTAACCTGTTTAGCCGAATCCGTTCTAAATAAGGGCGTTCCCTATAAAAATTATAAAAAAATTAAAATTACCCTATATAAATCTATTATTTATATGTACAGATATAGCTGCATTGTATTCGTCCAGGGGTCTCTTATTCTTTGGAATAAAGGGAGGCGTGCCTGGCATTCCAGTTTCCAGCTAAATACCAATCAAAATATTATTTCTAATCGAGTTTTGGTACATACTCTCTTTAGGAAAGTTTGCTTTGATTTGCCTTCAGGCATACTGTGTATATAATGATAGAGTTTAGCCAATTCTTTTTGGGTTGTATCCTTCATTTGACGCTCGTAGTCGCTGACCGAAGACTGAGTGCAATACGTTTGCGTTATGGGTACGGTGCCGTCGATTTCGTCCGCGTTCTTTCGCGACGAATGAATGCGCAGATGAATTTGAATTTCACGGGGAATCTAGAAATTAAATAATTATTTTTATTTTAGGTTCTCTGTCAGTGTGGGTTTTTTTTCCACCTGAAATATTTCCTCAAAATGTTCGATCATGTGCTGAACGACGTCGATGAGTTTTCTCAAAATCCCCGCTTGAGAATTCGAAAAACCGGCCAAATTGGGAGCGACGACAATAGCCAAATTAGCGGCATCCATTCGATTCTCCTCCCGCCGTCCAGCGACGTGAGACATCAACTGAACGAGCAGATACAAAGTATTCCGATTGGCCGGCGGCAAAAGAAGCAATAGAAGCTGAATCGCCTCCGTTTTACGACCCCAACTCAAATCTGCATATAGATCCATACTTCCAAACGATCCCCAATACATTCTAGAATCTTACCTGCAACCTGTTCGTACGCTACAAAGTTCTTACTTTGAAGAATTGAGTCGGGAAGTTCGGCGAAGTATTGTTTCACTACTGAAGCGACGTCGTGGGGGCTATACGTTCTGTTCAGCGCGTCGACGTCGAGGAGCTCGCGCTCGGGATTGTCGAGCTCGCGTTTGAGCTGGTCTTGACGTTTTTTGCTGCCCGATACGCGGAATAGGCCGTCGACGGAAAGATCTACGGTACACGTCAAAATTTCCAAGTTTCGCGTTTCCCTTTTTACGTTTTTCTCTTAGAAGTTCGATCAGTTGGAGAATTTTCGATGGGCCGTTTGGTTCTGGTAGCGGCGCGCCGAATAAATCGCCGCTGGATGTCGTTGCTAAGGCATTGTTGTTGGGGACACCTCCCACGTACGTAATGTAGCGTAATCTCACCTCGAGAGTTTTTCCGTTTCCAACTTAGTATCGAGCCGAGCGACTTGCGTATGCTTTCCGTTGCATTTTTGGCGGCGTTTTCTTTGCCGTCGTCGAGTATTTGCTGGAGTTTATCGCCCGATAAGTCGAGAATGCTCGTGAGGCGGCTGCAGCAGAGTCGAAAGAAAGTTTGGTGATCTAGCGTCGGATCGACGGCGTTGCGTCGTGGCGTTTCGGCTGCTGATAGCTGCGTGCCCGCCGAAGAGGCGGAGGAAAGGCTCGAGAACGAGTTGTTCATCGTGTGTTTAGGAGTTTGAACGAGGTGTCGACCAATCAGCGGCCAGTAGGCGGAGTGCGATACCTAGCGTGCTTTAGAATTTCGTCTTCGAGAACCTTGTCGAGAAAGGGGAGCGAATTCACGGATTCTACGACGTGTTTTCGTCTATAAAAGCGAGCTCAGCTTGGCAAACAGGCAGAAGATTGCGTACGGTAGCAGCACAGCGGCAAGCAACGCGTAAAGCGAACAATTTTCTTCAAGGCAAGGCCTCTTGAACTGATTTCAATTTCGTATAACCCTTTCCTTTCTTGCGGAATTTCTTACCGCCTTTCAACACTTTTTCCACCTTGGAAAGGATCGTTAGAAGGACGAAAACATCTAGAACCCTAAGAACCGACCTTCTCTTTGTTGCTGTAAAGGAAATATCCTAAAACAGCTAGGATGATGAGAACAAGTACAGCAATGACGTAGTAAAGACCCATGCTTCCGCCTTGTGGGGCACTTGACTCTGGCTGAGCGCCACCATGATCATCGTCACCATTACCATTATCACGATCATGAGTAATGGTTGGCGTGCTTGTTGTAGTCTTCTTAATCACGCTTGTTATTGCTGTCGTAGGACTGGGATTTGTACTTTGCTCGACAGAGCAGCCACAAGAGCACGAACAGGAGCCATTCTTCTGCGTGGCTGTCCCATTTGATTTGATTTCTTTTTTCCATGGAATTGTGAAGTTGAAAGCGCTCACATTCATGGGCACAGCAGGACAGGTGTTTGATCCTTCGCATGAGCAGCTTGTGGGTTGTTCATCTTCTACGGCTAAAGATAAATTTTTGAGCTTGTTGCAGTTCCTGGGCAGACAATACGCTATGGGCTTACGTTTACGTTTACGCGCATCCGGATAGCCCAGCATGAGAAATACTGCCAGACACAACGGTTTCACCCTTGCGTCGTTGCACTTCCACTTTCTTCTGCACTGAAAACTCAGACCAGATATAGTTTGAAAATAATTGTCGTTGTGCTTTTCAAGAACCTCGCTGACCAAATTTCGGTCAACGTGTGAGCAGTTCCAAGACATGTTGTACATACGGCTCATGTAGAAATTCGACTGATTGGGAGGCATGTTTAGTGCCAAGTCTTTAAGAGTCATACACAAGGGAGGAAGACCGCTTGATTTGACCGTGGGATAAGTCGAGCATGACGCATTCTTTCCGCAGAAGAGCTTCGTTATTTCCATTGGCACGGTTTGGGCTATGAATTGTTCTATTGTCACACCGTAGCCACATTCAACAGCATTGCACAATTCTTTAGTAGGGGGTTCTGTTGAGGCGTGGATTTTATTCCCTTCTTGGTTTAGCGATACGGTGGCAAAGAAAAGAAAGAGAAACTTCATTCTTCTTAGGTCCGGCGGAGGTCGACACACACGTGATAAGTTATGCGCATGAATCTAATATTTCTGAGAGCACGAATATTGAATTTCTATCTTACTACGCGTTCACGTGAGCCCACGCGACCCTTATCCTCATCTTGTGACTTTGAGTAGTAAAGATCAATGAAGATCCTTTGCGCTTTAGCCGTCACCCTCTTTCTAAGTTTTTCTGAGAGTGACTCAGCTGTGCCTGTGTGCAGCAGATACCCGTGCTATCCAAGCAGAGCCGTTCATCATCTTGACGGACTATGGGACTTTGTTTTCATCAGCGGCGTCAGTGACCCGTCAAAATTTGATCCATCAAAAGTACACAGAATTTTCAGAAGGGAAAACGTTTTCACAACGTCAAACTCTTAGGCTCAGTACAATGATACTATGGTTGTCCCCGGCTCGTTTGATGCCTTGAAGTCATATGAAGGTAAATCGGAATTTGATATTTTCGAGGTTGACAATTTTTCTTTTTCTAGGTGTCCACGGAACTGGAGTTTATAGACGCCGTCTTTCTGTCACTCCCATGACCATGGGCAGACTGAAATTTGAATCGTGCGGCTTTTATTGCGCTATTTACGTTGACCAGAAAAAGCTGGGCGATCACAAGAACGGCTACACGTAAAAACAAGACAAAAGTATGCTACGTAGTCTTCATTTTGAATTTTAGCGCGTTCTGGATGGACGTACCCCCATCTGACAGCAACACGAGAGAGATTGTAGTTGTCGCTGATAATCAGTTCTCTGACCTTGTGCCTCTACACAAGGAAAGCTACGACTTTTACCAATGTACTCTAAAAATCATATATTGACTTCAAAAAAAACGATTTTTTATTAGACGGGGGCATCACCAGAGCTCTTCACTTTCACGAGACTCCAGCGCTTTCAATTGAGAATGTAGACGGTAAATATTTAGAAAATAGCTTGGGAAATATTAGTTAATTAATTAACATGCTGGCTTAGTTATTGTACGAAATGCTAGCAAAGGAGAAGTAGACGTTCAAATCAGACTTCATTCCACGACAAAACTTCCTGATAGCATTTCAGTTGACTTACGTAAGGAATACACTTTTGATTAAAATCCTTTGGCAATATTTTTTATTGAAGAATTCGATACGGACGAAACGCCGTCTTCTCATACAGCGGAAGAGAGTAAGGGTAGCTACACCATCATTGCCCGGACAGTGCAAAATCATAAGTACGTTTACTACTAAACGATTTATTTATTTATCAAGTAAGTTTTGCTTTCAGGCTTTGGTCACCAAAGTCTCCGTCCATGCACACACTTCACGTCGTTTTGCACGATTCAAATGATTCCATAGTCGTGCGTTTTGGCTTGAGGTAGAGTAGTTCTAGTCCCTAGAGCGTTCGTAGAGACTTTGTGTCCTCTGACAGAGACGTGCAGCCTTGCAAGGATAACAAAACGGGCAGCATGTCTATTTGCATCAACGGGGAACCAACGAAATTACTCGGATTCAGCAAACACGACACCCATCCAACTTTTGGAATGTCTCTACCGGATAACCAGCTTTTATTTGACGTGCAACTCCTCAGACAGATGGGAGGAAATTATTTCAGGTACAGTAAAACGTTAAAATGATATTTCTTGTCATTAATTTTATTCAGGTTAGTACATTATCCTCATAATCCTCACTTGCTTGACATGTGTGACGAATTGGGCATTCTGCTTTGGCAAGAAACCCTTGGATGGGGCCTGAGCGAGTCTACGTTGACGAATCCCGATATTCAGAAGGATCTGCTTTACGTACGTGAATTCTTAAGAGCCGGTGTTTCAGTAAATTATTGATTTTTATAGGAACTCGATGAAATGGTCAACAATACTTTTAATCATCCTTCAGTCATTCTTTGGGCATATCTAAACGAAGGGGCATCAGATCATACGGACTCGTGCACAATCTACTCCGTAAAATAGCTCTGTAGTCACCCCCATATAACAAACAGACTTTTCTATTAGAAACTATCACAGAGGTATAAAGAATTGCGCGTCAATGGTCTGGTGTCTTGGGCGAGCAATAGAAAACAAAACGATAAATGTCTGGATGCGGCTGACGTTCTCTCCTTCAATTCCTACCCCGGTAATTGTCTCTGAAGAACTCGATACCTATACTGTTATTTCCAATAGGCTGGTATGACGGGGGACTCGATTCTATAGTTCCAATGATTTTGGGCGAGGCAGATTTCGTTGCACGCAAAGGAAAACCATTTATAAAAGTAAATTGAATACTGAAATTTTATTGGGGACTTATGAGACGCCTTACAGTCTGAAATTGGAGCTGGAGCCATTCCCGGTTGGCAAGATACTGTCAATACATATTGGACAGTGACTTATCAGGTTCGGAGAATAATATTCATAGCCTAAACATCATCCCTGATCTTCAGGGTCAAGTACTAGAGCTAGTGACGAAGACAGTCGTTTCAAATTCTACTATAACAGGTACTGTTACATTGACTACGTCCAAAAAATGAATATAAAGGATTCAGGTGTTTCTCTGTGGCAATTTTACGATGCTAGAACTCGGGACGGTATAGGAAGGCCGAGAGCCTTTAATAATAAGGTCAGTGCATTTCCAATAATTTTAGTTTTGTTTGATTTGGTTTTAGGGTACTTTTGACGAGTATCGTCGTCCCAAGATACCCGCCTACACGGCCGTTCGAGATGCTTTTACTTCCTATCAGTCGCCTTTTGATCAAAAGTACGTTTCTGCGACTGAAAACAATTTTTACGACGTTTGAGTCATTGTTTTGGGCACGTTTCTACGTTTGTAGTCGGGAATTTTTCACGTCACCGACCCGTATGCTCCGACAGCATTGATGGTGCGCACAAGTCTCCAGCTCCTCAAAGAACGCGGCCTGAGCCATCGGCGCCCGTTGAAACTCAAGAACAGCGTCTCGCAAACGCGCAAGACCCTCGGCACAGCGACGTGCGTCTCGGAAATGAACGCCGTCATGTCGTGCTGGAAACTGAACGACTTCAACGGGAAACCGTGCAGTCGAGAGATCAAGGCATTTCTCGAATGCGCATCGAGAGCGGATGCGACGCGAAAAAGCGAAGGACGAGCCGATTTGGGAACGTCAGAACTGAGTCCCAGCATTGTGACTGATATGCTAAGAAAGACACCGCGACCCTAAGGCTAGACCGAATTTCCCATTAAAGAATAGGTTTATTATGAACTTGATGGCAGAAGAACAGAAAACAGCATCATGCATATACGGTAAATGTCAAAAGATTCATTCTATTTACGGCATGGCATCTCTGACAGACGCCAGCTTTACTTTGGAATAGCCCTTTTTCTTTGGGCGACGGCGTGTCGACTTTCCAAACACAGTGCCTTTTATCTAGGCAAAAAAAGATAACAGTACTGTACTACTAAAGGGAATGGCTTGCTGTACTTACTGTTCCCCAGTTGATGTAGGCAAGGTAGGCTAGGCCAGAAGCAAACATTGCTGCAACGAGAAGAATGATGTAGGCAGACATCTTAGTGATGCCGCTGCTGCTGTTCCCAAGAGACGGATTGGGGCCAGCAGCAGTAGCAACATTTGTAATAGCATTAGTAGTAGCATGGCTGGGAGTATAGTCAGTGGTTTTCTGGGTAATTCTGTTGGTAGGACTGGTATTAGGAGTAGCACCCTTGAGTTTCGTATCTGCGAAATTTTCTAGTAACACCGAAGCTAAGTAGCAAAGACGGCCCGTCGCATTTGTACAATAGTGTTGACAGCCAACCTTACGAGAAGTTAGTCTTAACAAAACCTTAGTCAATGATTGATCTTGAGAGTTGCTCAAGGTTTCTAGTTTTGAAATGTTGACGGCATTGCAGTCAATATGTTGTACACTTTGTAATCTCGTAAACACTATATTCTTTGCGGACGGTTCGAGTTCCTTCAGCAGCCTCTTCATCTGATTCGCAATGCCTTTGCACCAAACAGCGTTTTCTTTTGTCTTTTCAACGTGGTGGCAGAGGCCTTTAGTGTAGCAGAATGTGCGCAACACATTCGTGGGAACCAATTGCATCAGCCAGTCATCAAAATCTACACCAAAGCCGCAGGTGACTGGTTTAGGCTTTTGCGTCGTAGGCTTTTGAGTCGTAGGCTTTTGAGTCGTAGGCTTTTGAGTCGTAGGCTTTTGAGTCGTAGGCTTTTGAGTCGTAGGCTTTTGAGTCGTAGGCTTTTGAGTCGTAGGCTTTTGCGTCGTAGGCTTTTGAGTCGTAGGCTTTTGCGTCGTAGGCTTTTGAGTCGTAGGCTTTTGTGTCGTAGGCTTTTGAGTCGTAGGCTTTTGAGTCGTAGGCTTTTGTGTCGTAGGCGTTTGCGTCGTAGGCTTTTGGGTCGTAGGCGTTTGCGTCGTAGTCGTAGGCTGTTGGGTCGTAGGTGAAAGCGTCAGCGTAGGTGAAAGCCGAAGCGTCGTCGCACTAACTGTTTGTGAAGGCGTCGGTGTAGGTGAAATCGTCGCACTAACTGTTTGAACGACGTAGATAGCCAAAATCCAGACTACGAGGGCAACGGACGCCATTACTCAGCCTATAACGTACAGAAAATGGCACAGGACAGAGCACAGAAAATCATAGTTCGGCTCCCGGATTACACCGGCCATCTAAAGCTCTCGGATATAATTCTAAACCCTTGCGTACGAACACAGCAGTAGCAGCACAGACATATAAAGCACAATCAAGGCTAAACCATAGCCTGTTATTCATAGTGAACAAAAAACCACAAAACAATACTGTACAATGCTGTCACGGCATGGCATCTCTAAGCGATGCCAGCTTTACTTTGGCATAGCCCTTTTTCTTTGGTCGGCCTTTTGACTTGCCACACACAGCGTTCTTTATCTAGGAAAGAAAAAGATAGCATCAAATGGTCAAGGCCTGGAGTGGTTTGTAATACTACTTACTGTTCCCCAGTTGATGTAGGCAACGTAGGCCAGGCCAGCAGCAAAAATTGCCGCAACGAGAAGAATGATGTAGATAGGCATATTGCTGCTATGAAAGGGATTGGTAGGTTGAGTGTCAGAAGCATGGTTGTCAGTTTGGTTGCTAGTAGAATGGATAGTAGGAGTAGGCCGAGTAGCACTTGTGCCGTTGTGTTCGCCATTGGGCGTTCTCACTGTTGTAGGTACAGAATATTGTAGCAACTCTATAGCAAGGTAGCAAAGTCCGCCCGAATTTGCACAAAGCTCTTTGCAGCCAAAGGGGGAAGTCAGATCTATCACAACTTGACTCAATGGGGTATCTTGCGAGACGTTCACGTTCAGCTTCGAATAGTCGACAGTTTTACAGCTAAACCGTACGTTCTTTACCGACTGAATATTTCGAAATAGCACATCATGTCTCTCCGAAGTCTCGTTCAATAGCCTGTTCATCCGATGGGCAACAAAATGGCACAATTCAGCATGTTTGCTTGACTCTTTATTGTGGCAGAGGCCTGCACTGTAGCAGAAAATGCGCAACACATTCGTGGGAACCCTCTTCCCCAGCCAGTCATCAAAATCCACGTCAAAGCCGCAGATTTTATCATCGCCAGATTGTCCTTGGACGATATAGGCAGCGAGAATCAGAACTAGCGCAAGCGTGGACGCCATTTCGTCGATGACGTAAGTCGTAAAAAGGCGTTTCTACGCTCCCGGATAACAACGCAATGTTCGCAAAACGGTTCCTTCTCTCTTTCGTCTTTCTGTTGTTCGTATACACGCCGATTCAGTCAGCGCCAGCGCGTGGGGAGAATAAAACAACGCCCCATAGTCCTACTACGGCCGCAGCTGCGTCTCCAGCGAAAGCAACGGATCATGAAGTCATCATCACTGACACTCCGACCGAAACACAGACCAAAAAAGCCGCGAAATCGGATTCCCCTGCGTCAAAAGCAAAGCCGAATTCACCTGGTCCAAAAGAAGTCGCCAGTAATCTCCCCCCAAGTCCGTGTAGATGCATGCATTGAATGCATATCTTTGTGGTAGGTGGCCAAAGCAGGGATACTAGTATCCCTGGCCAAAGCAAGCTAGACGCTATGGAGAAAAAGTTGAAGGGAGACGAAGCTCAAGTTCAAAGAGAGGAAGCGACCGTCGAAGCGCTCAAAGCCCAACAAGAAAAAGCTAATAAGAATGATAAGGAAAAACCTGTTGTTGGTCATGAGCAGAAGGAAAAGCCTGTCTTTAATGAGGATGATGATGATGAGGAGGAGGAGGAAAAACCTGTTGAGGAAGAACCTGTTGCTAATAGCGATGTGGAGGAAAAACCTGTCGTTGATGATAAGGAAAAACCTGTTCATAATGATGATGCCACGCCTGAAATTATTCGAAAGAATGACGAGGTCCAAAAACCCGTCATAACGTCTGGCGCTAATGATGCCCAAGACGGAAGTGACACAGAAGAACAGAGCGGCAGTCGCTCTACCCACTTCCTTATTTTTTTCCTTATGCTTTCCGTTGTGTGCGCAGGAGTGTACATTGCAAAGCAAAACAGAAAGAAGGCAAGTCTATTACAACGCGCAACGAAAACATAGGACTGACTGATAATATTTTTTTAGATTGGAGAATGGCTGTCAAATGGCAAGCAACGACGATTCAAAGGAGGACGAGGCGGAGCAAAATCAAATTACGGATTCTGACAGTAGACAAAAAAATTCTCCGACAGTAGAGTGAACACATTCATAGCGAGTCATTGCTCAATTTCTGTCAATTCATCCCGTATTTCTCCTTCAGTTCCTCGACCTTAGCCACATAAGCTTTCATAGCATCTTCCTTAGACATTCCTATAGAGTCAATATATTAGAAGTTCTCCCCATATTCACTAGTGGCGGCACCTTTTTTGGAGTCCCAGGCATCCCATTTATACTGCTCCGTGAATCCAGACAAAAAACTGGGACGACCTAATTAAAATATCACGTGAGTTAATTAAATAATTTCGTAGTATGAAGGAGACGTTAGGCGCCTTTCGCGAGTTCTCGTACCTTTGTTCACGTCGCCAACTGTCGCCTGTTTGTAGAGGCCGTAGATTTCAAGCATTTCTTCGTTGGTCGGCGACGATTTCAACTTCTTTACGTCCTCTGCAGCTTTTTGAAATGCCTACGCGCATCAAATAGTCTACAGAGTGCTGGGAGGACTTGGAATAATATTGCACCGGACCTCTTCTGTACTCATTGTTGCACCGGTCTCGCGCGCGCTACTGTTTTTCTAAAGTGGCGAGAAACAGAATGTTTCTCACTTCTACAGATGCTAAACGTGTGATTAAATAAAATTGCCTTATTTCTTCGGCTATGAAGGACTTGGAAAACTTCGATTACTGTCAGCGCAGGAAGTTTTCTTCAACATAACGTGCGCTAGGGCGCGTGTACTGTCGACGGAAAGCAACGAAGAAATCGACCTTCTCTACGGCGCACAAAGACGGATCGTCGCCCCCGTTTGCTCGCCGAACCTCATACAATCGACACCGAGCACTATGCAAAGGGGGACCCTCTAAATCGCAATCGTCGTCATGTCACTCCGTCCCCGTCAAGTCGAATTCAAAAGCGTCTGGTCGGACGTCCACGCGACCTGCCTACAGGTCGTTCGGCTAGGCAACGTGGAGAAAAAGACGTGGAACGATCGATTTTCGTACGAATTCCGTATCGCTTTATAGACCACTCCCTTTCGAAATCGTTTTCTCTTTTTCTAGCGATGTCTACGCGCTCTGCGTCGCCTTTCCCGAGCCGCTAACCGATTTGCTCTACGACACGCTCAAGATGTTCCTCGAAGAGCACGTGACCAAATTGAAAGAGGTCCATCCAAGAAAAAATGAAAATAAATCTATTTTTTGTATCACGTGATATGTTTAGGTTATCGAATCGTCGTCTAGTGAAAATCTTTTGTTTCTCTATCAGCAACATTGGTCGCAATTTAGTCAGGGAACCGTCTATCTCAATCATCTTTTTCGGTGAGGCAACTTCCGGTATACTATACGTATGGATTAATTGTCTAATTTGTTTCTCAGATACTTGAACAGTCAGTACAATGAAAAGAACAGCTTCAATGCCTGGATGGATGTGACTCCGTATTCATTTGGATCTGAGTTCCAAGAGCGTCAACTTGATATAGGACCGGTTAGAGAGAAGAGAAGCCAAATAATATAATAATTAATTATTTTTTCTTAGCTGGCATTGAATTCGTGGAAAGTTCATCTTATTCTACACATGAAGGATAACCTGGTTGGATCTCTAGTGAAAGAGATACGCAAGTAAGGGGGGAGAAAAAAATTCAGGCTATTAATAAAATGACTACAATGTTTCCTTAGTGACAGGCAGGGAAAACAGTGCAACAGCAGCGTTGTCCAAGGAGTAATCGACTCCTTTGGTAAGCCCAGATAAAGATTAAATAAGGAAAAATTATTAATTTTTTTTCTTTTCTTAGTGAGGGTTGAAGAGCATCTTCCCAAGCAGGCTCACGTTCTCAAAGTGGGTTGGGAAGAGATCGAGATATTTTTAATTAATTAATTAATTATTTTTTTGTAGTTTTACCAAGAAGTCTTTGAGACTCCTCTGCTAAACGAAACGGGAGACTACTACAAGTTCATCGCCTCTCAGCTATTGGCCGAGAGCAGTTGTTCAGAATACATGAAAAAAGTAGACCAAGAAAAATAATCCCATAGAAATGAACATGGATAAATATCTCCCCCCAGGTAGTTAAAATACTAGACGACGAAAAATTGCGCGTAAAGAAATTTTTTCATCATTCGTCTCACGCAAAGGTGACGTCACACGCGGAAGGGGAAAGGGAAAATGTCACGTGTTTAATTGAATTTTAGGTGGTGAGAGAGACGGAAGGAAAACTCGTCGAAGATCACTTGGAATTTCTCCAAGGCGAATGTAGAACAATGGTAAAAGACGGAAAATATGAAGGTAAAATTTTCCGGGGGGATGTAGTCATTAAATTTAATTTTTTCGGTCTCTTAGATCTGTCGAGAATGTATCAACTTTTGAAGCCGATACCCGAAGGCCTCAAAGTCATTCTCACTGAACTGGAGTCTCATATTCAAGAAACAGGCAAGGGATCTCTTCTTTCCACACATACAGCCTCAACATCATTTTCCCCAGGTCTAGGAATGATAAGAGCAGTGCCATCAGAGAAGGTAAATCACATAAAAGATATATATTTTATGTATGTATTTATTTCTATTTTAGAATCCTGCTGAATACGTTGAAGCTCTTCTCGCCTTGCACGACAAATACGCCGACGTCGTTTCGCAGACGTTTCACAACGACAAAGTCTTTGTGGGAGCCATGGACAAAGTGACGCAAAAATAAATAGATAAATATCAAAATTGGAATTTTGATTTATTTAGGGTTGCGCGGCTGTCGTCAATCACACGGAAAATCCGAGAGTTCCATCCAAATCAGCTGAATTGGTAAAAATTCATGTATGATTCTCCTCTTTGTGTTCACTTCCGGGTTTTCAGCTTGCTCGATATTGTGACAGTCTACTCAAAAAGGGCACAAAGAACGCTTCTGATCAAGAAGTCGAAGACTCGCTTGCAAAAGTTGTAAGTCCCTAATCTGTATAAAAATCAATAGTGTTAACAATCCCTGCTAACCATTTTAATACAGATTGTCGTTTTTAAATACGTAGAAGACAAGGACATATTCCAAAAGGCACTTCTTATATTTTAATTGAATATCCCAATACAATTTCTTCCTAGTTTTATTCCAAAATGTTAGCTAAGCGACTTATACACGGACTCTCGGTGTCCAGCGAAGCGGAAGAGAACATGATATCGCGTCTCAAGGTGCGACACACACCGATATCAATAAATCAATAATATTTATTCATTAGCATATGTGCGGTTTTGAGTACACGAACAAATTGCATCGCATGTTCACCGATATGAGTCTGAGCGACGATCTCAACGCTTCGTTTGGGGAATTTTTGAAGGAGAAAACCCCCTTGGGTCTCTCCTTTACCGTTCAAATACTCCAGGTAAGAAAAAAACGTCGATTAGGGACTTTATTTTATTTTTTTTCAAGTCTGGTGCTTGGCCTCTCGGCCAGGCGGCTGGGTCCCCGTTTACCATACCGGAAGAATTACTAAGATCCATATCATCCGTGAGTTTGAGCATAGAGGATTAATTAATCATTTTCCCTCTAATATTCTCGCTAGTTTGAGTCGTTCTACAACACGAGATTTAGTGGGAGAAAACTGACTTGGTTGCATCACTTATGCACAGGTACATACATATCCTTTAATTAAAAAACAATGGACTAGATGATGAGGAAACGTTTCCTCTAGGCGAACTCAAAGCAACGTATTTGAAAAGACCCTACGCTTTCACTGTAACCGTGTACCAAATGGGCGTTCTGCTTGTCTTCAATCACACGGACTCAAGCACTTCACGGTAAAATGATATCAAGATTAAATAATATATATTATTATTTGTTCTCAGAGAGTTGCAGGATGTGACTGGCTTGTCGGATAAGGAAATCAAGCGTACCCTTCAATCACTTGTAGATGTGAAACTTCTTGTAGTTGAAGAGGTGAGTTCAGAGGTGGATAAATCGAAAAATATTGATTTATTAATTTAATAATTTAGCTTGCTGGTGGGGAAAAGTCTTATGGGTTGAATCTCCAGTTTGCTAACAAGAGAACGAAACTAAAAATCACTGCCGCCGTGCAGAGAGAAACGCCTCAGGTACGATTCGATTCTATAAATATTTTTATTTAATATTGTATTGTTTTTTTAGGAAGTGGCTCAAACTCATTCGGCGATCGATGAAGACAGAAAACTCTACTTGCAAGTACGTAGAAACACAAATACGGGACCCCAAAGATAAGATTTCCCATTTCTAGGCGGCTATAGTTAGAATCATGAAATTGAGGAAAGTTCTGAAGCATAACTTGCTAATACAAGAGGTAGGGTCACGTGGTCTATGTAGCTATTAAAAATTGAATATTTTTTGGCGTAGGTAATTTCGTTAGCGCGATCGAGGTTTTCTCCCAGCATTAGCTCAATCAAGGTATTATTGTATTTTCGCGCGCACTCAGCTGAATTTTTTTTCTTGCAGAAATCAATTGAATCTCTCATCGAAAAACAATATCTTGAGCGGCGAGAGGACTCGAAAGACGAGTATAATTACTTAGCGTAGGTTTTCTTGTGAGTGTCTGTAGTAGGTGATTGTGTAATTTGATCATTTTCTTATTGCGTAGAGTGCGCTACACACTTCCCGGATTTGCTGAGTCGTCCGTTTTCGTGCTCGGGTGTTGGCTCCCGCAAACTGGCTCGAAAAGGACCAAAAGCGACCTCTCTGGACTTCAAACGAACACTGAAAGGTACACCTAACTAATTTCAATAGTCTCGAGTGCGATATCGAGTCCTTTTTTGATCTTAGGACGCGCGACCCGCCAGATGAGCCCCTGTCGGCTTGAAAAGAACCCTTTGACCTCATCAGACTGACAGCAGCAAGGTAAGGCTACAAAAGCTACAAATTCAGTACGCGGGCCAGGTTTCTACAAGTGGGGCCCCTTTCCCACCCGGTGTTCTATCAGCTGACCCATACCGTAAGCTGTGCGAAGCGGAGACTCCGCGTGCAGTTTGAACCGAACCCTCGCACGAGTTTACACGCAATCCCTTCAAATAAAAAGGGGCCCCTCTTGAAAAAAACCCGTCGACCCTACCCTTCGTTTGAAATCTAATAGATATTTAATTACAGATATTTCTGTGGACATTCGTCAAGGAGAGAGAGAGACATCGTCGACGAGGCCTTACCTTAGAATCATCACGGTATTTTCTCATTGATTTTCCCTCGTCAATTGTTTTGTCATGTAGGTCTCTTTCTCTCTTTGGATTCGTCGAAATCATCCCTCTGTCGCCAAGAGATTAAATAGGCGTCACCTCTGCAGAGGCTATAGAGTTGCCTCCCCGCGTAAGGCAGAGCACTGGCGGGTAAATCAGTGACGCCCCTTGGAATTGCACCTGCGAGTGGACTGACATCCCAGCTGCCACTCGCAGTCCAAGGCTCGGAGCCAGGAGGTTAAACGGGCTCATCCTCCGCGGGGGAGTCTGGAGTGACCCCACGAGTCGTTTGACTCAGAGCAGGTGCCCACTTGGCCTTGCCCTGCTTGGGTGAGGGGGTGGATGGAGGAGAGGGAGAACTATGCTCGATTTTTTGTATTTATATTTGGGGACTTTTCACCGCGTTTTCGTATCATAGATAAAACACATTGAAACTTTATTTAAAATATATTGGCGATGGATGCCTTGATGTCATGCAAACTAAGATAACACGCACAGACACACAACGACGGCAGACGTACAGCAAGTCACACAACGCGCGCGCAAGCCTTTTAGCACCACAAATCGCACACGCGTCGAGAAAATGCGCGCTACCTATGTACATAAGGTAGCGCACGCGTGAATGAGTTTGAGTTTGAGCGGAACTTTTGCATGCCTGCAAAAACCCCGCTCGTGTGCGTGCGTGCGTGCGTACATACAATGCAACTAAAAAACTAAAAAAATTTTCATGCACTACAAAACACGCGGCAGAAGTCTTGGATTTTTTTTCTTCTTCGTTTTCACTGCATCACGTGAAAGCACACCTGTGATAAAGGGAAAGAATTAGATATGAAGCCTAAAAAAATCTGAAATTAAATATGTAACAGTTACACGCGAATTACCATTGATCTAAAATACGGATCAGTCAAGGAAAAAACACCTAAATTACCTCGTAGTCCATTGACCTAAATCCACCCCCTATACTACCCCTAAAATGCGGATTAATAGATGAAAGAAAACCTAAATTACCTCAGAATCCATTGATCTAAAATACGGATTAATCAGTAGACGGGAAACACCTAGAGTACCTCAAAATCCATTGACCTAAACCCACCCCCCTATACTACACCTAAAGTACGGATTAGTAGAGGGGAAAAAACACCTAAATTACCTCCAAATCCATTGACCTAGATAATTATGCCTATATTCTAAATCAACCTAAATTACCTCAAAAATCCATTGAAATGGTCTAACCGGGGTGGCAAACCGGGGTGGCAGCTGCCAGCTAAGCACGTTGGGGACGGGAGCTACAAGCCTAACTAAGATTCCGGACATCCACCCTATCCTACTGGCAGTCACCCTAAACCCTAATGCAACGCAATGCGGTAGCGTAGTTGCAAGCACGAATGCAGAAATAGATGGACAATACAGTACAGCTTTTTGTTGTCCCCACTACGCTCCCTGTCGCGCACATAAGGGGACCCCATTAGCAATTTAGAGAGATTGAAAAGAAGAGAGCTTCATGCTGTCGTTCCATTGCCTCGCGCTCACGAGCCCCCACCCGCCCCTTTAGATTCAATCAGAAATCGAGACTATGACTCGTGAGCAGAAGCAATGGTTCAAACACGCAATCCACGAAAATATGCACGCGACAAAAGAGCGCCCAACCCCCTAAGTGCGCACGTCCTACGCCGTGGAGGACCCAAAGGAATGCGGTGCAAACCTGACGGTCTTCTCTTCTTCTGGCGGGAGATCTTTGCTATCTCCTCCCCAACGTTGTCGCGCATTAGCTTCGGCCCACGTCCTACGTCATCATCGTCCATTCGATATCTGCACAATAATGACGTGTAATTGACAGATAACGACATTCAATGTGTTGCTTACGTTTTTCGCACTCGCAGCGACGACTGCCGTTTTCTCTGCTTTCCAAGAGCGACTCGTCGCTTTTCTTCGAAAAAAAACGACGAAAGGGTTAGTGAAAAGGATCGGGATCCCGCGAGGGGGGCTCACTTACTAGTACCGGCGAGCGAAGGCGCCGTTCGATCTCAGTCGCTCGTCGACGAAAACGCACCATCGCGCGCACGCCGCGCGATCTAGGAGAAGCGATCGTTATTTTTTCGTTTTTCGGGGGAAGCGGGGCGGAGTCTTACCAGTGCGATGGCCACGTGGCGTCGTTTCTTCGCGTCCGAGGCGCAATCCTTCGCAAAGGAATGCGGGGATCCTGTGAAAAACAGTCGCGATTAGATTTGCGTTTCGAGAGCGGCGTTTTTCGGCTCTTACGGGTCTCCGGAGTTCCCCGTCGTCGTTTTCGGCTCGCCGCGAGGCGGAGCACTTCTCGGCCGCCTCGGTCGCGAAGACGAACGTGTCGTGGCCGCCAGAACTCGGAGCGGCGATCATCAAACCGCTCTCGAAGAGATTTCAGCCGAGAATGCGCGAAGTTAATTGTGCAACGCACCGGAAGATAGGAGCACGCGGACGGTGACGCGGTCGCCAATCAGATCGCTAGTATATGTTTTAATAATCACGTGGTAACGTGCGCTTTACGTAGCATTAAATATCCCGTAATAATATCAGAAGGTGACGTCCGAATTTTCGCGAATTCTTCGGCGGTGTTGAATCGAAGTCCCGAATGGGGATCTTGATATTTCGCCGGCAATCCGCTCATGTCGGCGTATTTTTTCGCCGGTTTGAAAGAAGGCGGGGCATCAATGCTACTGTAAATCGATGCCCCGGACGTTCTTTCCAATCCCACGATCTGTTTTAGACTTTTCCACGATTTTTTCTTCCCAATCATGTGCTTGAATTCAAATGTGGGATTTTTAAAAGCGAACGACGCCTTCGAAGATGATTTTAGCATCGATTTCTTCCTCGACACTTCCTCTTTCGGAGAATACGTCTCGCTGACGTTCTCTTCGACAAAATCCCATTGCACTCGCTTCTTCTTCTTCTTCGTCGTGGGAACGTAGTTGTCCGACTCGTCGAAAGCGAGCGGACGCTTCGTTTTCTTCGACATGATTTTCGCTTTTGCGCACGCTAGTTACCTCCCGGATACGAGTGAGTCACAAGTGCGAAATGCTTCCAAACGGCGAAACGCGACGACGCGAATCGTCGTCGCGTCGATTTCAATACATCAAAAGAATCTTCAAATGGCGTCACATGGACTTCGAGTTCGCTCTATGGCAGATGTTCTATTTGTGCGCGAATCCGCGAAAAGTCTATCGAAATTTCCAATATCACAAACGTAGCGCGAAAAATCGCCTTTGAGCTACGTGACGTCACAATGCATTCTCGTCTCCCTTAGAAACGAAAGATTTCTGGGCACGTGACGACCCCGCGTTTCTCGTCCTATTGGCTGCGTGGCTTTTGGGTGATAATGACGTCATAGTCAAAAAAATTCAGAAAATAGGAATAGATTTTAGGTTCTTCGATTTTCTATGCCATCGTTCTTCCTCTGAACGTGGCAAGATTTTTCCAATTTTTTCTCTGGACCGTTTTTGGAGAATGCATTGGAATCGGTCTCATTGTAGCAGCACTGCTGTGGTGAATAGTACTATTGTATTATTGCCTGTTTGCTTAGGGTTGGATTTCTCTTTCCTTTTCTAGGCTTTTTACCAATCGCGTGTTGAAAGTGGGAAACGAAAAAGTTGAGTGGGCGTACGCCTTCGATATTCATCTCAACGCTTATTTTCCCACGCTCATCATTCTTCACATGATTCAAGTATTTCTCTTGCACAGTAAGAGAAAAGAAATCCTTATAGTAATTCAATAATTATTGATTTTTTAGAGAGCAGTCACAATACGACTCTCGTGATGTACCTTGGGAACTTTCTCTGGCTTCTCGCTCTCAGCTACTATTGCTACATCACGTTTCTTGGATACAGCTGTAAGGAGTCGCAGTCTAATAAATATATAACTAATTAATCGTGACGTTTGTATTGTAGCACTTCGTTTTCTCAGGCACACTGTAATCTTCATTTATCCTATTGCTCTTTTTCTCTTGCTATTCGCTTTGACCCCCGCTCACAAGCTGAGTTGCAGTTCTCTTGCTCGAGACTTCTATACAGAAATAACAAAGTAATACTAGTAATACGATACTGTAGATCCAGCATTAAAAAAATTAATAAAAGATGGTGTGTACTCACGTGCGGCATGTCACGTGGTTTTCATCATGGAACTGAGTCCTGATCTTCACGCTTCGCTTCAGGTCTGCGGAGACGCCTCCAGTCTCGCCGACGACGCTTTTTACGCGCTATCGGGACTCGTCTTCGATGTTCTGCTCGAGAAGAAGACGGAGGACGACGTTTTGGGTGAGAAATCGACGCGGACGAATCGTACGCGTCGAATTTCGCTTTCTAAGACGATAAACGACTCGGCGGAGTCGAAAAGGGATTGCTAAAGCAGAGTTTCGCCGCTATCGTGACGCTCATTGTGGAAGGAGCGAAAAATGACGCCGAATCCGACGATTTGACGTAAACGTCGCAAAACTCCCGAATACTTCGCATGTGATTGGCTGAGCATTAGGCACTATCTCGAAGACTGCAAGTTCTCACCTGAAAAAAGTCAAAAATTGGGAAAAATGTTTCACGTGAGATTCCTCATCAAAACAATTAACGAAAATTAATTAATTAATCAATTAATTAATTTAGAAGCATAAACCAGAAATTAGAGCACTGTTAGGAAGGTAGCAAAGAACTAATAAAAAAAAACGAACAATTCAGCGTTTCTAATCTAGATCAAGGACTCTAGTCCCTAGGGTCATAGACATTGACTGGAGATTGGACTATTATATGAAAGTACCGTATCAACCATTAGTTACTATTAATCTCTTATTTAATTATTCGTCTTTTTGTTTCAGTCCAAACAATTGGAACGAATCAATCAACCCACTTACATAATTAATATCAAAACGGACTTGCAAGATGCAAAGCCCGTTCAATTCGCGTGTTCCATGGAACAGCTACAAGTACGCGAATTATTTTCTTACCTTTTCTTCGATTGGTTGCGAGTGAAATTCATGTAGGATTTGGTGGCAAAACTCAAAGACGCGGCACGAAGTCTCGAAAAGTCAAGTTCCACATAGAAAAAGGAAACGATTAATCACGTTCGTCCCATTGATTTCAACTTTGCGAGCAACATTTCGTTTTTGTTACACTCCTATAAGATAAATAAATAAAATAAATAAATAAATACATAATTGGTCTCTCGCACCTCTTGAAAATCGCGGACCGTTTTGGAGTAGTTTCGTTGTTGTTGTTGAAATTTCGTGTGCTCGTCTTGAAGGTCGTCTCGCTTCGCTTTCTCTTGGGATTTCTTTTCCACTACCTAAACATAATGATCAATAGTCTATTAGTGATTAACCACGTGGTTCTGTACCTTGGCTTTGTTCTTTTCTAATCCCTCCACAATTCCTTCCATCTGCTTGAGAAATTGAGCCTTGTTTGATTGAGATGACATGGCACTAGCAACAGTAGTGTCAATACATTTATTATATACAAAGATAACTATTTATTACTTTTGAAAATTTTCATTGATTGAATTCAGCAGTTTGACCTCTTTTTCAAGATACAGTTTCTGGTCATCAAGGGTATTATAGAACGTGTAGAATTTCTTTGTTTCCGTGAGTGTAGCAGCCACTGTGTATGTGAGAGTGCATGAGCTACATTGTTTCTAATGTTTTTCTTTGCTTACTCTGATTGGATAACTCCACAAATCGTCGTTGATATTGACTCAATTCGGTGCGAGACGGGACCTCGTCGATTTTCCTCTGCAACTGCGCAATCTCGCGATTTTTACGAGCCTTAAAACAAACAAATAAATCAATTGGATTAGGATATAAAACCACCCAACCAATAAAAGTCGAATTTTGTGAAATTTCGCTTTATCGGCTTCATATTGCTTCGCAATCATTCTCAAACGTTCCTATAAAAAATTAGAAATAAGATAACCACTATTAATTAATTAATTAATTACAGACCATTTCTTCCGGATCTCCTCCGTCTTCTCCTCCTTCCAACTTTTCCAATTCCTCTTTCAGACGACTCATTTCCTCCTAGAAATCCAAAATTAAATAATGTATTAGTGGGCGTGTCTTTGTGTGTGTGAGGATTACCTTGCAATGAGCTTTGAATTGAGCTTCCTGTTTCTTTAGCCCCTCATTCATTCCAATGAGCGACTTCAATTGTTGAATAACTCTATTTTTTAATTAAGAATAATTAAATTTTGTTATAGATTGCTTACCCTCTGTTTTCGTCTGTCACCATGGCATCCAATTTTTTCGTTTCCTCTTCAATTCTCGCCCGCCTTTTTCTCACTTCTTTGAGCTGATTCTGAGCTTTTGTGTACATTTCCTCCAAGGCAGAATGATGACTGGACGTCTACTCAACATTAATAAATTAATCAATAAATTAATATTTATTATCTCTTACTTCTGCAAAACGTTTCTCCAGCGTCGCAATTTGTTTCTGCAGTGACGTCACTTTCCGGGAATGCGCCTGCGTGGCGCCAGCTCCGTCGACTTGCTCTTCATCCAATTCCGCTTTCTAGACTCAAAGATTCAAATTTTGATACTTCCTCCTTGATATCAAACACCTTTGTAGCATATTCCGAAGCCATTTGCTGTATGGCTTCGGATTGTTGTCCGACAATCGAAGCGACGGCCCGCGAAGACAACTTCTCCTCTTCCATAGCCGACATTCCGCTCATCAAAGACTTAATTCGCCTCTGACGTCACATAGAATCAATAATAATAATTATTATATATATTTGGTACTCTGTACTTCTTCAGCTTCTCTTTCGTCTTCCGTTTCCGCCTTTGCTCCACCGGCTAATCCGGCGGCTATGGCTTTCTTTTTCGCCGCTTTTTCCGCGTCCTTGTCGCTCATGACTTGCCTTCCCATACCATAGCGTCTAATGATCAATAAATTCCTAATATATCTAATTGTCTTGATTTGATTACCTTCCGTATTCGAGAAGTGTGCTGTGGATGAGAATCTCTTCGGGTTCTTGTTCGTCAGGAGTGGAGGGGCGTTTGAATTTTCGTTGAGGTTTGTATGCAACCTGAAGATATATATTTAATTTAAACAGTTATTATATTATTTTAATTACTTGGACTTCTTTCACTGCGTTTTCTGCCTTTCCAAGTTTCGCTTGGAATTCTTCGTCCTGAACGTAGAGAATGTATATATTTGTTAATTAAAATATTTGTGTTACCTGTGGCAGAGTGTGAGATTTATTGAACTGGAATTCGGAAAACATTCGAATTGTGTCGCCCAATTCTTCTCTGGTTTCAATTGCAATTCTCACGAGCCACTTATTAAATAATAATAACAATACTTAATTTTAATATGATTATTTCTAATTTTGAACCTGAATGACTGGATAAATATGAATAAAATCCAATCCTTGAATCTGATGAGGTTCGATGCGATGAGGACATTTCATACGAGGCAGAACAGCGACAATTTTCTCGGTTAGCGCACTTTAAAGACGAAATAAATAACATAAATATTTAATTTTTAATTAAACTCACATTTTTTGCCCGATAGTTGAATTTTCTTGGAAGAGTAAATTGACGTCGATGTCGACGCTGCACGTGACAATGCACCACGTCATTCCACCGACAATCTAAAGGCAAATGGAGACTCAAAAGATCACGTGAGCAGCTCAAACCTTATCGAAAGGCGTAAGTCCTTTTATTCTCGCTCTAAAGTATCCGGCTGCCAATAGAAGCTCGATAATTTGCTTCAGCTTCGCATTTTGTTCTTCGTCTTCGCGAGATTCGATCTAGAAGTGGAGAACGACTCGAACGTCGTAAAAATCGAACGGCGATCGCACGAACATCGATCGATTTTCCCTCCGCGTCTACCGAAGCGTGAACGGCCCGCTTGACGCTCGCAAAAACCGACTCCTGAGCCATAGGGAGACGAAGCGAGATCGAGACGAGTCACGAGCGAACTACGCACGCGCGTTCTACGTCACGAGAGGGTGTAGCGGGAATCCCAGTGAGTGAAAAGACCTTAGTGTACTAGTAAGAAGCTACAAAAAGAGACATACACACATCGACGACATGCACAGTTGCACACACAGACACAGTCAGCGAGACATGCAGAGACCCCGCTCTCCTTCTATTGAGCCCCAGGCGCCTCCGGCGGAACCGAAGTCGCATTCGCGCCTCCGGCTTTCGGCTCCGATTCATATTCCGCGTCCCGCGCAGCGACAGCGGACGCCGTTTTCACGCGCGCCGCCGCTTTCCCTGAACGACGTCGCGGAGGAATCGAAGAACGACGCCCACTTCCGGCAAGGTTAGTCGTCGACGCCGACGAGACGACGATCGTAGACTGAGGAGGTGGAGTTCCCACGATTTCGACGCGCGGTCCAGCCGTCGTATCATCGACGTTGGGATCGAAATGCACATTTGGATTCTATGGGGCAATTGACTTGAGGAGGGGGGCGGGGCATTCGCACGCTGTACTTACAACATCAAGCGGTTCCATATATATAGGCGTCGGATAAACGAGTCGTTGATCGGCGGCGGCGTGCGCCGTTGGAGAAACGAGCGCGCTGCCGTAGTAATACGTCGAACCGCCGTTGTTCGTCTGAGACGCGCGTTTTGTATTTGTAGCACGCCTATACTATATAATAGCTCACCTGCACGTAGGGTGACGATCGCCACTGCGATTGCACTGGAAACGGAGCCTGGGAAGCGCGAAAGGTAAGAGGAGCTGTTTATCGATAACGATCGAAATCGTACCTGGTAAAAATGCTGTGTCGGTGTTGGATAATAAACGAGCTGCGGAAACGATAGTATAGGCATGCGCACTAGTAGCCACGTGTACCTGACCTGCAGCGAATTAGACGCTTCCCCATGCTGATAATACCAAGCATTCGTCGGCGTTGTCGCCACGGGCACGAATCCCGGCGGGGGTGCACTGCAATGCGTGGGAGCCGACGGGGCAGCGTAAACGATCGCTGCGGGACACGTAGACACCGGCGTCATGGTCTCGTGACTGAACTGAGACAGGTCGACGTGATTGACTGGAGCGGCTTCCGCGCTCGACTGCGGCGACGAGGCGGCGCTCGATTGCGGCGACTCGAAACTGTCGCCGTCCGACGATCGGTCGACGCTTCGTTTCGGCGCTGTCGTCGTCGTCGTCGACGTCGGCTTGTGAAATTGTCCGCCAGGCTATCAGTCGAAATTAGCCAATGCAACGCGTCGACTCGTCTAGATTTCTCACCTGTTTACGAATCGCTGGTCCGATGTTTAGTTTCTTCTCCCTGAAATACACTGTACCCTATATAGTAAGAGAGGTTGGTGCGTCTGTCAATGACACAGGCCCCGCCTTTCTACGCGCTTTCTCACGAGAAGAAGACGCGTTTAAAAGTAACGAAACACGCGTACGTTCTACCTGCTCTTGCACGCGACTGGCGTCCTCTTGGCATTCGAACGTAATGAAACCGTACCTAGGCGCCCCCCCCAAAAAAAGTCGATGTTTCGATCGTTTGGCTCGTTTTGCTTTTTTTTCGTCGGCTTTCTTACCCTTTCGATACTCCTTTTCGATCGGTGATGATCTTCGAGTCGCGCACAGCGCCAAACATCTGGAAGTATGTCTTCAGTTCGAGCTCTGTTGTCTATACAACCATCAAAAACAGTGTCAGACGTTAGGTAAACACGTGCGACGCGCGACACTCTGCGCCAGCGCTCCATCTCCCCCAGTCTACTAGATCTTCCCGTGCACTCACGCTGAAGGCAATGCCGCCGACGAAAATTCGATTCGGGATCTCGCACCCGTTTTTTTCGTCGATTCCTTCGCTCGCGGTCGTCTGCGCAACAAAGAAATTGCCGATATAGGGGGAAGCCAAAGCGTAGTCCAGCCCCAAAAATCCCCGATTCGATAACGAGGGCTTACCATTGTTCGCCTCTTCGATTCGGGGGGACGGAGTGATTGGCGGCACGACCGCGTCAGGATGAAATCGACGCTGATTGGCTTGTGTGACTGACGCCCAGAATGATGCGCGACCAATCAGAGGAGACCGCCTCAAGCGCGCTAAGTGGCCGTTCCACCGCCAAAGAAGTCATAATAAGATAACCGCGATCGCGCCTCAAGAAGCCGCGCAAGCGGCGGCTCACCCAAAAATAAGATGATACGTGTATACTATAGTTTTCTACAGACGATTTAATTCTCACTACAGTAAAAAATAATTCACGTGCATCACTTAATTATTGGGGGTAATCAATTAATCAAATAGTCAAATAGTCATATGGCGACTTACACTGAACTTTCATCACTAAAACGTCGTTTAGATAATAATTAAATAGTATTTATTTTAAGGGTATACCTGGTGTCAAGACAAAAGTGAACAGAGTTTTCCTCCTCGTACTTCCTTTGACTCAATTGCACTTTCTCCTCTTGTTCTTCAGCATGCTTCAATTACGCAAATTATTAATATATTTTTTCTACGTGTAGGTGCACGCTTTCTTACTCTTTGCATTGACAACATTGCCTGATTGATACTTCGGTCCACGTGACTGACACGATTACCAAACTCGTCTTTCATCTGTTGCAATGCCACAGTCGGATACAGTCCCCTTGGCGGAGAACCAGCTCTCGGATGAAGAGAATCCAAAGCCTAGAAAAACAAATAAAAAAATAAGTTATTTCGAGCTCCAACTTGACTCACAATCGACTCAGTATTATCCGGGAATTGATTCGGAGATTCTGGAGCGGAAGGAAGAGAGGCAAGTGTAGCTAAAGGATCAGACGATACACCCGAAGCGAAATGAACGCGCGGTCCTAAGAAAAATCCAACTATATGACGTCATCCCTACAGAAAAACTGACCTTGTGGCTGAATTGAAGAGAAGAAATCCTCGCTCGCCTGGGGAGCTCTCCATCGAGGATGTTTCGCCTAAAGAACGCGTTTAATTATTTAATTATTTAATTTATTGAGTAGTACTTTGAATGCAATGAGAGATTTTTCTGTCTTTCCGTTTTCTGCCTGTTCGTTGTTTTGCGCTTCCGTGAATTCGTCCGATTTCCACTGCAATACAGAGTAGCACAAGAGGCTCACTAAATTGGAATTTTTTACCATTGGGTTTCCGTGTTTTTTGACGTCCATCATCGCAAACGAACAAACGTCGCCGACGCCGGGAACGGTCACGGTGAATTTTTGATAAAATTCAACGATTTCCATGGCTTTCAATCGAAGAGAAAACATGAGAAGAAGCGGCGTCACAATGGGACTCAGCAATTCCTCAAAATACCAAACCTAAACGCAATATAGAATTACCCAGCTGAAAATAACAGATATAAAAAATGAACGACTATTTGGAATTGCAGAAGACGAGTAAAATAATCACGTGCCTAATAAAGAGAAAAAATAAAAACGTAGTTATTATTATTATTCTTTGTTTGTTTGTATACTTGTGTTGTGTGTGCTACTTTCGTCCAAGAGGGAGGAATGTAGTGAACGTAATTAGCCACTTCGGTCAGCTTTGCTTGCGGATCAAAAGGCAAATTCTAAAGACACGTCAATTCATTCATTTTAATTCATTGATTCTCTGATTTTACCTCATCTGGGATCAAAGATCGCGAGAGAGACACAGTAAAGCCTAAACAACGTAACACGTGAAATTTAGAGACTATCAAATTAAAAATCTGACCTAGAATACTAATAACAACAAAAATGTAGTCAGCCAATAGAAGTTGCTCGTTGACAACATTAGCGACAATTAGAATCGCAAGCCACGCTCCCGCAAAAAATCCAATAGTTCTTAATTAAATACATTAATTAATTACTACATTAATTAATTAATTTTCTTACTGGGCTACGACAATAAAGAGTCTTCTCAAGGGAAAACAGTCCATGTATTCTTTTCCGGGTTTGTATCCCTTGTCCAATCTAAAATAAATTTAAAAATTCCATTAGTGAATCTAGACGTATTTCTGACCTGAATTTCAGTTCGTGGTCTAGTTCGTTGAAGTGTCTCAATCTGATTCGACCATACTGAGACCTTGAAACGATTTTAATTAATTAGTTAATTAATCTATTGCTCCTTCTCTTTCTCACCATCTCCGTGAGCTCAGAGTAGACGGATTGCGCTTGATAATCTAAAAGAAAACGATTTCTGGATTGTCTAAGAAGTGCTACTACGTAGCAACGTACGTCTACATAACTGAAGAAAGAGTAGAGAACTTGATACGCAAATATGAAGGGAAATAGCAAAAGATTGACGAGACCAATCCAAAAGAACTTCTTCGACAATCTAAACCAATCACAATCGAATAAAAGACGCGTAATAATTTATCTATTTATTCATTACCTGTCAGCCAGATCAAATTTATTAACGGATTTTCTATACTCATCCCTTAGTTGCCAACTTGTAGCAAACGGATCGCTGAAGAGAATCATTTTCAAATTGAATTTCATTCCCAAAGTGAGAAAAGTTCTAAAAGAACCCCCAAAAATGACGTCAAAATTAAACAATTCATATCAACCACCTTTCTCCTAGCAACGGAAATCGATACAAATGAGATACAATTCCCTTATTTTCCATCGCCAAGAGAAAGTTCCTTCGTCTCATAATTCGATTAACAACATCTGACGTCACAAGATCAATAAATAAATAAAATTAAAACTTTGAATAAATTACCTAATTCCGTGAGTCGATCCTTGTCGATACAAAGTGGCATCAAGCCTTGTCTGTCTATCAGAGTTTGCAACACTTGGGCCCAAGTCTTGTTCACCAAATCATCCTAAAAAAGTCAAAAATTTCTTATTGCGCAACTTTGTTGCTATGCCTCTTTACGTCGTGAATTTGCAGGATTTGAGAATAGAAGGTCTTCATGCGCCACGCCTCCCAAATTTTCTTGGAAACGTACACAAATTGAACGAACCAAAAGACACTTGCGACAAAGAGGAAAAGACTGACACCAAACATTTGATCCGTCCTATATAGAGAAAAAACAATAAATACCCATACATACGATTAAGCCAGTTAATTTTTATTAGATTAAATAACTTCTATGTGGAAACCCTCCCACAAATTTTATTCTAATCAAATCAAAATTATTTTCATACTCACTTTAGTCTACTTATTTCTTTGAAGTCAAATACGGCGAAGACGGAATTTCCCTGAAAGCGATATCGAACCGTCGTTCCATTCTCGACCACGGGGTCTCCATAGTGAAACACGAAATCATAATCAATACAGACAAGCAAAACGAGCGAGATGAAGACAATAAATACAAATTGCCTAAACAGAGAAAAATCAAAATAAATAAATAAATAATTAATTAAATGATTTGACGTACACAAGTCTGAATAATTCCTCCACGAAAATGCAGACGAATCCTTGTCTCGAATAATAGGTATAGATCTAAGAATTCAACATTTTTTTTATTGATTCCCGGATTCGTAGAGCTTACTTGGCTGAAAAAGTCGTCGAGATCTTTGATGAGACCCCACTGGAAGGAAGCTAGAGTAGATCACGTGATCAACCCCGAACCGGGTCCCCCCCTTTTTCGCGTCGTTTTCTACTTTGTGCCGTCGTTCCGACGTGTTCGTCGGGCGGATTTTCGTCTTCTGACAAGATTCGCTGGTAGCGTTGCTTGCTTTTGTACGAAGCGGCCATAAACGCGATTACGAGGAAGAGTCCGCGACGTAACAAACGCGAAATCTAGACCAATTCTGAGTAAAACGGTCGCGTATTCGCCTCCTCTCTACCTCGATAAGACGATTTTGATGCGGAAAGTGCCTGAAAGAAAGTCGTTTACAAGTACAGTGTAGTTCTGATTGATAATGACGTAATAAGGCAACCGGGATACTGACGCCTCGACGTGCGCCAATTACGCAGATTTACATAATGTAAAAAGAAGAGAAGGTTACAAAAAAATTTCTAGAATAATTTTATAATAATAATCATGGATACTTTTTGGCTTCGTCGGTAATCTCGCCTTTTAGACGACGAACGATATCTGCAAAATTGGGCCGCGCGTCCGCCTTCTCCTCCCAACACATTCGCGCGAGATCGCAAAACGATTGGGGCGCCTCTCTGGACGATCTAGGCAGCGTGGGACGAGAGCCCTTACACACGGCAAACATGAGCTGGAGAGCGTTCATCTGCTGATCGGAAAACGGAATTTCCCTCGTCGCAATTTCACACAGAACAATTCCTATAGAATCATTATACAAAAAATACGTCTTTGATTCGATTTTTACCGAACGCGTAGACGTCAATCTTTTCGGAGACCTTTTGAGCGTGCAAAAGTTCGGGAGACATGTACTGGTATTGAAAGAGTCAAAAGAAAATATGAATTTCTTTTCTATTACTTACCGCTGGCGTTCCGCGTGTGCTGGACATCATAGTCAACGTGTGTTCCTTCGTTCTAGTCAATCCCTAAATATGCACGTACAAAACTATGGCTATTAGAGCGAATTTTAATTACAAAATCAGCCACTTTGGTAGTGAAATCTTCAGCAACCTTAGAAAAGTATTCGTCTATAAAAATCCTAATTCATTATTTTATTTTCGCTTACTAATAAATTCATTGACTTCAAGTCTCTGTGTAAAACGGGAGGATTCATGGAGTGAAGATAGTCCATTCCTTGAGCTGCATTGCAAGACTAGAGAGAGAGAGAGAAAAAATGAATTCTTATTACGGGAGTTCAGTGATGGTACCATGGAAACTCTTCTGGACCATCGAAGCATTATGGTTCTCTTGTGAAGAACGTCAAAAAGACTTCCCCTCCCCATCAGTTCCGTCACAATACAATAGTAGCCTTCGTCGCAACAAGCGCCAACAAACTTCGTAACGTATTCATGTCTCAATTTGCTAATTCAACGAGATTCTCACCACCAAATCCCCCCTTCAAATGATTAATTAATTACCTCATAATTTCAACTTCCTTGAAAAAAGTCTCAATAATTTTATCCTGCATCGACCCAATATTCTTAAGCTCCTTCACAGCCACCGTCTGCCCTCGAAACGTTCCCGCATAAACGTCTCCAAATCCCCCAGTGCCAAGCAACCGACCCGTCTATATCAATAATTAAATTCACGACGATTTCAATTGACTATTATATCACCTTAATATCCTCTTTCCTTAGCTGCCACGTAGGCATCAAGTCTTCTCTAGTGCACGTCGGTTCTTTGCGTTTTCGAGGAGGAGAAGGAGAAGGAGGCTTTTTCGCTTCAGGCGGAGGTAGATTTTCTTCGTCAACAGGCGACACAGGCGACGTTGTTGCATTGGCATAAGAGGTGGCAACCTCCGGTGGCGTAGCTGGATAAGCGGCGGCGACGGACTCTGGTCGCGGCGCAGCATATTCATTCTTCTTCTCTTTTTCTTTCTGCTCTTTTGAAAGTGCCGTTGCCGCTTGGGGAGCCGACGAACGACGCGACGACGACGACGACGACGAAGCGTTGGGAAAATTAAATAAGCCAGATGACCCCGGCTTTTGCTTCGGAATCTCAACCGCCGAAAGATGAGATAAATCATTGGGAGTTTTGTAATACTGGTCAGGTGGCAATAACGGCTTAGGAGATAGAGCAAGTTGATCCATCCTTTCATTTATTCGATGAGATTGATCTGTATTCTCCGGATGGATCTGCTGCTGTTGAGCTGTAGAATACACTTGGCTATATTCACCAGCGTCAATTACAAAATCCATTAAATTGCTTTTCTCCTTGGAATTTACACCGGCGCCGCCACCGTCAGTCGAATCTCGTCGATGATCCGCCGCCGCCGCCGCCGCCGCCGCCGCCGCCGCCGCCGTCACGGGAAAAACCGGCGGAGAACTGAGTTGTTCCAATGCTCTGCTATTGCTTGGATCCGAAGTCGTTCTTCCAAAGGAAATTTTCTTGTTTTGAATTGAAAGCGGATCGTCGTCTTCGTGAGGCAAAATCGTCTCAGTTGCACTCGTCGCTGGACTCGGAGTTGCGACGCGCTCTTTGTTGGGAAGTGGGCCTTCTTCAGCACAAACTAAAAAAAATCCTTCAATGAAGAAGAAGCCTATTTCAAATAATTCTTTTTTACCTTTTAGTTTTTCTTTGAACGCTTTTTCGACTAAACTTAGAACGGAATTACCGTGGAGATCCTTTTTCGTCAAGTCGCCGCCGTGTCCTGATTATTATAAATTAAATAAAATGACGTCATATTTAATATTGTCTCTGTACTTGCAAAAAGTCGGCAAATGTCTTTTGAGACTGGATCTTGATCCGAACTCATTGCCACTTGGTGAAAGGGACTGATTTTTCGTCGTCCAACCGTGACGTTAATTTTGGCACCGTGTTCCACCAAAATTTGGCACAAGTCGTACGATTTTGCTTCGGCAGCCAAAAACAGAGCCGTATCCTCTCGCCCCGATTTCTACAAAAATTAAATCATTTCTCAACGTCCGGGTTTATGTAATTATTTACTGGTTGAACGTTGACATCAGCCTTTTTAGTTACAAGTAACCTAGCAATGTCTATAGCATTGGATTTGACTGCACACATGAGAGCAGTCCATCCCTTATCATTCATACGATTCACAGTTATCGGACTAGCCCATAGCAGCAGTTCAGCACACTTAAAAAAATTAATTAATTAATTAATCACCTATATACAGTATTAGGTTTACTTCAACTGAACAAGTTGGACTAGTGCAGGACGCGTGAAGAGGAAGACCTCCTTTACAATTCCTTATATCAGGAGAAGCTCCTGAACGTAGCAATAAATCCACGTGACGAGCCAAGCCGTCGCTATTTTTCAATAGACGTTTTTTTGAGTGCAAAAATGCTCGCGGTTTTCTCTTACTTTGCGGCTGCAAAAAGCGGCGTTTCGCCCGCTTCGTTTTGCGAATTAATCGGTATTTTGTGCGTGAGAAGATGCTGTAAAATTCTAAAGGACTTCTCGTGGTCCTGCGACGCGCGACAGGCCAAGTGAAGAGCCGTGTTTCTCACGTCGTTGATTGCGCCTATGTCGGCGCCCAACTGAGAAAGAACGTGAAGAACGTCAAGCTACAAGAAAAAAAATTCTTATTTATATATATAATAAATATTACTAATCATACCCGGAAGTTTTCTACTGCACAATGCACTAGCGTTCTTCTTTTCAAATTGACATTTACACCAACATTGTTCTCCTTTAGATGAGCGACAAGTTGATCCGGTGAACCGGATGCGCAGAGAACAAACGCCTCCTTCACAGCTACAAATAAAAATACTCAATAAATTAAATCTTATTGACTTTGTGTAGTACATTTTAGAGTATCTTCACTAGGCAAGTATATCCCACGTTCTTGAAACGCAGCTAAAAAACAATAAAATCAATACACATATTATATAGATTATGTATTACCTCGCATTGCTTTTGCTAGTTCTACGGAGTGAGCTAAGGCACACTCATAGGCCGTCTTTCCTTCCTCGTTCTTCGTATCGTGTCTCGCTCCTCCCTTGATGAGAACCAGAGCCGGAGCAATGGAGCCGACTTTGGCTATTTCGTGCAAAGCCGTTTGCCCCTCTTTCGGCTCTTGGGCGTCAATATTCGCGCGACTATCAATCAAAATTTGAAGAATATTCGTATCTCTCAACCGAGCGGCAGCAAGCAGCGGAAAAACACCTAAAGTAACCAAGTATTCAAAAATATAAATTTAATAAAAAATTTCATTATACCAAACACATCCTCTTTATTGACGTTCGCTCCAGAGTGAACCAAATACTGAACAGTATTAAACTCGCCCTGCTTAACCGCAAGCAAAAGCGGCGTTTCGTGATGAAAAGTCACCACGTTGACATTGTCATAATATGGAATCAATTCAGCAATAACATTCGGATGTCCGACGGCGTCGTGAATGGCTCCAAATCCCTCCTTATCCCGTATATCCACATTAGCGCCGCTTTGGAGTAAATATCGCGCGCATTCGACCAATCCCGCTCGACAGGCCATTTTCAATGGAGTCCATCCATTGATATCTCGAGCGTTGATATCCGGGCGACTCACTCCTCCGCGAATCGAATTCAAAAGAAGACGAAGTATATGGCATCGTTTTCGATCCTGATCGGCGTCGTTCGAACAGTCGAGCGTGCAGTGGAGCGGCGTTTGTCGCGTGTCGAGATTCTGCGTTATGGGCACGCCCACTCTTCCGAGAAGATATTCCACGAGATCGACGCGACCCAGCGAGCAGAACGTGTGTAGAAGTGTCGCGCCGTTCTTTTTGACGTCGATGCTCGCTTCGCGAGCGAGACGACGAAATTCGTCGACTGTCCTCGCGAAGATGAGACGATCCATCTTTTCTCGATTAGAAGCGATGCGTCCGACGTTGCAGCATTTGCTGCGTGCACGGGAAGAAGACGGCTTTCGGCACGCGGGGACTTTCCGGGGGAAAACGACCCTTCTCTGCGGAGCAAGCGCAATTCGATCACGTGCTCGTTTACCTCAATTGATTATATTCTATAGCCTTAGTGGTGCGCAGTGCGATTAAACAAGACAAAATTCTTTTCAAACGTACATCGATTCTGCTTTGAAATCGAGATTGAGTATTGGATCGGAGCCGTATCGAACCATTTCCGGTTTACCCTCAGAAGTAGGCGACAGAACGTCGCTAAGTTGTCTTGCTGAAGCTGAGGAAGAAAGACTGGGCGGAAAATCGGAAGACTCGGCGTCGCTGTCTGTCGAGAGTCGACGATGGAGTCTCTGCTTATCGCTCGTCATCAAAGCTTTAACCATGACCTTGGTTGATACGGAAAAAGTGCGATCCTTTTTCGGCACTCTTTTATTAGGAGGAACGGGATCTTTTGGTGTCGTCGTCGTCGTCGTTCGGGTTTGATTTTGGAGGAAATGCGTTGCAGATGCTCCGAGAGTCTGTTGCATCGTTTCAGAGGAATTTGGACAGGAAACGAGACTTTTATAGAGGATATAATTGGTTAAGTGTTTATCGCTTTGAAAGGCGGACATTGATTGGAGGATCGGCTGGAGGGCACTCATTGGTCGATAGAGATGACCCAGATGATTACGAATAGCAATTCTACATTGGACTTCAAGAGGAGGAACAGCGGCATCTTGCTTCATTACCAAAACAGCTGCGAAGAAGAAAAATCAATAACTCATATTTAAACTGCACGTGTCTTACCTCTGGCCTCGCTGATCATATTACTGACTGTCATGTGACCAGCCATTTTAGCGGTAATATCCGGGGTCCCAGGAAATGCGATTACGCGCATTTTATGAACACTTGGCGCACCCGGTCGGCGCACGCTACCAGATCGAGTCACGGGCGCTCCGGCTCGTTTACCATCCATTCGCGTATGATGATCAATCTATTAATACATTGACGTCACATCCGCGCGGGATTTTTTTTCTTACCGTGGGATTGGCGCCGGCGCCGAGCAAAATTGCCGTCGCGAGTTCGTTGCCGGTCGATGCGGCGATGTGAAGGGGCGTTTCGGCGTCTCCGTTCTGAACGTCGACGTCGCAATGGGGCCATCGGGCCAATTGGGAAACGCATTGAGCGCGACGACGCGTCTGTCGCGAATTGGGTCCCACGAAACTAGCGATGTGCAATGGGGTCGAATTCGCGCCGTCTCCCGCGTTGGGATCGATCGTTTTGACGCGATGCAGGAGAAGGCGTAGGACGGGGGCGTGGCCGAATTCGCAGGCCAAGTGCAAAGCTCCTCGACCCGTCATTTCGTCCTTTGCGTTCGTTTTTGCCTTGTAGTCGAGCAGGACTTTTATCGAGTTGACGTTACCGTAGCGAGCCGCTTCGAGAATAGGCACGGTGAGGGCTTTCTTCGAAGCGGGGCCCCCCGCGGGGTGCACCAAACTCCCGTTCGGATCGGCGCCAAATTGGAGAAGTTTTCGCACGCATTTGTGATGACCGAGGCGACAGGCAATAGAAAGAAGACTCTCGCGTTTCGCATCCGTAATCGAATCCACTTCGAGTCCGCTTTCGAGTAAAAGTTTTTCGACGAGAACGAAGTCGTCGTCGGAGAGCGCGTCTAGAATTTCCTTCTCGTAGGTCGAAAGTTTCTTTTCGGACTCGTCCGAAACGACGCCGACGCCGCCGCCGTGCAAAGACGACGATTCTTTGTTTCCCATCGAGTCTGTGCGTTAGTGACGTCACTACGTTCACAGAACATCCGGCGGAAATGCTCGAGACACATTGAGAATAAATTCTATGTACAATACTAAATAGAAGGCCATCTTATTTCTTTAGCTGTTTAGTTATCCATTCTAATCCTTGATATAAACTATAAGATGATATTTTTTATTTATTAAATCTGAAAGGGATTGGCTGACTCACCCTTCTCCTGTTAGTGCACAACACGCTTGAATATGAAAAGAATGATCCTTCAATGACGTCAAATTGAGCTGTTGAGAAATTTCCGCCGCACTCATACAGCCCTATAATTAATTAATGAATTATTTAATTATTTAGAAGACGAGGACTGCTCAACTGTACCTCTAAGTCTTGTTTATTCGCAAATATTAGTACCCCCGCTTTCTTAAGATCCTGAGTATTAAAATCACGTATGAGTGGGAGGGCTACAAAAAGGGAAATTCAACCTCATCAGCCAACATCTTGTGTAGCTCCTCCTTCGACAGGGGCAGCCTCTCCCTGTCCGTACTATCAACGACTAATATCAAAAACTAAACCACAGAAGAAAAAATCTCAAACAATGAAATCGTTTCCCATAATGTCTCATTACGTCAGTGTTAATGTAATAAGTGTGCCACGCGGCTCTCAACGTCTCTTGACCCCCAATATCCCACATAAGAAACTTATTCTTTTTCCACATAATCTAAAAAACAACACCCACTCTATAGAACCAATCAATCAACCAACCAATCAATCAATTAATTAATTCAATTGATCGTATCCAATTACATCAAAGCGAGCCGCAAACCACGACTATGTCAAATAAGATATGTAAACGTTTCTCTAGACGACAATAGGAATCGTGCAGCCATACAAATCACCTCCCCCACCCTCGTACTCCCGCTTTCTCTCACTTCCCCATACTCTATAGTCTATCTATTCGACCTACTTCTTCGACATTGCTTCCTATTGTCGGCGAAGTGTGAACGACTTCGTTCATAAGGCTGCGTGATATTTAGAAGCGTTATTCTATAGCGGTCGAGTGTTTCGAGTGTTTTTCGCGTACAATTGATAGAGGATGGTGGTTTTTCCGGCGTTGTCCAACCCCACGATGATTATCTTGTGTTCTACGCGAGAATTCTCGTGAAAGCGGTCCCCCTTTTGCGATCGATGGACGTGCGACGTCTACCTTTGTCTCCGAATAAGCTCAGAAGCTTCGAAAACAAGAATCCCATTGAGAAAGAGAGATTCTCGCCCCTCCAACGGTGTCGCTATCTGCGTCCGGGCCTCCACACGACTAACGCGCTGAGAAAAATCACGTGCCGACGATTAACATAGCGCACCCGCACAATATAACAACCTTTACACAGTATCATTTTTTAGACGTAATCGTTTTCTTGTCCGAAGTCTCCCTCCATTCCTCTACCAAATGCCTGCGATCTCTGCGCTGCGCCAGCTCTTGCCACAAACGAAGCGATGTCGACTCCCTGTTGATCGTCATCTTCATCTTCTCCTTCTTCCTCGTATTCGTCTCCCACGGTCACTCCTTGATGTTTAGAGAGCGTATTCGTCAAACTCATCAAGAGATCCATTTGACGGTCGAGTCTCAAAGCCAGTGACTTGGTTCTGGGGAATTAATTAATTAATGATAAGAAGCAATGACACGCTTTCTTCGAAGTCTTACTTTTCCACCAAATTTTCGCTTTCGTTCATGAGAGTACGCACCGCCTTGTCGTTTTCGTTTTCCTCTTCTTTCGCTTCTTCGATTGTCACGTTGTCTACGACATTTGAGACGAACTAGGAGAGAGAGAGAGAGTGGATGAACGTACATTTGGAATTTCAATCATCTTACCAATTTCTGTATGGTCTGCGTTTGATTGGGATGCTCGACCGTTTCCGTAAATATACAATGATTCAGATACTTCGCTAAAAATCGCGGAATGCTATCCTCCAAGCTCCCAATCAATTCAACCTAAATAAAAAAATCATGCATTCATTACTTGAACAAAGAAGGACGTTTACCTGCATGGAGAGTCGCTCAATGACGGCGCCCTTTTGAACAGCTCCAATATCACCGACAGCAAGACCAATCTAAAACCCCCCATCGCATTCATTCTCCTAATAAGTTCACTTTCTTACCAAAAGATTCGATACAATCACAATCATTGACAAAGCGAAGCAGATAAACATGAAGTAGGCGGGTCCGTTGAAGAAAACCACGTCAGTTGCCTCGTTCGCTGTAATGTTTTGATCTGGAGCAGGAAGAATGTCCGTGTAGCCAAAATCTCCGAGAGTCATATCAAAGGCCTTGAGCACAGCAACACCCAAGTCTTTAAAATCCGTCTAAAAAATAGCGAGATGCTGTTATAGCCCCCCCTTCCCCAAATAATTAATGAACCGACTTTGTTGCGAAAGAGAAGCAGGAAAACGATGCCGTACGAAAATACGAGAAGTGCCACTACAGCGATCACCTATAGACAATCTTTCTTCCCCCACAAACGCGTTTGACTCTTATATAGTCTAATACCTTGATTAACGTGATCACCATAGTGCTGATCATTACAACGTACAATCCGAATTGAGCAAACCTTGACGTATCGTATCAGTATTGCATGGTTTTAATAGCTATTTTTTGTTACCTTCTCCAAAAGAGCACCATGTTCATCCAAGCGAGGAATATGGCAATTGCGCCGACTACCCAAACTGATGATGGACAGCAATTTTCCGAGTCCTTTCGAAAGATGACGCCACCAGGATTCATAAAAACAATAGCCATTGAATACAGAGCCCATTCCAAGATGTTGGTAAATTCCAGAAAATAATAAATGTGCTAATAAGACAGATGATTATTTAAAGAAAAAAGAGATAATCTTTTTTTACATTTGACCATAGCTGACTGAGTTCCTTCAATAAATTCAGCGCTGAAAAAGCAAGAATAACATATCGGATAGGAACGTCACGATGACAGACAACGTTCTGATCAAAGAGCAAATAAAAGAAAACAGCTTGTCTGAGAGCGTCTCAACGTCTTACTTCATCACAGTGAGGATAGGGAAAGTAGCCTACAACGTACGTCGTGAGGAGAGCAAGAAATGTGCTATACACAAGCAGATTAAATATATACAGAGTCCAACCAAGACGACGCCTGTGAAGTACGAATAATTATGATTATATAAATTTGAGTTGTGCCTCTCCCTTTACCATTTTGAATTGAGAAACGTAACCGAAACGGGATGAGCGAGACAATTTTCGATCTTTCGCTCTACCATGTGCTTTACAAAAAAACAAATAAAATTTATAATTAGGTATCGCGTTATTATCAGACCTTAAGAGTGGCCATGGATTGCCCAAAAGGAATTGGGCTCTCTTTGTCAGTGACGCCTTGTAAGTACGTGAATTCGTAAACATTCTACATCCCAAAAACAATAATCCTTCCACAACTTATAAAATAAAAATCCTATAAAGGTTACCTTAAAATTTTTCTCTTCGGGTTGATTTTGCGAAATGACACAATTGTCAAGTAATTTCTATAAAAAGCATGAAATTATTTTAAATGGATAATCGTTACAAATACTTTCGCTGCCTGCGGACTCGCTTCCATGAGTATTTGGAGCTGAGATTTCTCTCTGTCGCCTTGGGGCTTCATGAATTCTCTCCATCGAGAGTGTTCCATAAATGCTTGCAGAACGCCTTCGGTATCGTTCGCTTCCAAGGCAACGTCAAGTGCATTCATGTCGTCGCTGTTGTCGAACACGGAAGTGTTCTGATCCAAGAGCATTGTTACCAAATGACCGTGACCGCCCTTTGCAGCCAAATGCAGAGCAGTATCCTAAGAACAACAATATGAATCATTATGTATTACTGTGGTTAGTATTTTTATTGCTTTGTGAGAATCTACGGCGTCTGCTTCTTCCTTCCAGTACTCCAATAACAATTCGAGACAGCCCAAAGAGCCGGATTCGCAGGCAAAGTGCAGGGGAGTTTTCCCTTCATCATCACTATTATACACAGTTGATGTATAGAGAACCGTTGAGGACACGAATAATACCGCGTGACTGCCGCTCCCATTTGCAGCAGATAATCGAGAACGTTAATGTGTCCATTGATGCAGCTAAGATGAAGTCCAGTTCGACCGTTGATATTCTTCAAATCAATCGATCTGGGCAAATGATTAGCCAGAGTTATGACCACCAGCAAATGACCATTACTAGGAGAAATAAAATATAGATGATTTCTATTGGATTATCTCTATTATCTCACCTGACTGCCATGTGAAGTGGAAGTTCAAGCTGGCTATTTGAAATGCTGCAGTCAGCCTTATTCTCAAGTAGAACAGAAGCAGCCTGATTATAACCCCCTTCGGCTGCATAATGAAGTGCCGTGCAACCGCCCTGATCTTGCAAATTAACAAGCTTTTTACTCAATCTCCCCAATTGCTAAAATATTGATTATTATAATAATAATTATTATTATTATTTGAATGTCTCACAGTGATGAGCGCTTGGAGCGTGCGAGAATAGCTGACCGACTTGTGAAGAAGCCCCTGCCCTGTGGAATCCTTTGCCAGCGGATCGGCTCCCTTACTCAAAAGAAGATTGGCCGTTTTGCTCGCTCCGGATGCCACGGCAACGAGCAGAAGAGACAGACCGCCTTCCAGTTCCACTTCAATGTCGCTTCCCTCTTCCAGGAGAAAAGTTATGACGTCATCACGATCAAAAACAGCCGCTCTGGAAAATGAATTCGTTTTTTTTGAGTATTCATTTTTTTCCCTCTTGCCTGTGTATTGCCAAGTGATCTTGATCATTTCTCATGTTCATTAATTCGTCTTTCATTGATTTTTCCTTGCTGTAGTTAATCAAGAGTTTGACGATTTCCAACTGGCCATTAGCACACGCCAGATGAAGAGCAGTGCTCCCATCCAATTTCTAAACAAAAAAACAAACGGATTTATTCTAAAATCGACAGAAGCGTATTGACACGAACCCTGGCATCAATTTTGACAGGCTTGGCGAGCAGAAACTCCACAACCTGAAAAAGGAAATAGGATAAATGAGATTCCCCGCCTTATGACGTATATACAACGTACTTCCGGGGCAGAGGACTCCACACCCAAATGCAAGACCGTCGCATCATCCGTTCCAACCGATCCATCGCAGAGAGAAATTGCGTTCCACTGGTGCTCACTACTTTCAGCTGAATAAAAATAAAAATACACACGTTTATATATCATTATTATTATTATTGCTATTTTAGTTCACCGTGCCGGAAAAGAATTTTCAAAAGGGCAACGTCGCCTTTGATGACGACAAGACCGGCGGGCGTCATACCGTCAAGATCACCTTGGAGAGGATCCGCCCCCGCGTTTATCTAAACGCGATTACGCGTGACTTCGAAACGGGGGCGGAGCCCTTTACTTACCAATTGTTCGACAATTTCGACGTTATCGAGTTGAACGGCGAGTGCGAGCGGCGTCTTATTATTCAATCCGAGAACGTCGACTCGCTTCGCATCGTCGTCGTCGCATCCGTCGAGCAGAATCTAAAGAAAAAAAAGATACAAGGGTGTGTGCGGGGGCGTGGTAGGAGGTGATACTGCGTACTCGAATCAATTCGTTGTCCTGCGTTCGTACGGCGACGTGCAATGCCGTGTCCTTTCGATGATCCTGTAGCGAATAATCGACGTCGTCGCGATCGGCGAGAAAGCGAACGATGTCGAAAAGGCGCAATTCGACGGCCAAATGAAGTGCCGTGCGTCCTTTGTCGTCTTGGACGTTCAAAACTTGGAGAGAGAGAAAGGAAAAATGACGTAAAACGATTAGTTCCACTAAGGACGTCCGCGTTCCTTCGCGCGTCTGTTTACCGCTCGTCTCGCGTTGGGGCGATTGTCGCACGTCTTCTTCTCGAATCGTTTGTTTCAAGCCTTCGACGTCGTTTTCGCTAACGAAAACGTGCACTGCATTGCCATTCGTTTTGACGCCGCCGCCGCCGCCGCCGCCGTTGATGCCATTCTTTTGTCGCAGCGTCGCTGTCGACGAGAAAAGAGCGCCGTCGATCGTCGTTGCGTTCGCGCTATCGCCGTTCTAGACGAAGAAAAAGAATGCGGGCGCTTGACGATTCGGCGAAGACGCGAAAACGGACTTCGCCTTGAAGCGGAACCATTTCGAGATCGACTGAAGTGATTTCGGACAAAGCGACGCCATCGCCATCGGAGCGATCCATCGCGAATGTAGAACGCGTGTTTCGCACGAGTGTGGGGACTACCGCAAATCACGTGACCGACACCAAAAGTAGACTACACACAAAATAAAAGTCTTGCTACGATGTCCCAGGAGCTACAACCTATAAAAACACAGTAAATAAATAAATAAATGAATAAATGAATATGTATTGATAGGCGGGGCCCTAGAGCTGGGATATATAGACTTCACGTACTTGGCTGCCCCACGTCATATAGTCTTTCGTTGTAGATGCGTAATATTCGTCGATTAATTTGCCAACTACTTCTCTGAAGTGCAGGAGACAGAATCAAATAGAAATATATAGACTTCTCTTCCGTTTCTTCACACCTTGCATGATCCAATTCGTCGAGATTGTCCTTGAACATGGGCTCGCGACGAAATTGATCCAGAAACGCGTTTCGTCGACGCAACTTGTCAAAATTGCGACAAGTCGTATCAAAAAGCTAACAGAGAAAAAAATCAAAATCAAGCAGAGCGCCACACCAATATCAACCCCTCCCCTCCCCCCCCCCCCCCCCCCCCATACAGAAGCAATGCTGGTATGATTGGCCAACATAAGACCTGAAACGCGATGGGACGTCTGAACGTATGGGGATTTTCGCGACAGAGCAACTTGAATGCTGGCTGGACCCCACGGAATAAACTGAGCCAATTTGCGTTCTCGAATACGCTGAAGACTTTTATGAACCTCAAAAAATATTAAATCATTAATACATTAATTACATATAAATCTACCGTACGTACTTGCGTTGGATCGACTTCTCCTTGAATGATATTGAGTATGGAAATGTAGCAGTGTTCGTGACGACGATCACGTGGTGCCGACACCATCATGTTCTTGGGTTGCAACAGTCGTCTCATGACATCTAATACCGTCGTTTTGCGCACGCTCGCCACCTGGAGAAAATTATCACGCGAGTATTTAATTAATGATGATTATTGACTAACCTGATGGTCGGCTGTAAGTGGTGTGTATCCGGTCATGAGAAAGTGCAAGCGCGGCGTCGGAATGAGTGACGCAATCAAGCCAATTAAATCATTATTCATGTATCCGGGATAGCGCAGGGTAGTAGTGCTACTCGACATAATAGTCGACACCTAATAATAGGAATATTAATAAATATAGAAATTGTATCTAAGTGTAACAAACGAGTTGATTGACTTGAGCGAACGTCGGCTTTGGAATATGAAGTCGTTCGGCCGCAATACGATTTAGAGCCGTATTATCAAGAACGACCTCAAAACCAAACAATTCTAATTAATCAATAATTTTAATCCGATCTACTCACAACAGAATCGGCGTTCTCTGTCAATCGCTTGAGCGTCAACATGGAATTATATGGCTGAACTACAACGTCACTCGTTTCCTCTTGATTTGGAAATACGGAATATGTTTGAACGAGTTTCTTTGGATATCGATCGTTGAGTCGTTCCAATAGAAATGATCCCAATCCAGATCCAGTTCCGCCCGCAATCGAGTGACACATCATAAAACCCTCATTATTTATTTATTTATTTAATTAGTATTGATGTTTTGTCACGTGAGCTCACTTCTAAACTGTCACTTCCGTCCGCTTCTCGATCAATAATATCGAATATTTCGTCGAAGAGTTTTTCGCCCTTGCTCAATAATTAATTAATTGGTTTTAATTATTAATTACTGACCTGTGAGTATCCTGAAGCCCAAATATTTCCTGCCCCGCCTCCGTGTTCAGATAAATAGATGTTTTCTTGATTGTACAACTTGGCGTAATCCGAATTCAAAATCATGTGAATCACCTAGAGAATAAATTAAAATTTGGAAATTTTTAATAGTGGGTGTTGTCGCCCTACTCTCGGTTCCAAATCCAAGAGAACGGCTCGAGGAATGTAATGCTCGTCATCAGCCTAAGAAAAGTAATTTTTATTATTAAAAAATTCTAGTTCTTGTTTACTTGGTAGAAGAAGACGTCTTTTCTGTCCGTTCCTTCGGTCGCGAAGTCTTCCAGGACGCCGTCTGCGTAAGAAAACGACGCGTTTCGGGCAGTTCAATTGAAAAAACGCAAGAAAACCTTTTCGAATTCCGTGCTCGGCGCAGATTTGTTTCCAGAACTCCATTCCGACTAAACGAGAGCGATTTGCGCGACGCTCGGGGCTTGTAATTCTACTTGCTTTGGTTTCCGCATTGTCCCAGCTGAAGAGTGATGATTTCGCGAGGCATTTTGATTCGATTCGCTCCAAAACCGAGTCTGGCTAACGCGCTTTAAAAAGTAGTCGAGATCCCGAATACGCGTATAAATACTTCAATCGTTTTCGTCCTCTTTTCCACCGCGCAACTGCCTTCGAACCAACTGGGCGTATAGACCATTTTTTCTTAGTAATTCGTCGTGGTTTCCTAAAAAAAATAAATTTTCCCTTTGAAATTATGAAATTCAAATGTACTCACTAACCTTGCTCTTTCACTAAACCGTTATCAATGACAATAATTTTCGACGCGTTTTCTACGGTGCTAAGCCTGTGAGCCACAACAACAATCGTCTTATCCTTCATTCTATTATATATGGCATCTTGAATCTGAAAAAAATATTCTCCTTAATTAAAAACAAGGACAAATCTAACCAAATATTCGCTTTCTGCATCCAATGCACTCGTAGCCTCATCCAACAGCAAAACGGCTGGATTTCTAATAACAGCCCTAGCAATAGCCACTCTCTGCTTCTGACCCCCAGAGAGCTGAACTCCTAAAGAACGTCATATACATGTACAGCACGCTTTCAAACCCATCATCTTATTTACGTACCTTTCTCTCCTGTCTGCGTTTTATATCCATTCGGCAAGGCTTCAATAAACTTATGTGCGTTTGCCAGTTGAGCAGCATTTCTCACATTTTTCTCATCCCAATCAACTTCTCCGCCGTAGCAAATATTTTCCTCAACGGTTCCCGCATAAAGAACGGGTTCCTGACCAACCATAGCAATCTATATAAAAAAACTACATAGCTACAGAAACAAAAACTCACTGTTCTAACCTTGGAATGAAGATAAGTATGATCGTATTGCGCCAAAGGTTTCCCGTCCAATAAAACCGAGCCGCAAATCGGATCATAAAATCGCTCCATTAGACTAATACACGACGTTTTTCCGCCGCCACTCGGTCCAATGAGAGCGATGACGTCACCGGGACCGGCGCAAAACGAAATTCCTTTAAGCACGCGAGAATCCGGACGAGACGGATACGAAAACTGAACGTCGTCAAAGTGAAGATTTCCGCGCAAATCGCTCGGTTTTAGAGATCCATTGAAGTGATCAATTTTCGGCTTGCGATCGATGAGTCGAAAGACCTTGTCCGCCGCTCCAACCGCCTGCATCAAGCCAGTAAACACACTACCCATATCCTAAGATAAAAAATCTCTCTAACTTTATGTATAGTCTATGATTATTTTACTTCGAGAGCACTGCCTAGAGATTCGGCATATAAAATGAATGAGACTAAGTGACCCGGTGTCACTTCGTTGTGGAGCACTAGCCAGCCGCCGTAGTACAATACTCCAATATCCATAAACAGTTCTAAGCCCTTAGAGAGTCATATGTACGCGAATATTTATCTCTTATTTAATTTCTTACTCGAGATGTCGCTTGATAGCCGAAATAGGCAATCGCCTGCTTCAAATTCAGTCGAAACGTCTTTTGGAGTTTAGATGCGTAACGATCCCTTTCCCTTCTTTCATTGGCAAACGATCGGACGGTTCTCATTGACGAAATCACCTCCTCTGCGACATTATTCGCTTTGGCCAAAGAAGTCTGAACCAGCTTAGAAAGTTTCTAAATAATTTTAAAATAATTGTACATATATTAATTAAGTTTCACTGGTTACCTTGTAATATTTTCCGTAATAGTAGGTTATCAGCGCTATGAGTGGGATTCCCAATAGGACCACTATGCTTAGTTTCCACGACAATTTAAACATGAATATGAGAGATCCGATCGCTCGTGCAAGACTCCGCAAAAATATATTCATATTAAGCGATATCTGATCGCTCAATTTCGTCGTATCCGACGTGAGACGAGACGTGACGTCACCCGTGCGATTCGTATCAAAAAATCCAATTTCCTGACGAGTAACGGCCCCAAAAAGTCGATTCCTCACGCGAATATTAACCCGAGCCATGGAAATAAGAAAAAGCATTCCTCGAAGACCCGAACCAATGGAAGCGGTTCCAGCCAATACGCAAATAACGACAATCGCCTGAACGAATTCCGACTCGTCTCGTCGAATAGCGATCGTGTCGATCACTTTACCGTAATAATAGGGTTGAATCGTGTCGGCGGCGGCGGCGACGCCGAGAAAGAAAAAGCCGCTCAGAATGATGTGAATGTCGGGACGAGATAATTGGAGAAGACGTAGAACCGTTGCACCGCGTTTCGCTTCTTTTTTCTCTTTTCGTTTCGTTTGTTTTGTTAATAATGGAGATAATGACGATGACGATGATGATGAATCGGAGTCGGTTGAATCGTCTGAACTATTCGACACCTCCTCTTCATCTATATCAGCATTTATATTATTGATTCTCATTTCCTTATATCGCTTCGCTTCCCGTGTTCCCTTCATTTTGAAAGCGAGGATACAATAGCAAAAAGCGTAGATACAATTAGCCAGCTCCGACCAGCCAATCAAGCCCCATATCCACGGATGATGAGGCGAGGATGATGAAGTGCTACTACTATTCGACGACGTCACAGTCTCGACGGTTGGAGTAGGCGTTGGATGAAAAATGAGTTTTCCCTTCTCGTCATATTCTTCGCAGATGAGTAATTTCACTATAGGATAGATGAGTAATAGGACGACGGATGTTGCGACGATCGGACTCAATTTCGATAATTTCCGCGACGATTTTTCTTTGTTTTTCGATATCGCTTTTCCCAGGGTGAAACCGAGAAGAGATGCGCTTCGGACGAGCGAAACGATCCATAAATCGAATCCCGATGTCGAGATGTTGAAGTGAAGCGCTTGGACGTTGAAAACGGAGACGCTGGAGAAGTGCGCGACGAGAAAGAGCGTCAAAACGACGTCGAAAATAGCCCAAATCGTCACGGCAACATATCCCAAGGCATTTCCAATCTAAAAACTTTCGAATAGATCGACTGGGAGGGCGAATGGACGCGAAATGGCGTCGCTAACCTGGCTCATCGTTTTTCCAAAGGAAGCAACGGCATCCGGGCTCGTGCAATCAATTGTGTCGCAACGATGTCTCATCCGACCGAACGCGAAGCGGAGGAGGCGATCGGACGCGACCTAGCTCGTCGCATTGCGCCGCTCGAACCCGTCCTAACGACGATTCCGATTCTGCATGGAATCCTTCTCGGAAAACGTCCCAATCTCTTTCTTTTTCTTTTTCTCCTCGCGTCTGCTTTCTATTGGTACAAAGACGACGATGTAGCGTTGATTGCTTTTTCGTTCGACGCGGTTTGTTCTCTCCTAGGTGGACTTCGTCGACGCTATTTCAAAAATTCGTCATTTTGATAACAACTTTTACTATATTGGCGATTTTTGTTGAGTTTCTCGGGCAGCAGTGCGTCGATGCCATCGCTAAATTAGGCAGGCCAAGTCAAAAAGAAGGTTTCTAATTAATTAATTAATTAAATTTAATTCAGGTCTTGCAAGTTTGACTGATAACCTAATTATGTTTTGGTCTCAAAACAGGCCTCCTGTAACGGAAAGGAGGTGGGAGTGGCTTTGTAATTATTCTATTAGTTGATATTCCATTATTAGAGATGATCATGTGATAACAATGGAAGAGGCGCGTGCCAAATTGATTCGTTTCTTGACTTTCGTTTTTGTGAGAATTGAAAAGTTGAGAGGCGGCAATAAGTTTGATATGTACAAAGTAAAAGAATTCACTTTGAGGATCAGGACTACGCTCTATTATTTTTTTTGATAGTTTTTGGGTGGAATTCCAGTTTTAGGACTTCTCTTATATTTGTGGAAATACTATATCCTATCATTCAACATGAGCTTTTATTGGCTAAGTAAGGAAACGAATTTTTAAAATTCTTTAGAACTAATATTGATGAGTACAGCCGTTTTGGGGCTTTGCTGGCCTCAGCTCAAATTACATCAAGTGCCAGAGACACTCTCATCCCTATGGGCTCACTATAAACTCCAATTAACTCACAGCCTAACAAACACCGCGGCAACAATAAAACAAGGCATAGGCCAAACGTTTAGGGGGGGGAGGGAGGGAGAAAAAACCTCAAATTACTGATTAGATAAAAAAGAGGAGGAGGAGGAGGAGGAAGATGATTTCGGTTTGGACGAGGGCTCACTTGGAGTTGCACTAACAGACGAATTGGAGGAAAACGACAACCAAACTCAACCTAATCCCACTGAAAAAATCAAGCGAGAAGAAACGGGATCCCTATTCGGTCTCGACGACGTCGACGAAATGCCGTCAGTGATTCACGGCAACGAAGACGAAGACGACGAGCCTCCATCAGACGGTAAGATATAGGACCCTATGTCTCCCCCCTTAGGCAATTTCCCTCCTATTTAGATGAATGGGCTTTGGATGCGGAGAGCCCTTCTCTAGCTGATGAAATGAGACTCACCGCTGGCTTGGAATTCCCCTCATTGAGTCAAGACAGCGTCGACTATCATCATCCTCATCCTCATCGTCGTCGTAAGCCAATTCAACGCGTTTCCGAATTAGGAAATATTCCGGAAAAATCGAAATTGGTGACGAGTACTCCGGCGACGACGACGGAGACGAGATCGAGGCGGAAATTACCGCAAGTTCCCGTGGAGAAAACGGTGGAGGAGAATCTCGCCGAAGCCATGGAGACGGACGAAGTTCCTGAGAAAAAAGACGAAGAAGAAGAAGATATTGATTTGACTGATTATGAATTTGTAACCGCGTCCGACATCGCGTCGCATTAGAACTCGAAAAAAAATCCCACATTCGTTATTATTCTATAATCACCAAATAAATAAATAAAGTTGCAGAATTTTGAGAAAAAAGTCTTACTTTTGACGTCGAGTTTGACGTTGATGTTCATCGCCGCCATTTCGGCGACGAGATAGCGAAGAACGTAGGGCACGGGAACGATTTCGATGCGTTCGTTCGTCTTGCAAACGCCGCACGTCCACGGCGAATTCTTCCCGGCGTCCGTCGCCGCCGGATGAAAATATTCGACGCTGCCGCGCGACGCCGCGTCGACGAGGGGCGAGAGAAGGCTTCCGCACGACGTGCACAGTCGCGTCTAGGGAGAAAACAAAGAGGGTTAGCCTGTGGATACTTGGGAGGGATTTTTTTCCAAATGCACGTTGCAGCGATCTGAGCAGTTGAGAAGGCGATCTTGCAAGAGGAAACCCGTTCCGTGAGCCAATAAAGCGTCTCGTTCCATTTCGCCGAATCGAACGCCTCCGCCTCTTCGTCTACCCTAGAAGAAAAAACACAAAGAAATGTTTCTTCTATCCTTCTCTGTCTTAAGTCTTTTTTTTCTTTACTTGGACTGGTTGATGGGTGAGCTGATCGACTGGGCCCGTCGTTCGTACTTGGAACTTATCAGAGACCATGTGTCGGAGTCTCTGATAATAAATGTTTCCTATAAAGATATCCGCTTCGAATTCTCGTCCCGTTATTCCGCTATAGAGTCGTTCGTTTCCGTAGAAATTGTATCCGGCTGCAATGCAGGACTTTTTTTATTAGAGAGCGACGAAATAAGAAATGCGAACCTGCTACTAAACATTTTCCAAAATGTTCGATTGCTGGATTGCCTTCGGAGAAGGTGAAAGGCGTCGCATCGTGGCACAAGCCGTGGAGAGCGGCCGATTTTCCAGCCATACTCTCTATCATCATCCCTATAAATTAGAGATAAATAAATAAACATTTTTCTTCTATTTTTCACCTATCGTCATGCGAGAGGGAAAGCCGTGAGGATTGAAAATGATGTCGGGAACGATTCCCGACTCGGAGAACGGCATGTTCTCTGTGGGCCATTTCACGCTAAGGGACAAGGTCTATCGATTTTCGTTAGAAAAACATTTCGTGGAACCTGCAAACTCCTTTCTGCCCGTGACGACTAGAGAACTTATCTCCAATAATAGGAGGTCGCTAAAAAAATTGAATTTCTATTCGCGATTATAATTGGAAATCGTTTCTTAGTCGAGAACCGGTATTCTAAGTTTGATCAAAACTCTTTGCAATTCGCTGCTGCCACCCTTTTTGGATTCGTCGCCGAGGAGTTTGATCTTACATGCATCAAATTTCGAGAAAAAATTAGAGTCTTGCATTTCTGTATTCACCTGATCAACGTACGCTATCTCCGATCCACGGTACTTTTCAACGTGGGTTTCACCACTCACCAAATCAACGTAACTGGTCGAAATAAATAGACGAAATAACTCAAAAGTGCGCCCACTTTACCTGTACATAGGATCGCCATCTTTAAGAAGCGCTCCTATTGGAGGAAACCCGTCTATATCAAGATGCCCCGCGTCACTTTCCTTTAGCCCTCCGAGACCTGCAGACACTCGAGTATAAAGGGTGGAAAGTGAGGTAGGCGTCTTACCGAATCGATACGCAATGAAATGACCTCTGCCTCCAGTTTTAGATCTCAAATCAACAATCTAAAACAATAATTAATTTATTTATATATTAATTAATTAATTATTAACCACCTCAGATTTATGTATCGTTCCATAAGCAAATCCTCGTTCACACGACGATTTATTGAGAACCATAGCGTCTTCCATATCGTAACCCTAAAAGAGGAAACGTAGAATCCTAGCTTCCGCTATAGACGCGGATATTTGACACCGTATAAGAGATGACAGCTACAATGCAATTCGTTCCAGCCGGATATTCGTCAATTTTGAACCGTTCGTAACCCTCCGGACGAACAATCGGAGCCTGGGGCGTCTGGGCAACGATATTTATATTATTTTAATTAAAAAGGCTTTCGGTGCGTGTCTCACTTGAAGTTGATACATTTTCTTATCGCATCGATATTGAATTGTGTGTGAAGGAAAGGCCATCGTTTGCTTGCCCATCTGAAAACGCGGACGCATTGCGAATCGAATTTTCGCGACTTTTCTTTTTCCCTACCTGACATTGATACATATTTCTCGGACTTTGATTGAAGTCGGAGAAGGGCGTGAGCATTCCCATGACGCTCAACATTTCCCGAGGCGATATTTCCATATGACTAGTAATCTAAAAAGAATAGAAAAAAGATCAATAAATAAATCAATAAATAAACACGAACATTTTCATAGATTTCTTCACGAGACACAGCAACGTCGAGATAAACCTAATAAAAAATATTTAATTATATTTTTAATTAAATTTAGGTACCTGTTCGAAAGTGCCAATGAGCTCTCGAGCCCCTCCCGCTTTCAAATTCAAAACGGGTCTCATCATTCGAGCGGGCGTCGAGAATAAATACAAACCCGGATATAGTCCGCGTTCAGTCGACGGAATTAACGCTATCTCCAATTCTTTTGGAATGACGTCGTTGGAGACTTTCATCGTTCTCAAGCAATCCGCGATTCGTTGCGAAATTCTCTCGCTCACGTTCCCAATCAAACGGCCGTTGAAAAGAACGGGTAAATAATATTTATCATCGTCGTCATCGTGGGATTTTGATTCCGCCGCGACGGGAACGACGCCCAGTGACGTCAACATCTTCGGAATTACCGCTTCATCCTTTGAAGAAATATTCGTTATTTGACACGAGGCGGATAAATGATTCAATAGGCCACAGGGAGCGCCGTCAGGAGTGTGAACCGGACAGAGAAATCCTGGGTACACTTTCAACTCAAAAAATCATCGCTTTCGCTCTCTCTAAGAGTTTCTCACCGTAGCTCTCCGGTAAAAGTTTCCTAACGGCGGTCGTTCTCATCTGAGCGAAAAAGGCGCCGCGATGTACGCAACGGAATTGACCAAGAAAGCGAAAAAAGTTGATTTTTTCGGCAACGACAGAAAATCCAGACACCTTAGAAGAAATATCCATTATTTCTCTTTGCATGTTCCACGGTTGCTAAGGCCTAAATATTAAATTGAGGGCCTAATCTTTGATTCTTAGAGCGTAAATATTAAATTGAGGGCCTAATCTTTAATTCTTAGAGCCTGAATATTAAATTAAGGCCCTCATGTTTGATTCTTAGAGCCTAAACATTAAATTGAGGGCCTAATCTTTGATTCTTAGAGCCTGAACATTAAATAAAGGCCCTCATCTTTGATTCTTAGAGACTAAATATTGAATTGGGGGCCTAATCTTTGATTCTAATGACCTAAATTATAAATTCAGGGCCTAATCTTTGATTCTTAGAATCTAAATATTAAATTGAGAGCCTAATCTCTAATACATAGAACATGAATATTAAACTGGGGCCCTAATCTTTAATTCTAAGGGCATAAATATTAAATTGAGGGCCTAATCTTTGATTGTTAGGGCGTAAATATTAAATTGAGGGCCTAATCTTTAATTTTTAGAGCATAAATATTAAATTGAGGACCGAATCTTTAATTTTTAGGCCATAAATATTGAATTGAGGGCCTAATCTTTGATTCTAATGGCTTAAATATTAAATTGAGGGCCTAATCAATGATTCTAAGAACCTAAACATTAAATTGAGGGCCTAATCTTTGATTCTTAGAGCCTGAATATTAAATTAAGGCTCTCATCTTTGATTCTTAGAGCCAAAATATTAAATTGAGGGCCTAATCTTTGATTCTAAGAGACTAAATATTGAATTGAGGGCCTAATCTTTGATTCTAATGGCCTAAATATTAAATTCAGGGCCTAATCTTTGATTCTTAGAACCTAAATATTAAATTGAGAGCCTAATTTAAATTCTTAGGACCTGAATGTTAAATTGAGGGCCTAATCTTTGATTCTTAGAGCCTAAATATTGAATTGAGGGCCTAATCTTTGATTCTAATGGCTTAAATATTAAATTGAGGGCCTAATCAATGATTCTAAGAACCTAAACATTAAATTGAGGGCCTAATCTTTGATTCTTAGAGCCTAAATATTAAATTGAGGGCCTAATCTTTGATTCTAATGGCCTAAATATTAAATTCAGGGCCTAATCTTTGATTCTTAGAGCCTGAATATTAAATTAAGGCTCTCATCTTTGATTCTTAGAACCAAAATATTAAATTGAGGGCCTAATCTTTGATTCTAAGAGACTAAATATTGAATTGAGGGCCTAATCTTTGATTCTAATGGCCTAAATATTAAATTCAGGGCCTAATCTTTGATTCTTAGAGCCTAAATATTAAATTGAGGGCCTAATCTTTGATTCTAATGGCCTAAATATTAAATTCAGGGCCTAATCTTTGATTCTTAGAACCTAAATATTAAATTGAGGGCCTAATCTTTGATTCTTAGAGCCTGAATATTAAATTAAGGCCCTCATCTTTGATTCTTAGAGACTAAATATTGAATTGAGGGCCTAATCTTTGATTCTAATGGCCTAAATATTAAATTCAGGGCCTAATCTTTGATTCTTAGAACCTAAATATTAAATTGAGAGCCTAATCTTAAATTCTAGAGGACCTGAATGTTAAATTGAGGGCCTAATCTTTGATTCTTAGAACATAAATATTAAATTGAAGACCTAATCTTTAATTCTTAGGACCTGAATATTAAATTGAGGGCCTAATCTTTAATTCTAAGGGCATAAATATTAAATTGAGGGCCTAATCTTTGATTCTTAGGTTATAAATATTAAATTGAGGGCCTAATCTTTGATTCTTAGAGCCTAAATTATAAATTGAGGGCCTAATCTTTGATTCTTAGAGCCTGAATATTAAATTAAGACCCTAATCTTTGATTCTTAGAGCCTAAATATTGAATTGAGGGCCTAATCTTTGATTCTAATGGCTTAAATATTAAATTCAGGGCCTAATCATTGATTCTAAGAACCTAAACATAAAATTGAGGGCCAAATCTTTGATTCTTAGAGCCTGAATATTAAATTAAGGCCCTCATCTTTGATTCTTAGAGCCTGAATATTAAATTAAGGCTCTCATCTTTGATTCTTATAACCTAAATATTAAATTGAGAGCCTAATCTTAAATTCTTAGGACCTGAATGTTAAATTGAGGGCCTAATCTTTGATTCTTAGAACATAAATATTAAATTGAAGACCTAATCTTTAATTCTTAGGACCTGAATATTAAATTGAGGGCCTAATCTTTAATTCTAAGGGCATAAATATTAAATTGAGGACCTAATCTTTGATTCTTAGGTTATAAATATTAAATTGAGGGCCTAATCTTTGATTCTTAGAGCCTAAATTATAAATTAAGGGCTTAATCTTTGATTCTTAGAGCCTGAATATTAAATTAAGGCCCTCATCTTTGATTCTTAGAGCCTAAATATTGATTTGTGGGCCTAATCTTTGATTCTAATGGCTTAAATATTAAATTGAGGGCCTAATCAATGATTCTAAGAACCTAAACATTAAATTGAGGGCCTAATCTTTGATTCTTAGAGCCTAAATATTAAATTGAGGGCCTAATCTTTGATTCTAATGGCCTAAATATTAAATTCAGGGCCTAATCTTTGATTCTTAGAGCCTGAATATTAAATTAAGGCTCTCATCTTTGATTCTTAGAACCAAAATATTAAATTGAGGGCCTAATCTTTGATTCTAAGAGACTAAATATTGAATTGAGGGCCTAATCTTTGATTCTAATGGCCTAAATATTAAATTCAGGGCCTAATCTTTGATTCTTAGAGCCTAAATATTAAATTGAGGGCCTAATCTTTGATTCTAATGGCCTAAATATTAAATTCAGGGCCTAATCTTTGATTCTTAGAACCTAAATATTAAATTGAGGGCCTAATCTTTGATTCTTAGAGCCTGAATATTAAATTAAGGCCCTCATCTTTGATTCTTAGAGACTAAATATTGAATTGAGGGCCTAATCTTTGATTCTAATGGCCTAAATATTAAATTCAGGGCCTAATCTTTGATTCTTAGAACCTAAATATTAAATTGAGAGCCTAATCTTAAATTCTAGAGGACCTGAATGTTAAATTGAGGGCCTAATCTTTGATTCTTAGAACATAAATATTAAATTGAAGACCTAATCTTTAATTCTTAGGACCTGAATATTAAATTGAGGGCCTAATCTTTAATTCTAAGGGCATAAATATTAAATTGAGGACCTAATCTTTGATTCTTAGGTTATAAATATTAAATTGAGGGCCTAATCTTTGATTCTTAGAGCCTAAATTATAAATTAAGGCCCTCATCTTTGATTCTTAGAGCCTAAATATTGATTTGTGGGCCTAATCTTTGATTCTAATGGCTTAAATATTAAATTGAGGGCCTAATCAATGATTCTAAGAACCTAAACATTAAATTGAGGGCTTAATCTTTGATTCTTAGAGCCTAAATATTAAATTGAGGGCCTAATCTTTGATTCTAATGGCCTAAATATTAAATTCAGGGCCTAATCTTTGATTCTTAGAGCCTGAATATTAAATTAAGGCTCTCATCTTTGATTCTTAGAACCAAAATATTAAATTGAGGGCCTAATCTTTGATTCTAAGAGACTAAATATTGAATTGAGGGCCTAATCTTTGATTCTAATGGCCTAAATATTAAATTCAGGGCCTAATCTTTGATTCTTAGAGCCTAAATATTAAATTGAGGGCCTAATCTTTGATTCTAATGGCCTAAATATTAAATTCAGGGCCTAATCTTTGATTCTTAGAACCTAAATATTAAATTGAGGGCCTAATCTTTGATTCTTAGAGCCTGAATATTAAATTAAGGCCCTCATCTTTGATTCTTAGAGACTAAATATTGAATTGAGGGCCTAATCTTTGATTCTAATGGCCTAAATATTAAATTCAGGGCCTAATCTTTGATTCTTAGAACCTAAATATTAAATTGAGAGCCTAATCTTAAATTCTAGAGGACCTGAATGTTAAATTGAGGGCCTAATCTTTGATTCTTAGAACATAAATATTAAATTGAAGACCTAATCTTTAATTCTTAGGACCTGAATATTAAATTGAGGGCCTAATCTTTAATTCTAAGGGCATAAATATTAAATTGAGGGCCTAATCTTTGATTCTTAGGCTATAAATATTAAATTGAGGGCCTAATCTTTGATTCTTAGAGCCTAAATTATAAATTGAGGGCCTAATCTTTGATTCTTAGAGCCTGAATATTAAATTAAGGCCCTCATCTTTGATTCTTAGAGCCTAAATATTGAATTGGGGGCCTAATCTTTGATTCTAATGACCTAAATTATAAATTCAGGGCCTAATCTTTGATTCTTAGATCCAATTAAGGCCCTCATCTTTGATTATTAGAGCCCAAATATTGAATTGAGGGCCTAATCTTTGATTCTAATGGCTTAAATATTAAATTGAGGGCCTAATCATTGATTCTAAGAACCTAAACATTAAATTGAGGGCCTAAACTTTTATTCTCAGAGCCTGAATATTAAATTAAGGCCCTCATCTTTGATTCTTAGAGACTAAATATTGAATTGAGGACCTAATCTTTGATTCTAATGGCCTACATATTAATTTGAGGGCTTAGTCTTTGATTCTTAGAACCTAAATATTAAATTGAGAGCCTAATCTTTAATACTTAGAACCTGAAAATTAAATTGGGGCACTAATCTTTAATTCTAAGGGCATAAATATTAAATTGAGGGCCTAATCTATGATTGTTAGGGCATAAATATTAAATTGAGGGGATAATCTTTGATTCTTAGAGCCTGAATATTAAATTAAGGCCCTCATGTTTGATTCTTAGAGCCTAAATATTAAATTGAGGGCCTAATCTTTTATTCTCAGAGCCTGAATATTAAATTATGGCCCTCATCTTTGATTCCTAGAGCCTGAATATCAAATTGAGGCCCTCATCTTTGATTCTTAGAGACTAAATATTGAATTGGGGGCCTAATCTTTGATTCTAATGGCCTAAATATTAAATTCAGGGCCTAATCTTTGATTCTTAGAACCTGAATATTAAATTGAGAGCCTAATCTTTAATACTTAGAACATGAATATTAAACTGGGGCCCTAATCTTTAATTCTAAGGGCATAAATATTAAATTGAGGGCCTAATCTTTGATTGTTAGGGCATAAATATTAAATTGAGGGCCTAATCTTTAATTCTTAGGGCATAAATATTAAATTGAGGGCCTAATCTTTAATTTTTAGGCCATAAATATTAAATTGAGGGCCTAATCTTTAATTCTAATGGCCTAAATATTAAATTCAGGGCCTAATCTTTGATTCTTAGAACATAAATATTAAATTGAAGACCTAATCTTTAATTCTTAGAGCCTGAATATTAAATTCAGGCCCTCATCTTTGATTCTTAGAGCCTAAATATTAAATTGAGGGCCTAATCTTTTATTCTTAGAGCCTGAATATTAAATTAAGGCCCTCATCTTTGATTCTTAGAGACTAAATATTGAATTGAGGGCCTAATCTTTGATTCTAATGGCCTAAATATTAAATTCAGGGCCTAATCTTTGATTCTTAGAACCTAAATATTAAATTGAGAGCCTAATCTTAAATTCTAGAGGACCTGAATGTTAAATTGAGGGCCTAATCTTTGATTCTTAGAACATAAATATTAAATTGAAGACCTAATCTTTAATTCTTAGGACATGAATATTAAATTGAGGGCCTAATCTTTAATTCTAAGGGCATAAATATTAAATTGAGGGCCTAATCTTTGATTCTTAGGTTATAAATATTAAATTGAGGGCCTAATCTTTGATTCTTAGAGCCTAAATTATAAATTGAGGGCCTAATCTTTGATTCTTAGATCCTGAATATTAAATTAAGGCCCTCATCTTTGATTCTTAGAGCCTAAATATTGAATTGAGGGCCTAATCTTTGATTCTAATGGCTTAAATATTAAATTGAGGGCCTAATCATTGATTCCAAGAACCTAAACATTAAATTGAGGGCCCAAACTTTTATTCTCAGAGCCTGAATATTAAATTAAGGCCCTCATCTTTGATTCTTAGAGACTAAATATTGAATTGAGGACCTAATCTTTGATTCTAATGGCCTAAATATTAATTTGAGGGCTTAGTCTTTGATTCTTAGAACCTAAATATTAAATTGAGAGCCTAATCTTTAATACTTAGAACCTGAATATTAAATTGGGGCGCTAATCTTTAATTCTAAGGGCATAAATATTAAATTGAGGGCCTAATCTTTGATTGTTAGGGCATAAATATTAAATTGAGGGCCTAATCTTTGATTCTTAGAGCCTGAATATTAAATTAAGGCCCTCATGTTTGATTCTTAGAGCCTAAATATTAAATTGAGGGCCTAATCTTTTATTCTCAGAGCCTGAATATTAAATTAAGGCCCTCATCTTTGATTCTTAGAGACTAAATATTGAATTGGGGGCCTAATCTTTGATTCTAATGGCCTAAATATTAAATTCAGGGCCTAATCTTTGATTCTTAGAACCTGAATATTAAATTGAGAGCCTAATCTTTAATACTTAGAACATGAATATTAAACTAAGGCCCTAATCTTTAATTCTAAGGGCATAAATATTAAATTGAGGGCCTAATCTTTGATTGTTAGGGCATAAATATTAAATTGAGGGCCTAATCTTTAATTCTTAGGCCATAAATATTAAATTGAGGGCCTAATCTTTAATTTTTAGGCCATAAATATTAAATTGAGGGCCTAATCTTTAATTCTAATGGCCTAAATATTAAATTCAGGGCCTAATCTTTGATTCTTAGAACATAAATATTAAATTGAAGACCTAATCTTTAATTCTTAGAGCCTGAATATTAAATTCAGGCCCTCATCTTTTATTCTTAGAGCCTAAATATTAAATTGAGGGCCTAATCTTTTATTCTTAGAGCCTGAATATTAAATTAAGGCCCTCATCTTTGATTCTTAGAGCCTAAATATTAAATTGAGGGCCTAATCTTTTATTCTCAGAGCCTGAATATTAAATTATGGCCCTCATCTTTGATTCCTAGAGCCTGAATATCAAATTGAGGCCCTCATCTTTGATTCTTAGAGACTAAATATTGAATTGGGGGCCTAATCTTTGATTCTAATGGCCTAAATATTAAATTCAGGGCCTAATCTTTGATTCTTAGAACCTGAATATTAAATTGAGAGCCTAATCTTTAATACTTAGAACATGAATATTAAACTGGGGCCCTAATCTTTAATTCTAAGGGCATAAATATTAAATTGAGGGCCTAATCTTTGATTGTTAGGGCATAAATATTAAATTGAGGGCCTAACCTTTAATTCTTAGGGCATAAATATTAAATTGAGGGCCTAATCTTTGATTCTAATGGCCTAAATATTAAATTCAGGGCCTAATCTTTGATTCTTAGAGCCTGAATATTAAATTAAGGCTCTCATCTTTGATTCTTAGAACCAAAATATTAAATTGAGGGCCTAATCTTTGATTCTAAGAACCTAAACATTAAATTGAGAGCCTAATCTTTAATACTTAGAACCTGAATATTAAACTGGGGCCCTAATCTTTCATTCTAAGAGCATAAATATTAAATTGAGGGCCTAATCTTTAATTCTTAGAGCCTAAAAATTAAATTGAGGGCCTAATCTTTGATTCTTAGAGCCTGAATATTAAATTAATGCTCTCATCTTTGATTCTTAGAGCCTAAATATTGAATTGAGGGCCTAATCTTTGATTCTAATGGCTTAAATATTAAATTGAGGGCCTAATCATTGATTCTAAGAACATAAACATTAAATTGAGGGCCTAATATTTGATTCTTAGAGCCTGAATATTAAATTAATGCTCTCATCTTTGATTCCTAGAGCCTAAATATAAAATTGAGGGCCTAATCTTTGATTCTTAGAGCCTGAATATTAAATTAAGGCCCTCATCTTTGATTCTTAGAGCCTAAATATTGAATTGAGGGCCTAATCTTTGATTCTAATGGCTTAAATATTAAATTGAGGGCCTAATCATTGATTCTAAGAACATAAACATTAAATTGAGAGCCTAATCTTTGATTGTTAGAGCCTAAATATTAAATTGAGGGCCTAATCTTTTATTCTTAGAGCCTGAATATAAAATTAAGGCTCTCATCTTTGATTCCTAGAGCCTAAATAGAAAATTGAGGGCCTAATCTTTGATTCTTAGAGCCTGAATATTAAATTAAAGCTCTCATCTTTGATTCCTAGAGCCTAAATATAAAATTGAGGGCCTAATCTTTGATTCTTAGAGCCTGAATATTAAATTAAGGCCCTCATCTTTGATTCTTAGAGCCTAAATATTGAATTGAGGGCCTAATCTTTGATTCTAATGGCTTAAATATTAAATTGAGGGCCTAATCATTGATTCTAAGAACCTAAACATTAAATTGAGGGCCTAATCTTTGATTCTTAGAGCCTGAACATTAAATAAAGGCCCTCATCTTTGATTCTTAGAGACTAAATATTGAATTGGGGGCCTAATCTTTGATTCTAATGACCTAAATTATAAATTCAGGGCCTAATCTTTGATTCTTAGAGCGTAAATATTAAATTGAGGGCCTAATCTTTGATTCTTAGAGCCTGAATATTAAATTAAGGCCCTCATCTTTGATTCTTAGAGACTAAATATTGAATTGAGGGCCTAATCTTTGATTCTAATGGCCTAAATATTAAATTCAGGGCCTAATCTTTGATTCTTAGAACCTAAATATTAAATTGAGAGCCTAATCTTAAATTCTAGAGGACCTGAATGTTAAATTGAGGGCCTAATCTTTGATTCTTAGAACATAAATATTAAATTGAAGACCTAATCTTTAATTCTTAGGACCTGAATATTAAATCGAGGGCCTAATCTTTAATTCTAAGGGCATAAATATTAAATTGAGGGCCTAATCTTTGATTCTTAGGTTATAAATATTAAATTGAGGGCCTAATCTTTGATTCTTAGAGCCTAAATTATAAATTGAGGGCCTAATCTTTGATTCTTAGAGCCTGAATATTAAATTAAGACCCTAATCTTTGATTCTTAGAGCCTAAATATTGAATTGAGGGCCTAATCTTTGATTCTAATGGCTTAAATATTAAATTCAGGGCCTAATCATTGATTCTAAGAACCTAAACATTAAATTGAGGGCCAAATCTTTGATTCTTAGAGCCTGAATATTAAATTAAGGCTCTCATCTTTGATTCTTAGAACCTAAATATTAAATTGAGAGCCTAATCTTAAATTCTTAGGACCTGAATGTTAAATTGAGGGCCTAATCTTTGATTCTTAGAACATAAATATTAAATTGAAGACCTAATCTTTAATTCTTAGGACCTGAATATTAAATTGAGGGCCTAATCTTTAATTCTAAGGGCATAAATATTAAATTGAGGGCCTAATCTTTGATTCTTAGGTTATAAATATTAAATTGAGGGCTTAATCTTTGATTCTTAGAGCCTGAATATTAAATTGAGGGCCTAATCTTTGATTCTTAGAGCCTAAATATTAAATTGAGGGCCTAATCTTTGATTCTAATGGCCTAAATATTAAATTCAGAGCCTAATCTTTGATTCTTAGAGCCTGAATATTAAATTAAGGCTCTCATCTTTGATTCTTAGAGCCAAAATATTAAATTGAGGGCCTAATCTTTGATTCTAAGAGACTAAATATTGAATTGAGGGCCTAATCTTTGATTCTAATGGCCTAAATATTAAATTCAGGGCCTAATCTTTGATTCTTAGAGCCTAAATATTAAATTGAGGGCCTAATCTTTGATTCTAATGGCCTAAATATTAAATTCAGGGCCTAATCTTTGATTCTTAGAACATAAATATTAAATTGAAGACCTAATCTTTAATTCTTAGAGCCTGAATATTAAATTCAGGCCCTCATCTTTGATTCTTAGAGCCTAAATATTAAATTGAGGGCCTAATCTTTGATTCTTAGAGCCTGAATATTAAATTAAGGCCCTCATCTTTGATTCTTAGAGACTAAATATTGAATTGAGGACCTAATCTTTGATTCTAATGGCCTAAATATTAATTTGAGGGCTTAGTCTTTGATTCTTAGAACCTAAATATTAAATTGAGAGCCTAATCTTAAATTCTTAGGACCTGAATGTTAAATTGAGGGCCTAATCTTTGATTCTTAGAACATAAATATTAAATTGAAGACCTAATCTTTAATTCTTAGGACCTGAATATTAAATCGAGGGCCTAATCTTTAATTCTAAGGGCATAAATATTAAATTGAGGGCCTAATCTTTGATTCTTAGGTTATAAATATTAAATTGAGGGCCTAATCTTTGATTCTTAGAGCCTAAATTATAAATTGAGGGCCTAATCTTTGATTCTTAGAGCCTGAATATTAAATTAAGACCCTAATCTTTGATTCTTAGAGCCTAAATATTGAATTGAGGGCCTAATCTTTGATTCTAATGGCTTAAATATTAAATTCAGGGCCTAATCATTGATTCTAAGAACCTAAACATTAAATTGAGGGCCAAATCTTTGATTCTTAGAGCCTGAATATTAAATTAAGGCTCTCATCTTTGATTCTTAGAACCTAAATATTAAATTGAGAGCCTAATCTTAAATTCTTAGGACCTGAATGTTAAATTGAGGGCCTAATCTTTGATTCTTAGAACATAAATATTAAATTGAAGACCTAATCTTTAATTCTTAGGACCTGAATATTAAATTGAGGGCCTAATCTTTAATTCTAAGGGCATAAATATTAAATTGAGGGCCTAATCTTTGATTCTTAGGTTATAAATATTAAATTGAGGGCTTAATCTTTGATTCTTAGAGCCTGAATATTAAATTGAGGGCCTAATCTTTGATTCTTAGAGCCTAAATATTAAATTGAGGGCCTAATCTTTGATTCTAATGGCCTAAATATTAAATTCAGGGCCTAATCTTTGATTCTTAGAGCCTGAATATTAAATTAAGGCTCTCATCTTTGATTCTTAGAGCCAAAATATTAAATTGAGGGCCTAATCTTTGATTCTAAGAGACTAAATATTGAATTGAGGGCCTAATCTTTGATTCTAATGGCCTAAATATTAAATTCAGGGCCTAATCTTTGATTCTTAGAGCCTAAATATTAAATTGAGGGCCTAATCTTTGATTCTAATGGCCTAAATATTAAATTCAGGGCCTAATCTTTGATTCTTAGAACATAAATATTAAATTGAAGACCTAATCTTTAATTCTTAGAGCCTGAATATTAAATTCAGGCCCTCATCTTTGATTCTTAGAGCCTAAATATTAAATTGAGGGCCTAATCTTTTATTCTTAGAGCCTGAATATTAAATTAAGGCCCTCATCTTTGATTCTTAGAGACTAAATATTGAATTGAGGACCTAATCTTTGATTCTAATGGCCTAAATATTAATTTGAGGGCTTAGTCTTTGATTCTTAGAACCTAAATATTAAATTGAGGGCCTAATCTTTAATACTTAGAACCTGAATATTAAATTGGGGCCCTAATCTTTATTTCTAAGGGCATAACTATTAAATTGAGGGCCTAATCTTTGATTGTTAGGGCATAAATATAAAATTGAGGGCCTAATCTTTAAGTCTTAGAGCATAAATATTAAATTAAGGCCCTCATCTTTGATTCTTAGAGCCTAAATATTAAATTGAGGGCCTAATGTTTGATTCTTAGAGCCTAAATATTAAATTGAGGGCCTAATCTTTTATTCTTAGAGCCTGAATATTAAATTATGGCCCTCATCTTTGATTCCTAGAGCCTGAATATTAAATTGAGACCCTCATCTTTGATTGTTAGAGACTAAATATTGAATTGGGGGCCTAATCTTTGATTCTAATGGCCCAAATATTAAATTCAGGGCCTAATCTTTGATTCTTAGAACCTAAATATTAAATTGAGAGCCTAATCTTTAATACTTAGAACCTGAATATTAAACTGGGGCCCTAATCTTTAATTCTAAGAGCATAAATATTAAATTGAGGGCCTAATCTTTGATTGTTAGGGAATAAATATTAAATTGAGGGCCTAATCTTTGATTCTTAGAGCCTAAATATTAAATTGAGGGCCTAATCTTTGATTCTTAGAGCCTCAATATTAAATTAAGGCCCTCATCTTTGATTCTTAGAGCCTAAATATTGAATTGAGGGCCTAATCTTTGATTCTAATGGCTTAAATATTAAATTGAGGGCCTAATCATTGATTCTAAGAACATAAACATTAAATTGAGGGCCTAATCTTTGATTCTTAGAGCCTAAATATTAAATTGAGGGCCTAATCTTTTATTCTTAGAGCCTGAATATTAAATTAAGGCTCTCATCTTTGATTCCTAGAGCCTAAATATTAAATTGAGGGCCTAATCTTTGATTCTTAGAGCCTGAATATTAAATTAATGCTCTCATCTTTGATTCCTAGAGCCTAAATATAAAATTGAGGGCCTAATCTTTGATTTCTAGAGCCTGAATATTAAATTAAGGCTCTCATCTTTGATTCTTAGAACCTAAATATTAAATTGAGAGCATAATCTTAAATTCTTAGGACCTGAATGTTAAATTGAGGGCCTAATCTTTGATTCTTAGAACATAAATATTAAATTGAAGACCTAATCTTTAATTCTTAGGACCTGAATATTAAATTCAGGCCCTCATCTTTTATTCTTAGAGCCTAAATATTAAATTGAGGGCCTAATCTTTTATTCTTAGAGCCTGAATATTAAATTAAGGCCCTCATCTTTGATTCTTAGAGCCTAAATATTAAATTGAGGGCCTAATCTTTTATTCTCAGAGCCTGAATATTAAATTATGGCCCTCATCTTTGATTCCTAGAGCCTGAATATCAAATTGAGGCCCTCATCTTTGATTCTTAGAGACTAAATATTGAATTGGGGGCCTAATCTTTGATTCTAATGGCCTAAATATTAAATTCAGGGCCTAATCTTTGATTCTTAGAACCTGAATATTAAATTGAGAGCCTAATCTTTAATACTTAGAACATGAATATTAAACTGGGGCCCTAATCTTTAATTCTAAGGGCATAAATATTAAATTGAGGGCCTAATCTTTGATTGTTAGGGCATAAATATTAAATTGAGGGCCTAACCTTTAATTCTTAGGGCATAAATATTAAATTGAGGGCCTAATCTTTGATTCTAATGGCCTAAATATTAAATTCAGGGCCTAATCTTTGATTCTTAGAGCCTGAATATTAAATTAAGGCTCTCATCTTTGATTCTTAGAACCAAAATATTAAATTGAGGGCCTAATCTTTGATTCTAAGAACCTAAACATTAAATTGAGAGCCTAATCTTTAATACTTAGAACCTGAATATTAAACTGGGGCCCTAATCTTTCATTCTAAGAGCATAAATATTAAATTGAGGGCCTAATCTTTAATTCTTAGAGCCTAAAAATTAAATTGAGGGCCTAATCTTTGATTCTTAGAGCCTGAATATTAAATTAATGCTCTCATCTTTGATTCTTAGAGCCTAAATATTGAATTGAGGGCCTAATCTTTGATTCTAATGGCTTAAATATTAAATTGAGGGCCTAATCATTGATTCTAAGAACATAAACATTAAATTGAGGGCCTAATATTTGATTCTTAGAGCCTGAATATTAAATTAATGCTCTCATCTTTGATTCCTAGAGCCTAAATATAAAATTGAGGGCCTAATCTTTGATTCTTAGAGCCTGAATATTAAATTAAGGCCCTCATCTTTGATTCTTAGAGCCTAAATATTGAATTGAGGGCCTAATCTTTGATTCTAATGGCTTAAATATTAAATTGAGGGCCTAATCATTGATTCTAAGAACATAAACATTAAATTGAGAGCCTAATCTTTGATTGTTAGAGCCTAAATATTAAATTGAGGGCCTAATCTTTTATTCTTAGAGCCTGAATATAAAATTAAGGCTCTCATCTTTGATTCCTAGAGCCTAAATAGAAAATTGAGGGCCTAATCTTTGATTCTTAGAGCCTGAATATTAAATTAAAGCTCTCATCTTTGATTCCTAGAGCCTAAATATAAAATTGAGGGCCTAATCTTTGATTCTTAGAGCCTGAATATTAAATTAAGGCCCTCATCTTTGATTCTTAGAGCCTAAATATTGAATTGAGGGCCTAATCTTTGATTCTAATGGCTTAAATATTAAATTGAGGGCCTAATCATTGATTCTAAGAACCTAAACATTAAATTGAGGGCCTAATCTTTGATTCTTAGAGCCTGAACATTAAATAAAGGCCCTCATCTTTGATTCTTAGAGACTAAATATTGAATTGGGGGCCTAATCTTTGATTCTAATGACCTAAATTATAAATTCAGGGCCTAATCTTTGATTCTTAGAGCGTAAATATTAAATTGAGGGCCTAATCTTTGATTCTTAGAGCCTGAATATTAAATTAAGGCCCTCATCTTTGATTCTTAGAGACTAAATATTGAATTGAGGGCCTAATCTTTGATTCTAATGGCCTAAATATTAAATTCAGGGCCTAATCTTTGATTCTTAGAACCTAAATATTAAATTGAGAGCCTAATCTTAAATTCTAGAGGACCTGAATGTTAAATTGAGGGCCTAATCTTTGATTCTTAGAACATAAATATTAAATTGAAGACCTAATCTTTAATTCTTAGGACCTGAATATTAAATCGAGGGCCTAATCTTTAATTCTAAGGGCATAAATATTAAATTGAGGGCCTAATCTTTGATTCTTAGGTTATAAATATTAAATTGAGGGCCTAATCTTTGATTCTTAGAGCCTAAATTATAAATTGAGGGCCTAATCTTTGATTCTTAGAGCCTGAATATTAAATTAAGACCCTAATCTTTGATTCTTAGAGCCTAAATATTGAATTGAGGGCCTAATCTTTGATTCTAATGGCTTAAATATTAAATTCAGGGCCTAATCATTGATTCTAAGAACCTAAACATTAAATTGAGGGCCAAATCTTTGATTCTTAGAGCCTGAATATTAAATTAAGGCTCTCATCTTTGATTCTTAGAACCTAAATATTAAATTGAGAGCCTAATCTTAAATTCTTAGGACCTGAATGTTAAATTGAGGGCCTAATCTTTGATTCTTAGAACATAAATATTAAATTGAAGACCTAATCTTTAATTCTTAGGACCTGAATATTAAATTGAGGGCCTAATCTTTAATTCTAAGGGCATAAATATTAAATTGAGGGCCTAATCTTTGATTCTTAGGTTATAAATATTAAATTGAGGGCTTAATCTTTGATTCTTAGAGCCTGAATATTAAATTGAGGGCCTAATCTTTGATTCTTAGAGCCTAAATATTAAATTGAGGGCCTAATCTTTGATTCTAATGGCCTAAATATTAAATTCAGGGCCTAATCTTTGATTCTTAGAGCCTGAATATTAAATTAAGGCTCTCATCTTTGATTCTTAGAGCCAAAATATTAAATTGAGGGCCTAATCTTTGATTCTAAGAGACTAAATATTGAATTGAGGGCCTAATCTTTGATTCTAATGGCCTAAATATTAAATTCAGGGCCTAATCTTTGATTCTTAGAGCCTAAATATTAAATTGAGGGCCTAATCTTTGATTCTAATGGCCTAAATATTAAATTCAGGGCCTAATCTTTGATTCTTAGAACATAAATATTAAATTGAAGACCTAATCTTTAATTCTTAGAGCCTGAATATTAAATTCAGGCCCTCATCTTTGATTCTTAGAGCCTAAATATTAAATTGAGGGCCTAATCTTTTATTCTTAGAGCCTGAATATTAAATTAAGGCCCTCATCTTTGATTCTTAGAGACTAAATATTGAATTGCGGACCTAATCTTTGATTCTAATGGCCTAAATATTAATTTGAGGGCTTAGTCTTTGATTCTTAGAACCTAAATATTAAATTGAGGGCCTAATCTTTAATACTTAGAACCTGAATATTAAATTGGGGCCCTAATCTTTATTTCTAAGGGAATAAATATTAAATTGAGGGCCTAATCTTTGATTGTTAGGGCATAAATATAAAATTGAGGGCCTAATCTTTAAGTCTTAGAGCATAAATATTAAATTAAGGCCCTCATCTTTGATTCTTAGAGCCTAAATATTAAATTGAGGGCCTAATGTTTGATTCTTAGAGCCTAAATATTAAATTGAGGGCCTAATCTTTTATTCTTAGAGCCTGAATATTAAATTATGGCCCTCATCTTTGATTCCTAGAGCCTGAATATTAAATTGAGACCCTCATCTTTGATTGTTAGAGACTAAATATTGAATTGGGGGCCTAATCTTTGATTCTAATGGCCCAAATATTAAATTCAGGGCCTAATCTTTGATTCTTAGAACCTAAATATTAAATTGAGAGCCTAATCTTTAATACTTAGAACCTGAATATTAAACTGGGGCCCTAATCTTTAATTCTAAGAGCATAAATATTAAATTGAGGGCCTAATCTTTGATTGTTAGGGAATAAATATTAAATTGAGGGCCTAATCTTTGATTCTTAGAGCCTAAATATTAAATTGAGGGCCTAATCTTTGATTCTTAGAGCCTCAATATTAAATTAAGGCCCTCATCTTTGATTCTTAGAGCCTAAATATTGAATTGAGGGCCTAATCTTTGATTCTAATGGCTTAAATATTAAATTGAGGGCCTAATCATTGATTCTAAGAACATAAACATTAAATTGAGGGCCTAATCTTTGATTCTTAGAGCCTAAATATTAAATTGAGGGCCTAATCTTTTATTCTTAGAGCCTGAATATTAAATTAAGGCTCTCATCTTTGATTCCTAGAGCCTAAATATTAAATTGAGGGCCTAATCTTTGATTCTTAGAGCCTGAATATTAAATTAATGCTCTCATCTTTGATTCCTAGAGCCTAAATATAAAATTGAGGGCCTAATCTTTGATTTCTAGAGCCTGAATATTAAATTAAGGCTCTCATCTTTGATTCTTAGAACCTAAATATTAAATTGAGAGCCTAATCTTAAATTCTTAGGACCTGAATGTTAAATTGAGGGCCTAATCTTTGATTCTTAGAACATAAATATTAAATTGAAGACCTAATCTTTAATTCTTAGGACCTGAATATTAAATTGAGGGCCTAATCTTTTATTCTAAGGGCATAAATATTGAATTGAGGGCCTAATCTTTGATTCTAATGGCCTAAATATTAAATTCAGGGCCTAATCTTTGATTCTTAGAACCTAAATATTAAATTGAGGGCCTAATCTTTGATTCTTAGAGCCTGAATATTAAATTAAGGCCCTCATCTTTGATTCTTAGAGCCTAAATATTGAATTGAGGGCCTAATCTTTGATTCAAATGGCTTAAATATTAAATTGAGGGCCTAATCATTGATTCTAAGAACCTAAACATTAAATTGAGGGCCTAATCTTTAATTCTTAGGACCTGAATATTAAATTGAGGGCCTAATCTTTAATTCTAAGGGCATAAATATTAAATTGAGGGCCTAATCTTTGATTCTTAGAGCCTAAATTATAAATTGAGGGCCTAATCTTTGATTCTTAGAGCCTGAATATTAAATTCAGGCCCTCATCTTTGATTCTTAGAGCCTAAATATTAAATTGAGGGCCTAATCTTTTATTCTTAGAGCCTGAATATTAAATAAAGGCCCTCATCTTTGATTCTTAGAGACTAAATATTGAATTGAGGACCTAATCTTTGATTCTAATGGCCTAAATATTAATTTGAGGGCTTAGTCTTTGATTCTTAGAACCTAAATATTAAATTGAGAGCCTAATCTTTAATACTTAGAACCTGAATATTAAATTGGGGCCCTAATCTTTATTTCTAAGGGCATAAATATTAAATTGAGGGCCTAATCTTTGATTGTTAGGGCATAAATATAAAATTGAGGGCCTAATCTTTAAGTCTTAGAGCATAAATATTAAATTAAGGCCCTCATCTTTGATTCTGAGAGCCTAAATATTAAATTGAGGGCCTAATGTTTGATTCTTAGAGCCTAAATATTAAATTGAGGGCCTAATCTTTTATTCTTAGAGCCTGAATATTAAATTATGGCCCTCATCTTTGATTCCTAGAGCCTGAATATTAAATTGAGGCCCTCATCTTTGATTGTTAGAGACTAAATATTGAATTGGGGGCCTAATCTTTGATTCTAATGGCCCAAATATTAAATTCAGGGCCTAATTTTTGATTCTTAGAACCTAAATATTAAATTGAGAGCCTAATCTTTAATACTTAGAACCTGAATATTAAACTGGGGCCCTAATCTTTAATTCTAAGAGCATAAATATTAAATTGAGGGCCTAATCTTTGATTGTTAGGGCATAAATATTAAATTGAGGGCCTAATCTTTGATTCTTAGAGCCTAAATATTAAATTGAGGGCCTAATCTTTGATTCTTAGAGCCTCAATATTAAATTAAGGCCCTCATCTTTGATTCTTAGAGCCTAAATATTGAATTGAGGGCCTAATCTTTGATTCTAATGGCTTAAATATTAAATTGAGGGCCTAATCATTGATTCTAAGAACATAAACATTAAATTGAGGGCCTAATATTTGATTCTTAGAGCCTAAATATTAAATTGAGGGCCTAATCTTTTATTCTTAGAGCCTGAATATTAAATTAAGGCTCTCATCTTTGATTCCTAGAGCCTAAATATTAAATTGAGGGCCTAATCTTTGATTCTTAGAGCCTGAATATTAAATTAAAGCTCTCATCTTTGATTCCTAGAGCCTAAATATAAAATTGAGGGCCTAATCTTTGATTCTTAGAGCCTGAATATTAAATTAAGGCCCTCATCTTTGATTCTTAGAGCCTAAATATTGAATTGAGGGCCTAATCTTTGATTCTAATGGCTTAAATATTAAATTGAGGGCCTAATCATTGATTCTAAGAACCTAAACATTAAATTGAGAACCTAATCTTTGATTCTTAGAGCGTAAATATTAAATTGAGGGCCTAATCTTTGATTCTTAGAGCCTGAATATTAAATTAAGGCCCTCATCTTTGATTCCTAGAGCCTAAATATAAAATTGAGGGCCTAATCTTTGATTCTTAGAGCCTGAATATTAAATTAAGGCCCTCATCTTTGATTCTTAGAGCCTAAATATTAAATTGAGGGCCTAATCTTTGATTCTTAGAGCCTGAATATTAAATTAAGGCCCTAATCTTTGATTCTTAGAGCCTAAATATTAAATTGAGGGCCTAATCTTTGATTCGTAGAGCCTGAATATTAAATTCAGGCCCTCATCTTTGATTCCTAGAGACTAAATATTGAATTGGGGGCCTAATCTTTGATTCTAATGGCCTGAATATTAAATTCAGGGCCTAATCTTTGATTCTTAGAACATAAATATTAAATTGAGAGCCTAATCTTTAATACTTAGAACATGAATATTAAACTGGGGCCCTAATCTTTAATTCTAAGGGCATAAATATTAAATTGAGGGCATAATCTTTAATTCTTAGAGCATAAATATTAAATTGAGGGCCTAATCTTTAATTTTTAGGCCATAAATATTAAATTGAGGGCCTAATCTTTGATTCTTAGAGCCTGAACATTAAATAAAGGCCCTCATCTTTGATTCTTAGAGACTAAATATTGAATTGGAGGCCTAATCTTTGATTCCAATGACCTAAATTATAAATTCAGGGCCTAATCTTTGATTCTTAGAACCTAAATATTAAATTGAGAGCCTAATCTTTAATACTTAGAACATGAATATTAAACTGGGGCCCTAATCTTTAATTCTAAGGGCATAAATATTAAATTGAGGACCTAATCTTTGATTGTTAGGGCATAAATATTAAATTGAGGGCCTAATCTTTAATTCTTAGGGCATAAATATTAAATTGAGGGCCTAATCTTTAATTTTTAAGCCATAAATATTAAATTGAGGGCCTAATCTTTGATTCTTAGAGCCTGAATATTAAATTCAGGCCGTCATCTTTGATTCTTAGAGCCTAAATATTAAATTGAGGGCCTAATCTTTTATTCTTAGAGCCTGAATATTAAATTCAGGCCCTCATCTTTGATTCTTAGAGCCTAAATATTAAATTGAGGGCCTAATCTTTTAATCTTAGAGCCTGAATATTAAATTAAGGCCCTCATCTTTGATTCTTAGAGCCTAAATATTGAATTGGGGCCCTAATCTTTATTTCTAAGGGCATAAATATTAAATTGAGGGCCTAATCTTTGATTGTTAGGGCATAAATATTAAATTGAGGGCCTAATCTTTAATTCTTAGAGCATAAATATTAAATTAAGGCCCTCAACTTTGATTCTTAGAGCCTAAATATTAAATTGAGGGCCTAATGTTTGATTCTTAGAGCCTAAATATTAAATTGAGGGCCTAATCTTTTATTCTTAGAGCCTGAATATTAAATTATGGCCCTCATCTTTGATTCCTAGAGCCTGAATATTAAATTGAGGCCCTCATCTTTGATTGTTAGAGACTAAATATTGAATTGGGGGCCTAATCTTTGATTCTAATGGCCCAAATATTAAATTCAGGGCCTAATCTTTGATTCTTAGAACCTAAATATTAAATTGAGAGCCTAATCTTTAATACTTAGAACCTGAATATTAAACTGGGGCCCTAATCTTTCATTCTAAGAGCATAGATATTAAATTGAGGGCCTAATCTTTGATTGTTAGGGCATAAATATTAAATTGAGGGCCTAATCTTTGATTCTTAGAGCCTAAATATTAAATTGAGGGCCTAATCTTTGATTCTTAGAGCCTGAATATTAAATTAAGGCCCTCATCTTTGATTCTTAGAGCCTAAATATTGAATTGAGGGCCTAATCTTTGATTCTAATGGCTTAAATATTAAATTGAGGGCCTAATCATTGATTCTAAGAACCTAAACATTAAATTAAGGGCCTAATCTTTGATTCTTAGAGCTTAAATATTAAATTGAGGGTCTAATCTTTTATTCTTAGAGCCTGAATATTAAATTAAGGCCCTCATCTTTGATTCCTAGAGCCTAAATATTAAATTGAGGGCCTAATCTTTGATTCTTAGAGCCTGAATATTAAATTAAAGCTCTCATCTTTGATTCCTAGAGCCTAAATATAAAATTGAGGGCCTAATCTTTGATTCTTAGAGCCTGAATATTAAATTAAGGCCCTCATCTTTGATTCTTAGAGCCTAAATATTAAATTGAGGGCCTCATCGTTGATTCTTAGAGCCTGAATATTAAATTGAGGCCCTCATCTTTGATTCTTAGAGACTAAATATTGAATTGGGGGCCTAATCTTTGATTCTAATGGCCTAAATATTAAATTCAGGGCCTAATCTTTGATTCTTAGAACCTAAATATTAAATTGAGAGCCTAATCTTTAATACTTAGAACATGAATATTAAACTGGGGCCCTAATCTTTAATTCTAAGAGCATAAATATTAAATTGAGGGCATAATCTTTAATTCTTAGAGCATAAATATTAAATTGAGGGCCTAATCTTTAATTTTTAGGCCATAAATATTAAATTGAGGGCCTAATCTTTGATTCTTAGAGCCTGAATATTAAATTGAGGGCCTAATCTTTGATTCTTAGAGACTAAATATTGAATTGAGGGCCTAATCTTTGATTCTAATGGCCTAAATATTAAAATAAGGGCCTAATCTTTGATTCTTAGAACCTAAATATTAAATTGAGAGCCTAATTTAAATTCTTAGGACCTGAATGTTAAATTGAGGGCCTAATCTTTGATTCTAAGAGCCTGAATATTAAATTGAGGCCCTCATCTTTGATTCTTAGAGCCTAAACATTAAATTGAGGGCCTAATCTTTGATTCTTAGAGCCTGAACATTAAATAAAGGCCCTCATCTTTGATTCTTAGAGACTAAATATTGAATTGGAGGCCTAATCTTTGATTCCAATGACCTAAATTATAAATTCAGGGCCTAATCTTTGATTCTTAGAACCTAAATATTAAATTGAGAGACTAATCTTTAATACTTAGAACATGAATATTAAACTGGGGCCCTAATCTTTAATTCTAAGGGCATAAATATTAAATTGAGGGCATAATCTTTAATTCTTAGAGCATAAATATTAAATTGAGGGCCTAATCTTTGATTCTTAGAGCCTAAATTATAAATTGAGGGCTTAATCTTTGATTCTTAGAGCCTGAATATTAAATTGAGGGCCTAATCTTTGATTCTTAGAGACTAAATATTGAATTGAGGGCCTAATCTTTGATTCTAATGGCCTAAATATTAAAATAAGGGCCTAATCTTTGATTCTTAGAACCTAAATATTAAATTGAGAGCCTAATTTAAATTCTTAGAACCTGAATGTTAAATTGAGGGCCTAATCTTTGATTCTAAGAGCCTGAATATTAAATTGAGGCCCTCATCTTTGATTCTTAGAGCCTAAACATTAAATTGAGGGCCTAATCTTTGATTCTTAGAGCCTGAACATTAAATAAAAGCCCTCATCTTTGATTCTTAGAGACTAAATATTGAATTGGAGGCCTAATCTTTGATTCCAATGACCTAAATTATAAATTCAGGGCCTAATCTTTGATTCTTAGAACCTAAATATTAAATTGAGAGCCTCATCTTTAATACATAGAAAATGAATATTAAACTGGGGCCCTAATCTTTAATTCTAAGGGCATAAATATTAAATTGAGGGCCTAATCTTTGATTGTTAGGGCATAAATATTAAATTGAGGGCCTAATCTTTAATTCTTAGGGCATCAATATTAAATTGAGGGCCTAATCTTTAATTTTTAGGCCATAAATATTAAATTGAGGGCCTAATCTTTGATTCTTAGAGCCAGAATATTAAATTAAAGCTCTCATCTTTGATTCCTAGAGCCTAAATATAAAATTGAGGGCCTAATCTTTGATTCTTAGAGCCTGAATATTAAATTAAGGCCCTCATCTTTGATTCTTAGAGCCTAAATATTGAATTGAGGGGCTAATCTTTGATTCTAATGGCTTAAATATTAAATTGAGGGCCTAATAATTGATTCTAAGAACCTAAACATTAAATTGAGGGCCTAATCTTTGATTCTTAGAGCCTGAATATTAAATTAAGGCCCTCATCTTTGATTCTTAGAGCCTAAATATTAAATTGAGGGCCTAATCTTTGATTCTTAGAGCCTGAATATTAAATTAAGGCCCTAATCTTTGATTCTTAGAGCCTAAATATTAAATTGAGGGCCTAATCTTTGATTCTTAGAGCCTTGATATTAAATTGAGGCCCTCATCTTTGATTCTTAGAGACTAAATATTGAATTGGGGGCCTAATCTTTGATTCTAATGGCCTAAATATTAAATTCAGGGCCTAATCTTTGATTCTTAGAACATAAATATTAAATTGAGAGCCTAATCTTTAATACTTAGAACATGAATATTAAACTGGGGCCCTAATCTTTAATTCTAAGGGCATAAATATTAAATTGAGGGCATAATCTTTAATTCTTAGAGCATAAATATTAAATTGAGGGCCTAATCTTTAATTCTTAGGGCATAAATATTAAATTGAGGGCCTAATCTTTAATTTTTAAGCCATAAATATTAAATTGAGGGCCTAATCTTTGATTCTTAGAGCCTGAATATTAAATTCAGGCCGTCATCTTTGATTCTTAGAGCCTAAATATTAAATTGAGGGCCTAATCTTTTATTCTTAGAGCCTGAATATTAAATTCAGGCCCTCATCTTTGATTCTTAGAGCCTAAATATTAAATTGAGGGCCTAATCTTTTAATCTTAGAGCCTGAATATTAAATTAAGGCCCTCATCTTTGATTCTTAGAGCCTAAATATTAAATTGAGGGCCTCATCGTTGATTCTTAGAGCCTGAATATTAAATTGAGGCCCTCATCTTTGATTCTTAGAGACTAAATATTGAATTGGGGGCCTAATCTTTGATTCTAATGGCCTAAATATTAAATTCAGGGCCTAATCTTTGATTCTTAGAACCTAAATATTAAATTGAGAGCCTAATCTTTAATACTTAGAACATGAATATTAAACTGGGGCCCTAATCTTTAATTCTAAGAGCATAAATATTAAATTGAGGGCATAATCTTTAATTCTTAGAGCATAAATATTAAATTGAGGGCCTAATCTTTAATTTTTAGGCCATAAATATTAAATTGAGGGCCTAATCTTTGATTCTTAGAGCCTGAATATTAAATTGAGGGCCTAATCTTTGATTCTTAGAGACTAAATATTGAATTGAGGGCCTAATCTTTGATTCTTAGAGACTAAATATTGAATTGAGGGCCTAATCTTTGATTCTAATGGCCTAAATATTAAAATAAGGGCCTAATCTTTGATTCTTAGAACCTAAATATTAAATTGAGAGCCTAATTTAAATTCTTAGGACCTGAATGTTAAATTGAGGGCCTAATCTTTGATTCTAAGAGCCTGAATATTAAATTGAGGCCCTCATCTTTGATTCTTAGAGCCTAAACATTAAATTGAGGGCCTAATCTTTGATTCTTAGAGCCTGAACATTAAATAAAGGCCCTCATCTTTGATTCTTAGAGACTAAATATTGAATTGGAGGCCTAATCTTTGATTCCAATGACCTAAATTATAAATTCAGGGCCTAATCTTTGATTCTTAGAACCTAAATATTAAATTGAGAGACTAATCTTTAATACTTAGAACATGAATATTAAACTGGGGCCCTAATCTTTAATTCTAAGGGCATAAATATTAAATTGAGGGCATAATCTTTAATTCTTAGAGCATAAATATTAAATTGAGGGCCTAATCTTTGATTCTTAGAGCCTAAATTATAAATTGAGGGCTTAATCTTTGATTCTTAGAGCCTGAATATTAAATTGAGGGCCTAATCTTTGATTCTTAGAGACTAAATATTGAATTGAGGGCCTAATCTTTGATTCTAATGGCCTAAATATTAAAATAAGGGCCTAATCTTTGATTCTTAGAACCTAAATATTAAATTGAGAGCCTAATTTAAATTCTTAGAACCTGAATGTTAAATTGAGGGCCTAATCTTTGATTCTAAGAGCCTGAATATTAAATTGAGGCCCTCATCTTTGATTCTTAGAGCCTAAACATTAAATTGAGGGCCTAATCTTTGATTCTTAGAGCCTGAACATTAAATAAAAGCCCTCATCTTTGATTCTTAGAGACTAAATATTGAATTGGAGGCCTAATCTTTGATTCCAATGACCTAAATTATAAATTCAGGGCCTAATCTTTGATTCTTAGAACCTAAATATTAAATTGAGAGCCTCATCTTTAATACATAGAAAATGAATATTAAACTGGGGCCCTAATCTTTAATTCTAAGGGCATAAATATTAAATTGAGGGCCTAATCTTTGATTGTTAGGGCATAAATATTAAATTGAGGGCCTAATCTTTAATTCTTAGGGCATCAATATTAAATTGAGGGCCTAATCTTTAATTTTTAGGCCATAAATATTAAATTGAGGGCCTAATCTTTGATTCTTAGAGCCAGAATATTAAATTAAAGCTCTCATCTTTGATTCCTAGAGCCTAAATATAAAATTGAGGGCCTAATCTTTGATTCTTAGAGCCTGAATATTAAATTAAGGCCCTCATCTTTGATTCTTAGAGCCTAAATATTGAATTGAGGGGCTAATCTTTGATTCTAATGGCTTAAATATTAAATTGAGGGCCTAATAATTGATTCTAAGAACCTAAACATTAAATTGAGGGCCTAATCTTTGATTCTTAGAGCCTGAATATTAAATTAAGGCCCTCATCTTTGATTCTTAGAGCCTAAATATTAAATTGAGGGCCTAATCTTTGATTCTTAGAGCCTGAATATTAAATTAAGGCCCTAATCTTTGATTCTTAGAGCCTAAATATTAAATTGAGGGCCTAATCTTTGATTCTTAGAGCCTTGATATTAAATTGAGGCCCTCATCTTTGATTCTTAGAGACTAAATATTGAATTGGGGGCCTAATCTTTGATTCTAATGGCCTAAATATTAAATTCAGGGCCTAATCTTTGATTCTTAGAACATAAATATTAAATTGAGAGCCTAATCTTTAATACTTAGAACATGAATATTAAACTGGGGCCCTAATCTTTAATTCTAAGGGCATAAATATTAAATTGAGGGCATAATCTTTAATTCTTAGAGCATAAATATTAAATTGAGGGCCTAATCTTTAATTCTTAGGGCATAAATATTAAATTGAGGGCCTAATCTTTAATTTTTAAGCCATAAATATTAAATTGAGGGCCTAATCTTTGATTCTTAGAGCCTGAATATTAAATTCAGGCCGTCATCTTTGATTCTTAGAGCCTAAATATTAAATTGAGGGCCTAATCTTTTATTCTTAGAGCCTGAATATTAAATTCAGGCCCTCATCTTTGATTCTTAGAGCCTAAATATTAAATTGAGGGCCTAATCTTTTAATCTTAGAGCCTGAATATTAAATTAAGGCCCTCATCTTTGATTCTTAGAGCCTAAATATTAAATTGAGGGCCTCATCGTTGATTCTTAGAGCCTGAATATTAAATTGAGGCCCTCATCTTTGATTCTTAGAGACTAAATATTGAATTGGGGGCCTAATCTTTGATTCTAATGGCCTAAATATTAAATTCAGGGCCTAATCTTTGATTCTTAGAACCTAAATATTAAATTGAGAGCCTAATCTTTAATACTTAGAACATGAATATTAAACTGGGGCCCTAATCTTTAATTCTAAGAGCATAAATATTAAATTGAGGGCATAATCTTTAATTCTTAGAGCATAAATATTAAATTGAGGGCCTAATCTTTAATTTTTAGGCCATAAATATTAAATTGAGGGCCTAATCTTTGATTCTTAGAGCCTGAATATTAAATTGAGGGCCTAATCTTTGATTCTTAGAGACTAAATATTGAATTGAGGGCCTAATCTTTGATTCTTAGAGACTAAATATTGAATTGAGGGCCTAATCTTTGATTCTAATGGCCTAAATATTAAAATAAGGGCCTAATCTTTGATTCTTAGAACCTAAATATTAAATTGAGAGCCTAATTTAAATTCTTAGGACCTGAATGTTAAATTGAGGGCCTAATCTTTGATTCTAAGAGCCTGAATATTAAATTGAGGCCCTCATCTTTGATTCTTAGAGCCTAAACATTAAATTGAGGGCCTAATCTTTGATTCTTAGAGCCTGAACATTAAATAAAGGCCCTCATCTTTGATTCTTAGAGACTAAATATTGAATTGGAGGCCTAATCTTTGATTCCAATGACCTAAATTATAAATTCAGGGCCTAATCTTTGATTCTTAGAACCTAAATATTAAATTGAGAGACTAATCTTTAATACTTAGAACATGAATATTAAACTGGGGCCCTAATCTTTAATTCTAAGGGCATAAATATTAAATTGAGGGCATAATCTTTAATTCTTAGAGCATAAATATTAAATTGAGGGCCTAATCTTTGATTCTTAGAGCCTAAATTATAAATTGAGGGCTTAATCTTTGATTCTTAGAGCCTGAATATTAAATTGAGGGCCTAATCTTTGATTCTTAGAGACTAAATATTGAATTGAGGGCCTAATCTTTGATTCTAATGGCCTAAATATTAAAATAAGGGCCTAATCTTTGATTCTTAGAACCTAAATATTAAATTGAGAGCCTAATTTAAATTCTTAGAACCTGAATGTTAAATTGAGGGCCTAATCTTTGATTCTAAGAGCCTGAATATTAAATTGAGGCCCTCATCTTTGATTCTTAGAGCCTAAACATTAAATTGAGGGCCTAATCTTTGATTCTTAGAGCCTGAACATTAAATAAAAGCCCTCATCTTTGATTCTTAGAGACTAAATATTGAATTGGAGGCCTAATCTTTGATTCCAATGACCTAAATTATAAATTCAGGGCCTAATCTTTGATTCTTAGAACCTAAATATTAAATTGAGAGCCTCATCTTTAATACATAGAAAATGAATATTAAACTGGGGCCCTAATCTTTAATTCTAAGGGCATAAATATTAAATTGAGGGCCTAATCTTTGATTGTTAGGGCATAAATATTAAATTGAGGGCCTAATCTTTAATTCTTAGGGCATCAATATTAAATTGAGGGCCTAATCTTTAATTTTTAGGCCATAAATATTAAATTGAGGGCCTAATCTTTGATTCTTAGAGCCAGAATATTAAATTAAAGCTCTCATCTTTGATTCCTAGAGCCTAAATATAAAATTGAGGGCCTAATCTTTGATTCTTAGAGCCTGAATATTAAATTAAGGCCCTCATCTTTGATTCTTAGAGCCTAAATATTGAATTGAGGGGCTAATCTTTGATTCTAATGGCTTAAATATTAAATTGAGGGCCTAATAATTGATTCTAAGAACCTAAACATTAAATTGAGGGCCTAATCTTTGATTCTTAGAGCCTGAATATTAAATTAAGGCCCTCATCTTTGATTCTTAGAGCCTAAATATTAAATTGAGGGCCTAATCTTTGATTCTTAGAGCCTGAATATTAAATTAAGGCCCTAATCTTTGATTCTTAGAGCCTAAATATTAAATTGAGGGCCTAATCTTTGATTCTTAGAGCCTTGATATTAAATTGAGGCCCTCATCTTTGATTCTTAGAGACTAAATATTGAATTGGGGGCCTAATCTTTGATTCTAATGGCCTAAATATTAAATTCAGGGCCTAATCTTTGATTCTTAGAACATAAATATTAAATTGAGAGCCTAATCTTTAATACTTAGAACATGAATATTAAACTGGGGCCCTAATCTTTAATTCTAAGGGCATAAATATTAAATTGAGGGCATAATCTTTAATTCTTAGAGCATAAATATTAAATTGAGGGCGTAATCTTTAATTTTTAGGCCATAAATATTAAATTGAGGGCCTAATCTTTGATTCTTAGAGCCTGAATATTAAATTAAAGCTCTCATCTTTGATTCCTAGAGCCTAAATATAAAATTGAGGGCCTAATCTTTGATTCTTAGAGCCTGAATATTAAATTAAGGCCCTCATCTTTTATTCTTAGAGCCTAAATATTGAATTGAGGGCCTAATCTTTGATTCTGATAGCTTAAGTATTAAATTGAGGGCCTAATCATTGATTCTAAGAACATAAACATTAAATTGAGGGCCTAATCTTTGATTCTTAGAGCCTAAATATTATATTGAGGGCCTAATATTTTATTCTTAGAGCCTGAATATTAAATTAAGGCCCTCATCTTTGATTCCTAGAGCCTAAATATTAAATTGAGGGCCTAATCTTTGATTCTTAGAGCCTGAGTATTAAATTAAAGCTCTCATCTTTGATTCCTAGAGCCTAAATATAAAATTGAGGGCCTAATCTTTGATTCTTAGAGCCTGAATATTAAATTAAGGCCCTCATCTTCGATTCTTAGAGCCTAAATATTAAATTGAGGGCCTCATCGTTGATTCTTAGAGACTAAATATTGAATTGGGGGCCTAATCTTTGATTCTAATGGCCTAAATATTAAATTCAGGGCCTAATCTTTGATTCTTAGAACCTAAATATTAAATTGAGAGCCTAATTTAAATTCTTAGGACCTGAATGTTAAATTGAGGGCCTAATCTTTGATTCTTAGAGCCTGAATATTAAATTAAAGCCCTCATCTTTGATTCTTAGAGCCTAAATATTGAATTGAGGGCCTAATCTTTGATTCTTAGAGCCTGAATATTAAATTGAGGCCCTCATCTTTGATTCTTAGAACCTAAATATTAAATTGAGAGCCTAATCTTTAATACTTAGAACATGAATATTAAACTGGGGCCCTAATCTTTAATTCTAAGGGCATAAATATTAAATTGAGGGCATAATCTTTAATTCTTAGAGCATAAACATTAAATTCAGGGCCTAATCTTTGATTCTTAGAGCCTGAACATTAAATAAAGGCCCTCATATTTGATTCTTAGAGACTAAATATTGAATTGGGGGCCTAATCTTTGATTCCAATGACCTAAATTATAAATTCAGGGCCTAATCTTTGATTCTTAGAACCTAAATATTAAATTGAGAGCCTCATCTTTAATACTTAGAACATGAATATTAAACTGGGGCCCTAATCTTTAATTCTAAGGGCATAAATATTAAATTGAGGGCCTAATCTTTGATTGTTAGGGCATAACTATTAAATTGAGGGCCTAATCTTTAATTCTTAGGGCATAAATATTAAATTGAGAGCCTAATCTTTAATTTTTAGGCCATAAATATTAAATTGAGGGCCTAATCTTTGATTCTTAGAGCCTGAATATTAAATTAAAGCTCTCATCTTTGATTCCTAGAGCCTAAATATAAAATTGAGGGCCTAATCTTTGATTCTTAGAGCCTGAATATTAAATTAAGGCCCTCATCTTTGATTCTTAGAGCCTAAATATTGAATTGAGGGCCTAATCTTTGATTCTAATGGCCTAAATATTAATTTGAGGGCTTAGTCTTTGATTCTTAGAACCTAAATATTAAATTGAGAGCCTAATCTTTAATACTTAGAACCTGAATATTAAACTGGGGCCCTAATCTTTAATTCTAAGAGCATAAATATTAAATTGAGGGCCTAATCTTTGATTGTTAGGGCATAAATATTAAATTGAGGGCCTAATCTTTGATTCTTAGAGCCTGAATATTAAATTAAGGCCCTCATCTTTGATTCTTAGAGCCTAAATATTAAATTGAGGGCCTAATCTTTGATTATTAGAGCCTGAATATTAAATTAAGGCTCTCATCTTTGATTCCTAGAGCCTAAATATTAAATTGAGGGCCTAATCTTTGATTCTTAGAGCCTTGATATTAAATTAAGGCCCTCATCTTTGATTCTTAGAGCCCAAATATTAAATTGAGGGCCTAATCTTTGATTCTTAGAGCCTTGATATTAAATTAAGGCCCTTATCTTTGATTCTTAGAGCCTAAATATTAAATTGAGGGCCTAATCTTTGATTCTTAGAGCCTGAATATTAAATTAAGGCCCTCATCTTTGATTCTTAGAGACTAGATATTGAATTGAGGGCCTAATCTTTGATTCTAATGACCTAAATATTAAATTCAGGGCCTAATCTTTGATTCTTAGAACCTAAATATTAAATTGAGAGCCTAATCTTAAATTCTTAGGACCTGAATGTTAAATTGAGGGCCTAATCTTTGATTCTTAGAACATAAATATTAAATTGAAGACCTAATCTTTAATTCTTAGGACCTGGATATTAAATTGAGGGCCTAATCTTTAATTCTAAGGGCATAAATATTAAATTGAGGGCCTAGTCTTTGATTCTTAGGTTATAAATATTAAATTGAGGGCCTAATCTTTGATTCTTAGAGCCTAAATTATAAATTGAGGGCCTAATCTTTGATTCTTAGAGCCTGAATATTAAATTAAGGCCCTCATCTTTGATTCTTAGAGCCTAAATATTGAATTGGGGGCCTAATCTTTGATTCTAATGGCTTAAATATTAAATTGAGGGCCTAATCATTGATTCTAAGAACCTAAACATTAAATTGAGGGCCTAATCTTTGATTCTTAGATCCTGAATATTAAATTAAGGCCCTCATCTTTGATTCTTAGAGCCTAAATATTGAATTGAGGGCCTAATCTTTGATTCTAATGGCTTAAATATTAAATTGAGGGCCTAATCATTGATTCTAAGAACCTAAACATTAAATTGAGGGCCTAATCTTTGATTCTTAGAGCCTGAATATTAAATTAAGGCTCTCATCTTTGATTCTTAGAGCCTAAATATTAAATTGAGGGCCTAATCTTTGATTCTTAGAGACTAAATATTGAATTGAGGGCCTAATCTTTGATTCTAATGGCCTAAATATTAAATTCAGGGCCTAATCTTTGATTCTTAGAACCTAAATATTAAATTAAGAGCCTAATCTTTAATTCTTAGGACCTGAATATTAAATTGAGAACCTAATCTTTAATTCTTAGGACCTGAATATTAAATTGAGGGCCTAATCTTTAATTCTAATGGCTTAAATATTAAATTGAGGGCCTAATCTTTGATTCTTAGAACCTAAATATTAAATTGAGAGCCTAATCTTTAATACTTAGAACCTGAATATTAAATTGGGGCCCTAATTTTTAATTCTAAGGGCATAAATATTAAATTGAGGGCCTAATCTTTGATTGTTAGGGCATAAATATTAAATTGAGGGCCTAATCTTTAATTCCTAGGGCATAAATATTAAATTGAGGGCCTAATCTTTAATTCTTAGGGCATAAATATTAAATCGAGGGCCTAATCTTTAATTCTTAGAGACTAAATAATAAATTGAGGGCTTAGTCTTTAAGTATTACATGTATATTCAAATACCTGAGGAAGAGCCAAGTGATTTCTACTGACAACGTTTCCCGTTGCTAACACGTATTCAATTTGCTGACCGACGTCGGGGCCCCGCTTCATTAGAGAAGCGAGATACGTCACTAAAAAAGAAAATCTCGCGGCGAAACTAAACACGCGATACGGTTGAAATGCGTACTGGATTGGAGATCGGGATCTTTGTTCGTGATTTGCTTATCCAATTCAAACCTCAAACTTCGGAGCCACGAGCTCAGCTTGTCCTTGAGCGCAATTAGAAATAAATGACCGGAAAGAAGGACTTCGTGATTCATTGTCGAGTCGTTGGAATCGAGTGCCGTTTGACCGTCGACTGCGGACAATAGTTTTCTTATCGTGAAGCTGGGAGAATTTGAATTTTTAAGGGCTACGTTTTCGCGAGGCAATATGCATACATTAGAAAATGAAATTTGTCGAGATTTGATTGGAGATGAACGCAGATATGTTTCTTTAGTAATAAATCGCCAATTTCTTTTTTGGTGAGATATTCGGTGTTTTCCAATTTCACTTCGAGCCTCTCGCCTAGATTAAATTTAAATATTTTTCTGCCTGCTAGGCGTTGGCATTCTAACCAAGATATTTCAAGGCTGATTCTTTTGACAAAATTCCGTGATTTTGAGCTTGTCTTAACATTGCCAAAGCGCAGCTTAATTAAAATAGCGAATTTCTTAGGGTGAAGATATGTATTTTGCCTAGATACTTTTTAGTGAATAAATCGCTTTTCTGTCCTTTAACTAATTGGGCAAAAATATTCTGATCCGTAGTAGATATCATTGCCTTTTTGAGAAAAAACATAAGACCCACATTTAATTAACTATCCCCCCCCCCTCACTTTGAGAATAAATATAACAGGAATGTACAGCGTGTCTTTTTGACTTTTAAAACTGAGTGTACAAGTCCCATCCGACAGATAATGAATAGTGATTATCTAACCCACGCAATAAATAAATAAATTAATTAATAAATTAATTATAGTTATTAATCTTTTTGGAGAAAATGTACCTCAGCTGACGTATCTTTGCGTACAGATCTTATTAATATTCCATATTCGGTAAAGAGAGCGCTCTTTGTTCTCCACATGGGACGAGAAATGGCTAAGGGCTATGAGAGAACCCTCTGTACATCTCCTTGATTAATTAATATTATTTTTTATACGTAGTTGCTACGGGATACGATGAGCATCCGAAGAACCTTTTCAATTCCGTGAATAATGAAATATCCGCCCATTTCCTAACCCCCACGGAAAAATCCTCTCCGCGCTAATTCATAATTAAATAAATTATGAAAAACCTCGGCTTCTTCTTTCTTTTTGACGAGCTGACTCGGACGCAATTCTTGAATATTGCATCGCGACGATTTGACCATGACGGGAATTTGTCCAATCGATTTCGTGATTCTGCCCATGACACTCCCATTCACTTTCAAGCCGAGAGTCACGTCCAACGAGCCGCGATACGTCGTTCCCTTCTGACGACACTAAAATCGAATTAATTAATTATTTAATTAAAATAGCTACATATAAATTATTTTACTTCGGAAGGATAAATAGCGGAGGAAGAGGTTGATGACGTTTCACTTGATGGATATCCGATACTTGCATCCTAAAAAATTCCCTAATTAGTTCATTATTAAAATATATCGATGTTTACTTCAATTGATAATTCGATTTTGCGTCCTTTAGAGTCTTTGAAAACCTGATCGGAAATTTCGCCTACTACAAGCGACAGTCCTTCGTCGACTGCAAAATCGAATGATTCCAAGTGAGGGGCGACCAATTTTTGGAGTTCCTTCGTGAAAAGGGGACGAAATCGCGATAATGCTCGCCCGTTTTGGAGCAGACTGCACCTCGTTTTGTTTCTTGGAGAATTTTCCGTATCGAGAAGCCGTCAGATGCCGCAGCGAATGCTTCGTTTCGTCTCTGCTCATTTTTCTCCCTGTTCCTTGACACACGTGCACAGAAATGCGCCTTCCCGGATTCTACTATGGAAAACGACGTCCAGTTGTCGCCTCCTGTAGAAACGACGACTCACGGCGTGTTGCGAAGAAATTTACCTGGCACAAGAAACAGCGTGAGTCGTTTGAGCGTCGAGTGGGGCTCCTTTTGAGGGTAATTTAGGATTTGTACGGCTGGCCGGACGAACCGTACGACGAAATGGACAGCACTTTATCCGTGCAGCAAGTAAGAAAACTAGCAAAGTAGGGACAGCAAATAAAACCGATTCTAGCACATTCAACAAATGATTCGGGCCGATTATAAGAACATTGACGGAATTCTCGAAATTCCGCCTCCGACGGAAGGACAGGACGAAGGAGTGTGGAAATACGAACACATCAGGTAGTTTCCAGATAATACATCTCTTGAAAAACTCACCAATTCGGCTCTAGGCAATTGTGCATGGAATTAAACGGACTGGCCGTCAAACTTCAAGTAAAGCACGCTAAACGGGTATATATAATCAATTATTGGTGAATGCGTTTCTAGGCAGAGTGCTTGCCCTCTGTCTGCACTCAAATGATCGCTACAAAACAATGGATATTTCTGTGCGCAGCGCACAATTCTCCGAAAGAGGTGAAATCACCCACCCTCAAGGATCTATATTCATACTTCAATGTGTTCTAGTGCCCAGCGATTGACTACACTAGACATACTTTAGACGGTGCTGCATCTCTCCTCAACAGCGTCAAATATTTTCCAAGCAGGCTAGTCTCAGTTAATTAATTAATTAATTAAAATAGACTATTAATTTTCATTTAGGATCAGCATACGGGAGGCTTCTTTGCAGAAGCTCAGTTCCGTTTGCCGACGCGTCTATCGCATATTCTCCCACGCCTACTATCATCACCGATCGGTTTACGACGAATATGAGGTGAGATAAACCCCAGCACACACACCAAACGCTTTTAATTAAATAAATATATAAATACTTCTTAAGGAATCGACGTACCTGTGCAGAAGATTTTCCGTCTTTGTGATGAAGTACAATCTCATGGCTAGAGACCACCTTATCGTTCCTATAGACGAAAACGAAGACAAAAATCCACCAAACACAACTTAAAAGACTCGAATAAGTGTAGTGACTTTGTAGCTAGTACGAACCAATGAGAAATAAAAGAGATCATAGCTCATCTTTCTCGCCTGACGTCGCCAGCCTTTTCGTTAGATGATTATAGAGTTTTTTCAAATACCTGAAACTGTTCCTGTATCCTTCCGACAATTCGGCTACTTTGACTTGGGAATCGACGTAGGACGCCTCTTCGTTCTTTCGATCCGATTTCCTTTTCATTTGAACGCCGGTTTTGGTCTTCTTATCGGCGTGGAAATCTAACTTCTCCTTTATGCGTCTATGCTCTTTGAGTTTCTCCTCGAAATGCTCAAGGTATCCGTGCAGGGATTCCCTTTGGCTATCCGACATATTCACGCGCTTCATATCGTTCCAAAACTCCTTCATTTTCTCGTCATAGAACTCGGCGTGCTTGATTGATCCCAGTCTAGCGCGTGCCTCGAATTGGCGATATTCATCTTCAAGAAAATGATGACCTTGTTTAACTTTCGTTTTTAATTTTGCTACGGCTTCGCTATCGACGTCGTTGACGCCGTGGTTCAATTCTTGAATTGTTTTCTTGTGCTCTTTCAATCGACGGTCGTAGTCGAGAAGATCTTTTTTTAATAGGTCGATTTCTTCTCGGTCGAATTCGCTATTTTGAGCGTTTTCCCAAAGTCGCTGGACATTTTTGTCTTTGAATATTCTCGTTTCGTCTTCTGGTTCTTCTTTGCTCTTTTTTTCGAATGCGATTGCGTACCTGTTCGTTAATTTCTTCTCTTCGGCTTCGATTTCTCGTTGGAACGTTTCGACGTAGCTAGTTTCTCCCTGCGATTTCGCCTTCTTTAGTCTTTTCTCCATCTTGTCGAGATGAAGAAGATCCGAATAGAGGCTTTGAAGCGTTTCCGGCGGAAAATTCTGCGCCGGCGACGTCGCTTTCTTCCACGCATCTCTGACCTGTTTAGTGTTAGGAAGCATGGGAATCCCGGAAACAGCGCGTCATTCGCGAGGCCCCTCACCCGTTCTATCGAAATCCCGACGCCTTCTCGATCGTAAATGTGTGGATTCTCAACGTGGGTAGTAACATAGCCGCCGCGGCCAAGTAGAAAACACGAGAGAAGAGGGAAAGCGAAGAACATTTGCATGGCGTAAAGAGCAATCCGGGTACTCCCACAATGTCAGTCACGTGTGATGGCGCTCATGTGTGCACATGATCCTCTACCGTAAAACACTTCATAAACCCTCGCATATGCAGAAAAGAAGTATATAGGATATAATGCAACTAATATAGCTATATACAAACTACTCAATTTTCTCGTGACTTCGAATGAACTTTTCCTACAAAGCAAATAGGACTTGCAATAAAGAAAATCAACGAAAAGTTAATCTTACCCACGCCAATTGCCTACCAATACTTCCAAACGTCACGCCACCAGAGAAATATATACAAGGTAGCCACGATCGAATATAAAGAAAATCTGGATCTCGGTATCTAGGCAACCCTACGTGGTCAAATATCGATACAGAATTATTTAAAAATCTTACTGAAATAGCCCGTTGTATACCAGAATTTGCGTTCCCACCGTTGCCAGGGCCGAAATAATCAAGCCAAGAATGAGACCAATTTGAGATCGATCAAATAGAAACCAAAGCCCAAGAGACATAGCCGCCAACGAGACGAGAAGTTGCAAGTTGTCAGTAAAAATTATTTTCTAAAAGAAAAAAAAAAGAAAGAAACCCGTCTAGAGAGATTTCGTTGGAAAATATGACGTCACTCTTTTCCTACAGTGCTAGCGTGGTTAATTCCAACGAAAACGGCAACGCATCGAATAACGGCCGACCATCCGATGCAGGGCACCTTTCGCGAACCGAAGAGACCGTCGAAACAGGGATACGCGAGTCCGATGATAACGGTCGCCATTCCGACTGAAGGCGGCACCCACCACGCCGAATAGAGCAGCGCGTACGTCCAACTGTCGTCGTCCGGTGGAAAAAACGTTACGCGACGCTGAACTTGGAGGAGATTGAGTACGACGGCGAAGAAAATTCCGACGAAGAATAGTAGGAGGGCTCGTATGCCGACGTTCGCCGCTTCGCGACACGTTTGGCGCATGTTGTGGGGTTCTGCTCGATGGCCCGGTGATGGCTGAGGCGTGTTAGCACTTCATTCGGCTCGGGAAACGGAATAAATTCGACCTTTTTCCGAGACGCTGACGCACGCTAAACGAGAGAGGAAAGGACGGGCAAGGGAGTGCGAGGGGCGCGCCTGGGCTAATGCCAACACAACAGTGACTCATTACACAAGTTTCTCGACAAAAACAAGTAGACGTTCTTTTCCAGATCTAAAAAAATAATGTATTTTAATTATATTTAATTAAAACTTACATTGATGCTGGGATATTATGGAGCTGATTTTTGATAGCTGAAAGCACATTTCTGACGTCACTGTGTCCGTCTGTAAAACAAAATAAAAATTTTCGTTTTTCAAATCAAGCTGAAATTTTACCGCGAGCAAAAACGGAAACAATATCCAATGCAGCATGTAGCGATTTCGGATTCGACGAAATAGCGCCTGAATCGACACAACGACTCAGCTTACTCAAAAAATCCCTAAAGGCGACAGCCCACTTAGAGACGAAACTCGTCGAAAAAGTGGCCTACTGCTTCAATAACGCCGTTTTCATGAGAGGTTTGAGTAGAAAGAACGAGGCAGGAGTCAAGGCTCCTATTTCCTGCGCTAGATCGTTTGAACGGTCGTCGTCGTCAGCGCGAGCGTCCCCGATGCTTTTGAGTACAACGCAAACGACGCTATGCATAGGCGTAGCGGTAACGGAGTCGCGGGAAGCGACGACGGTCGCGTGGCGGTTAAACGAAAGGAGCATTTCGGTGTAGGCAGAATGAAAGCGCCTTATCTAGAAAGCGGGCATACTGGTGAGGAGCTAAGATTTCCTACTACTGGTGAGGAGGTAAGATTTTCTACCACTGGTGAGGAGGTAAGATTTTCTACTAATGGTGAGGAGGTAAGATTTTCTACTAATGGCGAGGAGGTAAGATTTCCTAGGATGCCAGAGACCGGTCCTTCTAAAACGTTCGGAGCCCTCTAACCCTTACTATAAAGAGGTGAGGGGTCGCGAGCTTACTTTATGAGCTACGCTGGCGTCTGTGTCGATTTCCTTGCAGAATACGGGTAGAAACTGTTGGCAGAGTGTTGTTAGCTGATTGCCTGGCCCTGTATGCAAAATAGCTCGCTATAGAGACGCGTTAGCATCGTCCCACTGACTCTTACAGGTCGGTGGGTCCTCGTACGGTCGAGATAAAATCTGGGACAGTTGATAAATCAGTTTGAAACAACTCGGAAAGAAGGGTTCCGCCGATTCTACGTACAAAGAGGTTTCGGAGTCTGTTATGAGTCTACGAATTGACCTGCCTGTTGCCGAGAAAAGACGAGCGGCGAGCTCGTTCAGACGACAACGATAACGGGTCGTATCAGCGCCCAGACGAATCACCTCAACGCATCCGTCAAAGAGGGTCTACAAAAAGCGGCATAAAGAAAAGAAGGGGGCGAAATCTTTGGGTACCGCGACTACGCCCTGAAAATGACTTTGGGTTGAATTGGTCTCGTCGATTTCGCTGTAATAGTGCGTGATTGATTGGCAATTTACCTGTCGTCGACTCACCGTTTTTCTATCAATTCTCCAGCCCAATTGATCATCTGCAAACTGTCGTCCTCATCGCCCTGCGCGGAAAAAACGTCAAAATCGTCCCTTAGACATTCTTTGCTTCCCCCCCTACCTTTTTCAGTACGAGAAGAAAAAGCCAAAGTCTAACCAAAATCGTCATAGCATCCGAAGAAATCTCCTGATCGTCTATGCTATTTTCCTGGAAACGAACGCTACTATAAAAACGCAGGTTTTTTTTCACTGTTACGTACAATCAGAGTCTTCAAAGATTCGGTGATATTCTGAAGTCGTTCCTTTTCCTTCGCCAAACTATCGATGATGTCTCTCTTCAACTATTTACGCATGCCAACATTCTCCGTCAAATTTCATCGCATTAAAACTTACGGAAATGTACTCTAAGAAATCTAGGGCCACTCGTGGATAATTTTCCCTTTCTTTGCTCGTTTTTCTGCGTTTGCTCGTCTACAAAACAATGCCCTTACTCAAAGAACATGCAGCTAGTAATTTTGAAACCTTTTTATCATTCTTCAGAGGCTTCCTTCTGAGCCAATCATGAATTAAATCAAGCAGGCGTCCGCCTTGCCGCCACAAGCAAAGGCACTCAATAAAAGGCCCGTAGTTTTCCGCAGAAGCCCATTGGGGCTTCTCCTTGAGATATTTCATGCAACTAGGAGCAGGTACATTGACTGCATGGGCGTATATGTGTAAGTAACGTACTCTATATCAGGTCTTGAAGCTTCAGGCAAACGAGAGGCAATCAAAAGAACGGCCAGCTTAGCTGATTTGTCCTAACACGTAAAAAATCTACCCCTACGAGAACGTGCATCGCATTCTCTTACGGAAAACGACTCCAAAAGGACGGGAATCGATCTCCTCAGCATTGCAGTCAATTTCAAAGGCTAGTAAGTGCTCTCAATGACACATCGCAACGCGTGACTACTCTACTAACCATTTTCTTAAAGGAACTCGAAGCGAGTGCCGCGATCTCGAGAAGACCGATCACTTCGTCGGCATTCTCAGACAAATTCAAATTCTCCGTGGAAACGCGGAAACTAGACGAAACGTCTCCCCGTCCGAGAACGCTCAACACGCACGAAATCAACAGCTCAAGAAATTGAGCTAGAGCACGGGCACAGTATTATAGAGAAAAAATCGAGGATCCCGTAATTATTAATTCACCTATTGCTGAATTTGACATTCGTGCAAAGGCAAATTTGTAGAAATTATACGTTGCCAAGCGATTGGTGCGCAATAGGGCAATGCATCTGTCGATCTAGAACGTCGAAGGGGGCCCCAGAATTCGCGATTTGTACGTAAACCCTTCCCCCCTGCGTACCCGTTCCTCTGGACTCCGTTCCATTGCCGATGAGAGTAAAAGATCGACAATGGATACTTTCACTGCACGACAGTCCGTCTGAAGTCGGTAGAGTAGGTCGTCAAATTGAACTACGGCCCAATACTAAGTACGCACGTCCTATCTAATTAAAACTAACTCAAATTTTGCCTATCTTACTTTCATAAAGGGCTGATGTTTTACGACTTTCAGAAGGTCGACAAGAACGACGCGAACTCTCGCTGTGGTGTCGTGAATGTGGTTTTTAAGTAAGGGAAGGAGTGTTTTCAGAAGGGGGTGACTAAGTCGGTTTTCCAGTAACATCGTGAGACCCTCGAAAAATCGAAAATAAAGCGAAATCGTCCGAGATAACCTTACTTTAATAGCCTCGATTCTCACTAAACTTGAAGCCGGGTCAAAAGCCAAATCTTGAACCTATAAGCGTAAATTCGTCGTCGATAGAGAAAAGCCTTATATAGCGTACCACTTTGGTTATCAAGTGCTTGAGCGTCGATTTGGGAAGCAGTTCCCAGAAAAGAGTCGCCACGCGACAAACGCCCGACACCGCGATCGCCCTCGCCGTCGGAAAATCATCAAAAAGCATGGACTATATAAGTAAGAAAAAAAGGCGCATAACTAATAATTTCAAAGACAATTACGTCACTACATCTACTACATCTACTACATCTACTACAACTACTACATCTACTACAACTAATTACAAGAGTCTGGATAAGCGACTCTCTTGTAATAAATTACAGTGAAAGTACAAGAGGCTGGCCGACAGACTCTTTTGTAATAAATTACAGTGAAATTACAAGAGGGTGGCCAACAGACTCTCTTGTAATAAATTACAGTGAAATTACAAGAGGATGGCCAACAGACTCTTTTGTAATAAATTACAGTGAAATTACAAGAGGGCGGCCAACAGACTCTCTTGTAATAAATTACAGTGAAATTACAAGAGGATGGCCAACAGACTCTTTTGTAATAAATTACAGTGAAAGTACAAGAGGCTGGCCGACAGACTCTTTTGTAATAAATTACAGTGAAATTACAAGAGGGTGGCCAACAGACTCTCTTGTAATAAATTACAGTGAAATTACAAGAGGATGGCCAACAGACTCTCTTGTAATAAATTACAGTGAAATTACAAGAGGGTGGCCAACAGACTCTCTTGTAATAAATTACAGTGAAATTACAAGAGGATGGCCAACAGACTCTTTTGTAATAAATTACAGTGAAATTACAAGAGGGTGGCCAACAGACTCTCTTGTAATAAATTACAGTGAAATTACAAGAGGATGACCAACAGACTCTCTTGTAATAAATTACAGTGAAATTACAAGAGGATGACCAACAGACTCTCTTGTAATAAATTACAGTGAAATTACAAGAGGGTGGCCAACAGACTCTCTTGTAATAAATTACAGTGAAATTACAAGAGGATGGCCAACAGACTCTTTTGTAATAAATTACAGTGAAATTACAAGAGGGTGGCCAACAGACTCTTTTGTAATAAATTACAGTGAAATTACAAGAGGATGGCCAACAGACTCTTTTGTAATAAATTACAGTGAAATTACAAGAGGGTGGCCAACAGACTCTCTTGTAATAAATTACAGTGAAATTACAAGAGGATGACCAACAGACTCTCTTGTAATAAATTACAGTGAAATTACAAGAGGATGACCAACAGACTCTCTTGTAATAAATTACAGTGAAATTACAAGAGGGTGGCCAACAGACTCTCTTGTAATAAATTACAGTGAAATTACAAGAGGATGGCCAACAGACTCTTTTGTAATAAATTACAGTGAAATTACAAGAGGATGGCCAACAGACTCTCTTGTAATAAATTACAGTGAAATTACAAGAGGATGACCAACAGACTCTCTTGTAATAAATTACAGTGAAATTACAAGAGGATGACCAACAGACTCTCTTGTAATAAATTACAGTGAAATTACAAGAGGATGGCCAACAGACTCTTTTGTAATAAATTACAGTGAAATTACAAGAGGGTGGCCAACAGACTCTCTTGTAATAAATTACAGTGAAATTACAAGAGGATGACCAACAGACTCTCTTGTAATAAATTACAGTGAAATTACAAGAGGGTGGCCAACAGACTCTCTTGTAATAAATTACAGTGAAATTACAAGAGGATGGCCAACAGACTCTTTTGTAATAAATTACAGTGAAATTACAAGAGGGTGGCCAACAGACTCTCTTGTAATAAATTACAGTGAAATTACAAGAGGATGACCAACAGACTCTCTTGTAATAAATTACAGTGAAATTACAAGAGGGTGGCCAACAGACTCTCTTGTAATAAATTACAGTGAAATTACAAGAGGATGGCCAACAGACTCTTTTGTAATAAATTACAGTGAAATTACAAGAGGATGGCCAACAGACTCTCTTGTAATAAATTACAGTGAAATTACAAGAGGATGACCAACAGACTCTCTTGTAATAAATTACAGTGAAATTACAAGAGGATGACCAACAGACTCTCTTGTAATAAATTACAGTGAAATTACAAGAGGGCGGCCAACAGACTCTCTTGTAATAAATTACAGTGAAATTACAAGAGGATGGCCAACAGACTCTTTTGTAATAAATTACAGTGAAATTACAAGAGGATGGCCAACAGACTCTCTTGTAATAAATTACAGTGAAATTACAAGAGGATGACCAACAGACTCTCTTGTAATAAATTACAGTGAAATTACAAGAGGATGACCAACAGACTCTCTTGTAATAAATTACAGTGAAATTACAAGAGGGTGGCCAACAGACTCTCTTGTAATAAATTACAGTGAAATTACAAGAGGATGGCCAACAGACTCTTTTGTAATAAATTACAGTGAAATTACAAGAGGGTGGCCAACAGACTCTCTTGTAATAAATTACAGTGAAATTACAAGAGGATGACCAACAGACTCTCTTGTAATAAATTACAGTGAAATTACAAGAGGATGACCAACAGACTCTCTTGTAATAAATTACAGTGAAATTACAAGAGGGTGGCCAACAGACTCTCTTGTAATAAATTACAGTGAAATTACAAGAGGATGGCCAACAGACTCTTTTGTAATAAATTACAGTGAAATTACAAGAGGATGGCCAACAGACTCTCTTGTAATAAATTACAGTGAAATTACAAGAGGATGACCAACAGACTCTCTTGTAATAAATTACAGTGAAATTACAAGAGGATGACCAACAGACTCTCTTGTAATAAATTACAGTGAAATTACAAGAGGATGGCCAACAGACTCTTTTGTAATAAATTACAGTGAAATTACAAGAGGGTGGCCAACAGACTCTCTTGTAATAAATTACAGTGAAATTACAAGAGGATGACCAACAGACTCTCTTGTAATAAATTACAGTGAAATTACAAGAGGGTGGCCAACAGACTCTCTTGTAATAAATTACAGTGAAATTACAAGAGGATGGCCAACAGACTCTTTTGTAATAAATTACAGTGAAATTACAAGAGGGTGGCCAACAGACTCTCTTGTAATAAATTACAGTGAAATTACAAGAGGATGACCAACAGACTCTCTTGTAATAAATTACAGTGAAATTACAAGAGGGTGGCCAACAGACTCTCTTGTAATAAATTACAGTGAAATTACAAGAGGATGGCCAACAGACTCTTTTGTAATAAATTACAGTGAAATTACAAGAGGATGGCCAACAGACTCTCTTGTAATAAATTACAGTGAAATTACAAGAGGATGACCAACAGACTCTCTTGTAATAAATTACAGTGAAATTACAAGAGGATGACCAACAGACTCTCTTGTAATAAATTACAGTGAAATTACAAGAGGGCGGCCAACAGACTCTCTTGTAATAAATTACAGTGAAATTACAAGAGGATGGCCAACAGACTCTTTTGTAATAAATTACAGTGAAATTACAAGAGGATGGCCAACAGACTCTCTTGTAATAAATTACAGTGAAATTACAAGAGGATGACCAACAGACTCTCTTGTAATAAATTACAGTGAAATTACAAGAGGATGACCAACAGACTCTCTTGTAATAAATTACAGTGAAATTACAAGAGGGTGGCCAACAGACTCTCTTGTAATAAATTACAGTGAAATTACAAGAGGATGGCCAACAGACTCTTTTGTAATAAATTACAGTGAAATTACAAGAGGATGGCCAACAGACTCTCTTGTAATAAATTACAGTGAAATTACAAGAGGATGACCAACAGACTCTCTTGTAATAAATTACAGTGAAATTACAAGAGGATGACCAACAGACTCTCTTGTAATAAATTACAGTGAAATTACAAGAGGGTGGCCAACAGACTCTCTTGTAATAAATTACAGTGAAATTACAAGAGGATGGCCAACAGACTCTTTTGTAATAAATTACAGTGAAATTACAAGAGGGCGGCCAACAGACTCTCTTGTAATAAATTACAGTGAAATTACAAGAGGATGGCCAACAGACTCTTTTGTAATAAATTACAGTGAAAGTACAAGAGGCTGGCCGACAGACTCTCTTGTAACAACTACATCTACTACAACTACTACATCTACTACAACGGGGCGTTCAAACGGGGGGGTTTGAACGTTCAAACGTGTTCAAACGTATAGAGAAGAGTTGGCCAGTCCCTTGTAATTTTACTGTAATTTATTACAGGACAGAAGAGTTGGCCCCTTCCTTGCAATTTATTGTAATTTATTGCAAGAGAAAAGAGTCGGCCCTTTCCTTGTAATTTTATTGCAATTTATTGCAAGAGAGAAGAGTCGGCCCCTTCCAAAAAAGATATGCGCATCTATCTACTAAAAAATTAATAATACGCGTATGTATTATATATACATCTAAGGCTTCGAGCTGCTTCTGAACGAGAGCGTCGAACTCGCTTTTGGGTGCCGAAGGATTTCGCAGTGGAAAAATTTCAACGAGAAGAGCGACAGCATTGGCGCGTACGTGAGGATTCGTCGCCTAGAAAAACAATTCTCTTGAAGCGTCAAATACTAAAAGTAGAGGTACACATTTATTACAGTGAGATTTCGCCATAAAATAGGAGAGTATAATCTACAGAGCATTTCGTCGACTCCTGTCACGGTTTTCTTCTCGTGAAAATGACTCAAGAGCTAATCAATTTCTTTCGTAATAATTATAAATATAAATTTTAATTACTGACGTGTCGCAAACGCCTGGCCATGCTGTAGATTCCCTTCCGTTGAGCCAAAACAGCGTGCATAATCAAATCCCCAATACAAACATTTTCTATCATCTATAGGGGGGGAGAAGAATTCTACTACCATACCTAAGGGTATATGGAATAGCGTGGAACCTCTCTATATTCTCCCGCCGCTTCTCTCCACACTCTAAAGTAGATTTTCCCGTATGCGTTTATTGTCGCTTCTGAGCAGACGGGGATGTTCTCTTTGACGCGATTGTGCAATTTTGCTACGAAACGAGAGCCGAGTTGAAAGAGAAAAGCGAGAAAACGGCAGCCGACGTCCGTGGAAAGAAACAGGGGATGAATGAAACAATGAAAAAGGAGATTTTGAAGAGACTGAGTCGAATTGTCGTCAAAATCGAAAAGAGGTAAAGCGGAAAACATTTTGACGAGACATTTGACGGTCTCCACCTTTTAATTAACAACACCAAAATAATTTTTTTAAAAAAAGTCTAGACGATTCTTACTGACGCATCCGGGGATATGGAACGAGCAATGAGACACGGAACAGTCATTGCTATGAGATCATATTTAGCCTCGCGATCCCCAGTCCACCTGAAGTTTTTATGAGGAAAAATAATATATATACTTGATTATTGATTATTATATCATACCATTCAATAAAGAGATTCAATAGTGATTCTTGTACTTGTTCTGGCACGACATGTACGACGCCTAAGTCCAATTGCTCGTGTCTCAGCTACAATAAACTCACTTTTCCTCTTACCGTGAAGGATCCTCGCTACGTCACACAAAGACGGACATATGTAGGCGTCGTTTTGGTCTAGCGTTGCTTGAGCGAGTCGAGTCGCCTGGTGAACGAGTCCTAAGGCGTTGTCATCCTAGGAAGAGATAGAAAAAAAGGGGGCGGGGCTCCAGGATAACTCTCCTTACCCAGTTCGGCTCTTCGTCGGCGTCGCTCGCCGCAAGAGCGACTGGAGATATGTGCTCTTTTGCCATTTCGAGCACTCCTGTCCATAGGCGATCGGTTTGCTTGCTCGTGAGGCTCTTCACGAACTCGACCGTGTCGAATTTCTAAGCGAAGTGGCGTTTAGAGACGTTCGCAGTCAACTAAATGACTCGCTTTTTCTGAGAATCTCTCGAGAAACGTCGAGAGATGGCTAGCTTCGATGTCCCTTAGAAGTTTTTCCGAAGATTCCATTTTTGTGCGCCTCGTCTGTTGTTCCCGGACGCCAGGGCGATGTCCCGTAACACCTTCGTTGCGGACATCCGGAGGCGTTAACAATTTTTGTGGCCGTTTGCGACGGACGTGCATCCCAAGATCAGTTGTGAAGGAAACGCGCAAGGGCACGTCGATTTTTCGAGATGAGCGGCGACGTGCGCGAATGGCTCGCCAGTCTCAAACTTGATCGCTATTACGACCAATTCATCGACAACGGCTACGACGATCTAAGTTCCCTACAGTAAGCGACCCCGTCGTAACCCCCTTTCGCGTCGCACACAAATGAAAAACATTACTACTGTACATGTAGTAGACTACCCAGCGTTACTTTACTGTAGCCCAGAGCTATAGCCTAAGTGAGACTGACCTAATGACGTCACGAATTCTCTGTAGCAAAGAGATATAAGGAACCAGAACTCGAAATAAAACATGAGTTACTGTACTTACTTCCCACTTCAGAAATCTAACCGACGACGATCTAAACGCGATCGGCGTCACGCTCGCCGGCCATCGAAAGCGTCTCATCGCCAAATCGAACGATTACGCCGGCGCCGTTTTCACGAGCGGCGGCGGATTCGCCTCGTCGTCGTCGGCGAGCGCCAGCGAGAGCGGCGCTAGTCTCACTCCCGTCGCCGCGACGCCGCGGAACGCGGAATGGGAAACGCCTCGACTCGATTCGCTCGCCGACGAGATATCGAGTCTTGATGACGTCTTGGGAGAACTCAATGCGCTATCGGGTGTAAGATTTTTCGTTTTTTGTTTCGAAAATGACCGAAATTTGTTTCTGTCTGGCGTGTAATGTATTGGGGGTTGGGGAGTGAGTGTGATATCCCTTCCTGTTGATGATGTATGTGTGTCTTTCCTTTTTTTAGGAATCTGCACCCAAAGTGAGTTCTCGCCCTTTTTTTGCAGTGTGATATCATCCACTCGTTTTCTTAGCCTCCGACAGATTGGACGACTTCATCTTCTAATGTAAACCGAACTTTCTTATGCTCTATTTCCTTCCTTGATTGGTCACTCTTTTAGGCTCCTCTTGATGGTACACTTCAACCAAAGAACGTTTTTCCTAAATACCCTCTCTTTTTTTATTTTGATCAGCTGATCTTGATTTGGACAAGTTGCTCTACGAAATGAAGGATTTTAATCCGCTCGCGATGCCCCAACAACCACCGCCAAAAAACCTCGAAAAAGTAAAGAAAAAATTCATGTGCCTAATTCATAATATTTTTAGGAGCCTCCCAATGTATTCCCAACCACCCCCAGCCCCACCGCCACCGACACCGGGGGGGCCAAGGACGTAATAGTCGATCACGTCGACGTCGAAGACGAAGTGAAAGAGCAGGAGGCGTTGGCCGCAACGCAGGTCTTCGCCCAAGCAAAAACAGTCGAATTGTCAGGAAATCCGGTAGTTCTTATCAACCCGAAAGAGAAACAGGTAACATCATAAGCACCGGAAAGAGATAAGTAGGGAAGCGCTCTGTCACTAGGCATCCACGGTAGAAATAAAAGAAAGGCTCGCCGAAATTAAGAGTCAATTAGATCAGACGACCATGTCCGAGGCACGCAGTACAATGGTACACCTTTTGAAAAGAAAAGAGTCTGGTCTTTATGTAGGCGGAAAAAGAGGAGCACTTGAAGGAAGCGAGAATGCGCATAGCAATGGAAAAGATTCGAAAAGCCAGCGAGCAGCAGGTGACCACTTAGACGTCCGTATTTATATTTGATTTCTTTGCTCTAGATTGTTGTGGATGTCTACACTGGTGATGGACCTCCGACCCCTGTCGTTGTACAAGAGAACATGACCGCTTCGGCCGTTTGCTTTCTTGCCGTTACTAAGAATCGTCAGGACGAGCTGAAAAATTGGGTTCTCGTTGAGTATTGGACCGACTTGCATCTCGGTGAAAAAATCACATTTTTAGGATGTAGTGACTATCTTCTTCTCTTTAGAACGGCCACTCGAAGATCACGAAATTGTATTGAGTGTATATCAGTCTTGGCCGCGATGCAGCAACAATCGATTTCTGCTACGCGAAGACGTCCTAAAATTCGACATTTTCGAACATCCCGTGGTAAAAGAGTCGAGAATTTTCAAGAGGCAAAATTAATTAAGTCCTCCTGATTTTCTCAGCGCTATTTTCCCGCACATTTGGCCATGACGCCTGGAGAAACGAGAACAGGCTCAAAGAAAGCTGAACGAGCAAAGGCAATTCTCCTAAAGGTGACCAACTAACTAACTAACTAACCCAGGGAATACATAGACAAAGTTTCATTTTGATGCAGGAGTTTTTCACCAGCTCCGGGCGCGTTCCCGAAATCGAAGGGAATCTCAGTTTCAAAGACGATAAGAAAACGTGGAAGAAAGCTTTCTTCATGCTGAGATCGTCCGGTTTGTATTATTCAACTAAGGGGAGATCTCACGTAAGGCAGCTGACGTAATAGCCCCCCAAAGCATGATCTTGACCCCACACAGGAATCAAGGCATCTCGTATGTCACGTCAAGTTTGAAGGACATACCTTATTCGTGGGAAAAGATTTCAAGAAAGAGTTCAAAGCTCCAACTGACTTTGTATACGCTCTAAAGGTACAACAGTATACGTATTCATGTACATACACATAGGCATACTTATTATTAATTTGACGCTTTAGCCTATACATAGTCAGGCTCATAAGGACATACGTTGTTTGTGTACTGAAGACAGTGATTCGCATATGTCCTGGGTGGCTGGAATACGATTGGCTATAGTACGTTCCTATAGACACTAGTACACAAAAAATCCTATTTTATCTACTTATAGTTTGGGCTCCAACTCCGCGAAAATTATCAGGCGGCCCAACGGAAAATGGTCAAGTTAAAAGAACTTCAAAAGCAGAGAGCCGAAGAGAATGTACAAGAGGTGCCTTAGCTAGATGGTTTGGTCACGCGGCGGTCTCCCTAAGACTATTTCTCAGCCACCTCCGGCTCCTCTTCCTGTCGTGATACCGGAGAATTTGACGCCGAATGGGGAAAAGGCGATGCAGCCGCTCGTTCCTCCTACAGCTACTACTGGAAATAGCTACAGTCTATCTCCAAAGACCCCTCCCCCTCCCCTACCTCCACCTCGAAATGAATTACAAAACCACTCACCGCCAATTGTACGTATTTGAGCTACTGATAGATGTGCCCTATTATTTTCTTCTTTAGACCCTTTCACCGAGGATGCAACTGCAACCGCAGCCAGGCATTCGGACTTCGCCCCGATCTCCACGTCGAACCAGGGCAACATCCGACGACGAACCGCACCTGGAACAGCCGTGGTATCACGGAAATCTGACAAGAGAAGAAGCCGTAGCCAAACTGGTAAAACACGGCAATTTTGATGGGTAACCCGGGCGCGATTTTTAACGTGAAAATATTTAACTAATGGGGCTGGCTCCCTTAGGCTATTCCTAGTGAGAGAAAGCACGCGACAGGACGGACATTACGTTCTATCTATGATCGCTGAGGGAAAACCCAGACATTTTCAGATTCAACCGCTGGTAAGAATGATTTGATGTCACACTTGTGGCGTCAGCTCTTTTCTCTAAAAAGGAATCACTTCCCCTTCAATATTCCATTGATGACGGGCCTCTTTTTCCCAACGTCGTCCTGTTGATCGAGCACTATATGTCGACACCGGATCGACTTCCCTGCAGATTGGTAAAAGGAGCTGCGAGACCCATTTACCGTAAAAAGGGCGAATGACGTTCTGCACGCGCTTAATTTTTCCAAATGCTGTTTTGCTGACTACGTACAATTGCACACGTCACCTTAGGAAGCGCGCGGAAGAGCGAAACCGGGAAAACGAGACTGCATGGGGTCAAGGATATCAGCGAGGAAGTAGAGAACGCCGGCAAAGCCTAGAGTCACAACGTACATGAACGCACATAATTATTATAGTCATGCATGAACTTATTATTATAACCTTCATAAAGAGAATATGGATGATCTGGATGACTGTAGCTCTTGTCTCGATTTATACACCATCATTCAGCAAAGTGTTTCGAGGAGACTATGACTCTAGACAAACGAGGCAACATCCAATATAAAGGTTTGGAGGAGCCTATGACTCTAAACAAAAGGGCAACATCCAATATAGGAGCAGGAAGGAGCCCATGACTCTAAATAAATGGGACAACATCTAATAGTAGGTGTTTGGAGTAGCCTATAACTTGATGAAGGTCTCAATCGAGAATCGATAATGAATAACCACTGGAAACATGTTCCCCTACCTAATGAAAAAACGCTGGAAACATGTTCCCCTACCTAATTAATAAACACTGGAAACATGTTCCCTACCTAATGAATAAAACCTGGAAACATGTTCCCCCACCTAATGAATAAACGCTGGAAACATGCTCCCCTACCTAATGAATAAACGCTGGAAACATGTTCCCCCACCTAATGAATAAACGCTGGAAACATGTTCCCCTACCTAATGAAAAAACGCTGAAAACAAGTTCCCCTACCTAATAAATAAACGCTGGAAACATGTTCCCCTACCTAATGAAAAAACGCTGGAAACATGTTTCCCTACCTAATGAATAAACGCTGGAAAATTGCTTCCCCACCTAATGAATAAACTCTGGAAACATGTTCCCCTACCTAATGAATTAACACTGGACACATCTTTCCCTACCTAATGAATAACCACTGGAAACATGTTCCCCGTATATATTCCGGCAGACGGTGTACGTACTCCGCCGGCAGGCGGTGTATATATTCCGGCAGGCGGTGTACGTACTCCGCCCGCAGGCGGTGTATATATTCCGGCAGGCGGTGTACGTACTCCGCCGGCAGACGGTGCATAAATTCCGGCAGGCAGTGTATATATTCCGGCAAGCGGTGTACGTACTCCGCCGGCAGGAGGTGTATATATTCCGGCAGGCAGTGTATATATTCCGGCAGGCGGTGTACGTACTCCGCCGGCAGGCGGTGTATATATTCAGGCAGGCGGTGTACGTACTCCGCAGGCAGGCGGTGTATATATTCAAGCAGGCGGTGTACGTACTCCGCCCGCAGGCGGTCTATATATTCCGGCAGGAGGTGTACGTACTCCGCCGGATGGCGGTGTATATATTCAGGCAGGCGGTGTACGTACTCCGCCGGCAGGCGGTGTATATATTCCGGCAGGCGGTGTACGTACTCCGCCGGCAGGCGGTGTATATATTCAGGCAGGCGGTGAACGTACTCCGCCGGCAGGCGGTATATATATTCCGGCAGGCGGTGAACGTACTCCGCCGGCAGGCGGTGTATATATTCCGGCAGGCGGTGTACGTACTCCGCCGGCAGGCGGTGTATATATTCCGGCAAGCGGTGTACGTGCTCCGTCGGCAGGCGGTGTATATATTCCGGCAGGCGGTGTATATATTCCGGCAAGCGGTGTACGTACTCCGCCGGATGGCGGTGTATATATTCAGGCAGGCGGTGTACGTACTCCGCCGGCAGGCGGTGTATATATTCCGGCAGGCGGTGTACGTACTCCGCCGGCAGGCGGTGTATATATTCAGGCAGGCGGTGAACGTACTCCGCCGGCAGGCGGTATATATATTCCGGCAGGCGGTGAACGTACTCCGCCGGCAGGCGGTGTATATATTCCGGCAGGCGGTGTACGTACTCCGCCGGCAGGCGGTGTATATATTCCGGCAGGCGGTGTATATATTCCGGCAAGCGGTGTACGTACTCCGCCGGCAGGCGGTGTATACATTCAGGCAAGCGGTGTACGTACTCCGCCGGGAGGCGGTGTATATATTCAGGCAGGCGGTGAACGTACTCCGCCGGCAGGCGGTGTATATATTCCGGCAGGCGGTGTACGTACTCCGCCGGCAGGCGGTGTATACATTCAGGCAGGCGGTGTACGTACTCCGCCGGAAGGCGGTGTATATATTCCGGCAGGCAGTGTATATATTCCGGCAAGCGGTGTACGTACTCCGCCGGCAGGCGGTGTATATATTCCGGAAGGCGGTGTACGTACTCCGCCGGCAGGCGGTGTATATATTCAGGCAGGCGGTGTATATATTCCGGCAGGCAGTGTATATATTCTGGCAAGCGGTGTACGTACTCCGCCGGCAAGCGGTGTATATATTCCGGAAGGCGGTGTACGTACTCCGTCGGCAGGCGGTGTATATATTCCGGCAGGCGGTGTACGTACTCCGCCGGCAGGCGGTGTATATATTCCGGCAGGCGGTGTACGTACTCCGCCGGCAGGCGGTGTATATATTCCGGCAGGCGGTGTATATATTCCGGCAAGCGGTGTACGTACTCCGCCGGATGGCGGTGTATATATTCAGGCAGGCGGTGTACGTACTCCGCCGGCAGGCGGTGTATATATTCCGGCAGGCGGTGTACGTACTCCGCCGGCAGGCGGTGTATATATTCAGGCAGGCGGTGAACGTACTCCGCCGGCAGGCGGTATATATATTCCGGCAGGCGGTGAACGTACTCCGCCGGCAGGCGGTGTATATATTCCGGCAGGCGGTGTACGTACTCCGCCGGCAGGCGGTGTATATATTCCGGCAAGCGGTGTACGTACTCCGCCGGATGGCGGTGTATATATTCAGGCAGGCGGTGTACGTACTCCGCCGGCAGGCGGTGTATATATTCCGGCAGGCGGTGTACGTACTCCGCCGGCAGGCGGTGTATATATTCAGGCAGGCGGTGAACGTACTCCGCCGGCAGGCGGTATATATATTCCGGCAGGCGGTGAACGTACTCCGCCGGCAGGCGGTGTATATATTCCGGCAGGCGGTGTACGTACTCCGCCGGCAGGCGGTGTATATATTCCGGCAAGCGGTGTACGTGCTCCGTCGGCAGGCGGTGTATATATTCCGGCAGGCGGTGTATATATTCCGGCAAGCGGTGTACGTACTCCGCCGGATGGCGGTGTATATATTCAGGCAGGCGGTGTACGTACTCCGCCGGCAGGCGGTGTATATATTCCGGCAGGCGGTGTACGTACTCCGCCGGCAGGCGGTGTATATATTCAGGCAGGCGGTGAACGTACTCCGCCGGCAGGCGGTATATATATTCCGGCAGGCGGTGAACGTACTCCGCCGGCAGGCGGTGTATATATTCCGGCAGGCGGTGTACGTACTCCGCCGGCAGGCGGTGTATATATTCCGGCAGGCGGTGTATATATTCCGGCAAGCGGTGTACGTACTCCGCCGGCAGGCGGTGTATACATTCAGGCAAGCGGTGTACGTACTCCGCCGGGAGGCGGTGTATATATTCAGGCAGGCGGTGAACGTACTCCGCCGGCAGGCGGTGTATATATTCCGGCAGGCGGTGTACGTACTCCGCCGGCAGGCGGTGTATACATTCAGGCAGGCGGTGTACGTACTCCGCCGGAAGGCGGTGTATATATTCCGGCAGGCAGTGTATATATTCCGGCAAGCGGTGTACGTACTCCGCCGGCAGGCGGTGTATATATTCCGGAAGGCGGTGTACGTACTCCGCCGGCAGGCGGTGTATATATTCAGGCAGGCGGTGTATATATTCCGGCAGGCAGTGTATATATTCTGGCAAGCGGTGTACGTACTCCGCCGGCAAGCGGTGTATATATTCCGGAAGGCGGTGTACGTACTCCGTCGGCAGGCGGTGTATATATTCCGGCAGGCGGTGTACGTACTCCGCCGGCAGGCGGTGTATATATTCCGGCAGGCGGTGTACGTACTCCGCCGGCAGGCGGTGTATATATTCCGGCAAGCGGTGTACGTACTACGCCGGATGGCGGTGTATATATTCAGGCAGGCGGTGTACGTACTCCGCCGGCAGGCGGTGTATATATTCCGGCAGGCGGTGTACGTACTCCGCCGGCAGGCGGTGCATATATTCAGGCAGGCGGTGAACGTACTCCGCCGGCAGGCGGTGTATATTCCGGCAGGCGGTGTACGTACTCCGCCGGCAGGCGGTGCATATATTCAGGCAGGCGGTGAACGTACTCCGCCGGCAGGCGGTGTATATTCCGGCAGGCGGTGTACGTACTCCGCCGGCAGGCGGTGTATATATTCAGGCAGGCGGTGAACGTACTCCGCCGGCAGACGGTGTATATACTCCGGCAGGCAGTGTATATATTCCGGCAAGCGGTGTACGTACTCCGCCGGCAGGCGGTGTATATATTCAGGCAGGCGGTGAACGTACTCCGCCGGCAGGCGGTGTATATACTCCGGCAGGCAGTGTATATATTCCGGCAAGCGGTGTACGTTTTCCCTACTTAATAAATAAACGATGAAAACATGTTTCCCTACTCAATGGAAACATGTTTCCTTACTTAATGAATAAAATCTGGAAACATGTTTCCCTACCTAATGATTAAACATGTTCTCCTACCTAATGAATAAACGCTGGAAACATGTTTCCCTATCTAATAATTAACCCTGGAAACATGTTTCCCTACTTAATGAATAAACACTGGAAACATGTTTCCCTACCTAATAAATAAACGCTGGAAACATGTTTCCCTACCTAATGAAAAAACTCTGGAAACATGTTTCCCTATCTAATGCTAATATCTCTCCAAGGTGCGCGCGAATGAAGAGAAGCGAGTATAAATATCCCACGTGACCGTAGAGATATTCGCTTGGGAGTGACGCGTCGCACTTCAAGCGCGATAGGTCGCGGGCTACTGCTTGGCGCACTCTGTTTCGCCTAATTTTCGCATGAGCAGGCCCGAATCGCCGCACAGAACGTGAGCCGTCTCGTTCTCCGGCTCGTTTCGACAAGTTCGGCGGCGTTGCGTAGATAGCAGTCGTACGATGGCTCCGCTTGAGCTAGTTTTAGGTAGAGTATGGCGATTCCTCGAAAGAACAAGGTGATTTGGATGTGGATTCCTCGCGAGGAGCTCCTCTACCTGATGAACCCGTGAAACGGACTGATCTCGATCTTGTTTCGCGTCGTAGTAGCCAATCCAGATCTGCACCGGATAAGCGAAGACGAAAGTGTGACGTCACCTGCAGCGAACGGAACTGGCAGGACAAAACACAAGCTGACCTCGCTAGCATTATTCTTGCCGTCGTAGTCGGCATAGGGGTTTTTGAACGCCCGTCCATGTGCTTTGTGCAACATGAACGCGCGCTAGACAAGAGAGCGAAGCAGCGAAGCAGGGCGAAGAGTTCCGTATTCGCAGCCTAAAGAAAAAAATCAATAATTTAATAAAAAACGTAAAATATTTTTTACCTTGCTGTCGAGAACGTCGAGCCAACAGTTGGCCACGTGCAGGAGCAAAGCATACTGCAGCAAAAAAATTGACTAACATGCAGTACAATAGAAATGATGAAGAAAACACAACAACAGTTACGCCACTGATTATGTGGTAGAGTGACCAGTGATTGGGCTCTGTCTGTTAGTACGAGAGAGCATCAATATCTCTCTTCATATCTTCTCATACGAATCTGGTGTCCCTTTGCACTTGCCAATTAAAAAGACAACTCCCTCCTATAAATTAGGAGTTTGGGATTACTGCACGTACAATGTCTGGGCCACGCACCTTGACGAGACCTGGCAAGGCAAACCAGAAGGTGTTATTGGGAACAATCTCTGTCCCACTAGCCCCAGCGCGAAGTTTCATGTAGAGAGCACCAACAATGAAGTAGGTTATCAGAAGGCAAAAGAATCTAAATAACTGTATGCTCAGCTAGGTGCGTAAATGAGAAAGGATGAATATTACACTATGAGTATAACTGAGCCTGCGCTGAGCCCCGATGACGTGCCGGTATTTGATCCACAAGCTCCAGGACAGCAGCACTTGCTCGTTAAGATAAAGTTCTAGGCATGAAAAATGGCAGTCAAAGTTATTCAAATACACAAGTCTGACTCACGTAATTATTTGACGGATTTTCACTCACGAAAGTCAATTTTGAATTCTCCACAGAAACCGACTCGTCACACTTGAGTTTAATACCAGTTCTACAGAACTTGCTGTACAATTGTGAACATAATCTATATCTCTTTTCACTTCTTTGCTCCAGCTGTGTAGTTAAAAAATACATTTTCATTTTTGTCGATCCAAGGAGTCGTGCTATTCTGATTTCCACAGTCATACAGAATCTTGGAATCTTCCTGACAGACCTGCACAAGCTCTGCTACAAAAATTCGTAGGAACAAAGCGTAAAACGTACAGCTGTATTAGCTTTAACTGAGCAACGCATGTTTTGTACTCCCGTCGGACCATTGAAAGGAGAACAGGGATTGTACCAGAACGTGTCTTTTTTTTTAGCGTAGTTTGCTTCGACCGAAAACCTGTTTTGTAGCAATAGTAGAACTCGGATCCTTATTATCAGTATTAAGTATTATGATCACTTAGGCGAGCTGGGGTCCTTGGTGTCCAGTGGGGAAAGGTCGATGACGCCATTGGCGAGCCTCGCGCGTGATGTCGCCTTTGCACCGACGACTTCACACGAACAGGAAGACTTCAGAGTACACTTTTGAGCACTTGCTGCAAGAAAGCGAAGAGTAAGGACGAGTGCGCAGCCTAGAAGAAAGGACATCACGCTCTTTTCTAGCGGAAATTACTAGGACTTCTAACGCACGCTAGCTATGCAGCTATGCAGCCATCCAAGCTCAATTGTCAGCAGTCATCATCCTTTTGCATGAGTTTCTTTTTGTAAAGAAAATTCTTTGCTATAAAAATTTACACAAAACATTAGATTAATGACTGTACAATGACTGTGCGCACCTTCCTGAGGCCATAACGGTTTACTGGGAGCAATCGAAGACCCACTAGCGCGAAATTTTATGTAGAGAGCACCAACAATGAAAATGATTATCAGAAGACAAGAAAACCTAAAAACTCAAAATTATATATACTGAGTGTGAGCCAAAAGAGCCAAAATACACTATGAGTAGAATGGGACCCAGGCTGAATCCCGTCGATGCTGTGCCGCTATTTGGTTCACAGGCTCCAGGACAGCAGCACTTGCTTGTTAAGATAAAGTACTAGCACGGAAGTGTCAGCCAAAGATATTCAAATACACAAGCCTGACTCACGTAATTATTTGGCGGATTTTCACTCACGAAAGTCAATTTTGAATTCTCCACGGAAACCAACTCGTCACATTTGAGTTGAATAGCAGTTGTTCTACAGAACTTGCTGTACAACTGTGAACATAATCTATATTTCTTCTCACTTCTTTATTTCATAACTTATAAATGTGTAGTTAAAAAAGACATTTTCATTTTTGTCGATCCAAGGAGTCATGCTATTCTGATTTCCACAGTCATACAGAATCTTGGAATCTTCCTGACAGACCTGCACAAACTTTGCTACAAAAATTCGTAGGAACAAAGTGAAAAACTTACAGCTGTATTAGCTTTAACTGAGCAACCCATGTTTAGTACTCCCTTCGGACCATTGATAGGAGAACAGGGATTGTAGTAGAACTGGTCTTGTTGTTTAGCGTAGTTTGCACCGACGATTGAAAACCTGTTTTGTAGCAATAGTAGAACTCGGGTCATGTTTGAATAGATCAAATCGCACTTGGGCTTGTCGGGGTCCTTGGTATCGAGCGGAGAAAGGTCGATGATACCATTGGAGAGCGTTGCCTTTGCGGATGTCGTCTTCCCACTTTCAAACTCACACGAACAGGAAGATTTCAAAGCGCATGTTTGACCATTAGCTGCAAGAAGGCAAAGAGCAAGTACGAGCACGCAACCTAGAAGAAAAGACATCACGCTTTGTCTCAGTGGAACGCGGAAAAAATTAGGACGTCTAACGCACACTAGTCATACGAAACCGCAAAAATTTCGCTATCCGAGCTCAGATCCTTCACACTTTCCGACGAGTTACAAAGCACGAGCCTGCTCACTTAACTTACGCAATGTGCGTACGTTTAATTAATATAGAGGTACTGCATGATCCCTAACTAGTGTATATGGTTTTGATGCAGAAACATTCTTCGGTCTTGTCTTCATCGTTGTTAATAAATATGAGTATTTCGTTTGTTTTAGCCTTTGATTGGGGCATGAATCTCAAGCCAATCGAATGAGACTGAGCCCCAGATACCTGAAGACCCCAAAGCTCAACTTCTTATTTAAATAAACGTGCCCTAAGATAACAGCTTGCCTCAAATACGTCCTCCTTGAATTGAATAATATCAGGACACGTGCTAAACAGATGAAAACGCTTGGAAACCGAGTAAGGATTCTGGTACGTAATTTTCTAGTCAATCAACGATACAAAGACAATCCAAAAAGACGAAGGAACCTCTAACCTTATTAACAACCATCTCAGATAAGCGTATGACTTGCTCAAAAGCCTTCGTTACTACAGGAGGCCGACTATTAGCGCAAACCAGCCAATTTTTTACCAAACAATGTCCCTCAACATCTGCGTAGAGCACGCGTAATCAAAGCCCCCTCCCCCTCTCCCTCTCGCTTACCGACTACGTTAACGAAAATAAATTTTGTCCCCGTTTCCATAGATTTCAGCGAAAGCTGAATTTCGTGAGCAGCGTTAGCAGAAAGTTGAAAGGGACCGCTGGGATAAACCTACCGCGCCAATAATACGCGATTTCGACTCATTAGGACAGTGCCTTACCACTAACTGTTGGGGACAAGAGGGATAGCATTGAACAACGCGGGGTATCGAGCTTCCTCTAAGTATAACGGATAGATGAGACGTCTGTCCTTGAGTGGCACTGAAATCAATTCTGGGAGAATTTATTTACGACTCGTGCAGAGGTCAGTGTTCGGCATTTCTAACCTTTGCACGGAGTGAATGTGGAATTTCCACGTTTGAATCGGTTTGGCTCGAAAGGGGTCCCTCCATTAAAAAGTGCCGTAAGGATAACGATATGCTACTTTTTAGTGCTTACAGGTACAGCAAGAGGAAGAAATTGGCTACAGATGGCGCCGCCTGGCATGCAACTTTGAGAAAAATTTGACTCGGTTCAGCACTCGACTTAGAAACGCCCGTCAAAAATTTAATAAATAAATTTACTAATCCCTTACCCCTTCGCGAAGTTCGCAAACGACGTTACTATCACTGCAACACAATTGAAGCCGTTTTTTATCAGAGTCATTTACCCAAGCGTGGCCTGCAATTATTCAAATTATTTTTCACTTTGAGCCTTTCTTCTAACCTTCTAATATATGCCACGGTGGTAAGACGATTGATTTTTTGAGAAAAGCCTGCTCGGGATGTTGGAACCGAAATGTCTGGTCAACGGAGAAAGGAATTGGCTCAATTTTGACCAATAAAATTCCCACGGGACGTCCGTCACGTGATTTAAGAAACGAAATCTAGACTTTCGTATCTTAGAAGAGTTCAAAGACTTAGGATCACCTCTACCTTAATATTTCTATTCATTTCGTTTTCCTTTTCAGGCTGCAGACATTGATATTTAAAAGGAATATAGACGGTCTCCCGGGCTTTTAGAAAAATCTCTAAATTTCCTTTATTTTCGCTGAACATTTCCTCCTCCAAAGCTACGCGCCAAAAAATATTTTCACCCCCGCGGCGCTTAGAACATCAAACTTACGCGTTGTGACGTCATAAAAAGTTTTAAAGTATCGCCACTCTTTGACATCAGTAATAACACTAGGCATTTAATTAAAAATATCGAAATTTTATTTCAAATTGACCTACGTTAGATCAGCGCACTCCCAATCGATTTTCAACGTGACTGAAGAGTCGTACGGGTTTCGGAGCGCATATTCAAAAAAGGCGGCGACTCCATAACGCGCTCGGACCGTGTGCGAGCGCGTTATTGATTCACAAAGTGCCTGCGCTATCTTTTCGTCTTTTCGTCTCTCGCGAAATGCGATTATCGTGCGAAGTTCCTGAGCTCGTTGTTTATTGGACAACCACTGAATTAATTATATAACTAATCGTTGGTCGTTTGGGATTGCTCTTGCTTACGTCAGAATTTTCTATGCGAGTTAGACTTTCGTTTTTACGAACTAGAGCCATTCTCTTAAGCTTCCTACGTCACTGAGTGTAAATTTTTAATTAGGGATGGATCGTTTTTAAAACCTTTTTCTAGCCTCGTCATCGCTAGAAGTGAGGTTCATTGACTGTTTTCGCTCGGAGACAGAAGACAACGCCGGTCGCCCCGATTTCCGGGACTGGAGAACCGACGCGAGATCCCTATCTATCTCAACTAAAGGCTGAGCACGCACACGTCGCCTTTCTATAGACACAGATAAGGTTATCTCAGTCTCTAACCCGGACCCGATACCCCTCACCCTCACCCTTTCCCTCTTTAGGATTAGTAGGAACCAGATTGCCTGGAGACCCTCTAGCGGCCGCTTGAGCGTCTGAAAATAATTTAAAAAACTCGGGTCGTGCTTGTCTTTCTATATTACCCTGAGGAGTAATAGTGCTCTTCGCTCCAACGTTCACCAATCGAACGTGCAATAACCCTCGGATTTCAGTAGCTACTCCGCCGGGAGGCCGAACACTGCCACTACGAATCTACAGCACTATCATTTCTACGTCTTCATGCAGCGATGCTCTCTCTACTTACAAGATTTCCCACAAGGCAGCTCGATTCATCCGAATAGTCAGTATAAACTATGGGCACGTTGTGAGTGACCTGTACAGCTGCGCGACCTTGGCGTATCAAATGCTATAAGTAGACTCTCCTCTCTCTATCAACGATCCTACTCATTTTTCTTTATGTACCGATAGGGGTAGAGTGGCTACTCCGAGATGAAGGAGAGAATCTCCATCCCATATGTCTAGTTGAAGGGATCGCGTCTGAAGATGAGCAGCTAGAGAACGACTTTCGTTCTGCTCAAATTCAGCTGGATCCACGGTATAGCGTATCTGACGGAAAATCTCTTCTCCTCTGCTACGCGTAATGTATCTACTTACTTCTAAACCGGGCTTTTGTTGCTGAGATTTTTTCAAAATGCAAATGGAGTCCGTTTTTTCGCTGACAAGACTCAGTCTACAAATTTTTGACGTCATAGTTGTACCGTTTAGAGAAAACGCGTCGCGTCACCTTTCGCTAGTCGCTTCCGAAAAGCGATAAAATTGAAACGTAAAGAAAACCGATTCAAACATTGGCCTTACGTCAAAAAACCAATTAGGCAAAACACAAAAACTAATTAATTAAAATTAACCTTAATTCATATTGGTTTTGATTAGAATGAGTATAAACCCTCGGACGTTGCGATATGGCCATAAATTGTATTGTAATTTGATTTGATTGGAGTTCGTCTTGGAGCTCATTATCCGGGTTTACAGACACCGTTTCCGCGGGATCAACGTCCACCGGAAGATGACCACGTCCATCGCAGATTGATACAAATTCAGCATCGTGGAGTCGAGCTTGAATGGTTCGCGGTACGGCGGGAAGGGTGCTGAGCGCATGCGTGTGAGAACGCCGAATAAAATATTTGAAATTTACTTGTGTAGAGGAGGGCGTGGATGTGGCAACGTTGTTGGCAGAGGGGCGTGGTGCGTGTAAGCGGGAGCCACGTGGGTGACGGGAGTAAAGGGAAGTTGGGATAGGGAACCGCGAAGCTAAAAAAACGAGGAATTCTAGCATTAAAAATTCGGGGCAACTAGAGGAGACCTCGTCCGCTGGAGTGGAGGTCTTAGGACGCTGAATTGGGCCAGGAGTAGTGAACATGGATCCCGGATGCGTAGGGTCCTAGAAAAATGCGACAAAATTCAATTACTATATTTAAAAAAGTGCTTCGTCTGACTTCCGGGGCTTCAGACACGGACACAACGTCACTTCTACGCCAGAAAATGTATAAATGTATTTGCATTATTAATATTTTGCTACCTAGCTTCTTCCTGGTTCTCTGTTGCAAGTTCTTGGGCAACTGCTTCAACTGCAGCTGCTTCGGAAACGGTTGCAGCAGAAAAAGCGCTAATGCGACGGCTCGGAAGCTTCGTGAAAGAAAATTACAAGCACATGCCACTACTTTGTACTCTAACCTACTTTTTGAGAGTCTCCTCTCGTGAAATCCTAACAATAAACCTAACTAAAATTTATCACTGATTAATGTAATTAAATTACTTGCGTTGTAAATCTAAACGTTATTGTTCCGCATCCAACACGCTGAAGAAAAAGACCCCGGTCAATTTCAATTTTCCACCCCAATAAAACGAGTCACCTGATCATCATCCGCTGATCCCCCATAAACTAAACTCTGACGTGGATTGGGCCCCGCTCCACCGCACATACTTATCTCAACCTGCTGTTGAGTTGACGCCCCGGACGTTGGCGTCCACGCGCCCCACGACACCAAAACGGTCTCAGACTGAGCTTTTGTTACGCTAGTATTCATCTAAGGTCCCCCACATACAAACACTTGTTTTAATTCTATTGATTATTTCTCCTACTTTATCTCTCTGACTCAGAGGCCACGTGATAACGAATTCAAGCATAAAAACGATGGCGTAGAGAGGATGATGAACCAGCTCATTAATTTGAATAACAGTGGAAAGATTTAATTGCGTAAGAGCTTGCGCACTGCTACGACGAGACGATCCCCGTACGGAGGCCTGTCTCGACTCCAAATCCAAATAGGCCATGTGAGGACGCCGTATGAATTTCCAACCGTTATGAATCCCTACCTAATTTAAAGTTATCACGTGGTTATTTTAATCGCGTTTAAGGAGAACTCACTAGGAGTCTTCTTTCCGTTATTTTTAGCATGATATCGTTAGTAACGTTGTCCTGTGTGCGTGCGGAGAATTTAATTATTTACGTTTGGCGCATGCGTGCTTGTCTAACTTTTGCTTGTCTGTCGAGATTGATAGCGTCAAGCAATTCCAATTCAAATTGCTCAATATTTGGGAAAATGTTCAGGGACAACTACACGTAGTAAGTGGAGAAGTTTTGAATTTAATTTTTCATTGTTCCACTTGCCTTTTCTATGGAAGCGCCACATTGTTTGCTAAGTTGAGGCCTCCAAAGAAAATCTTACAAATAAATTAATTAAATAAACGTATTCTCCGCATCACTATTTACCTATTGCGGATGACGTTTCTGATTGGCCATGGAGCCCAGGTACCTGATCCCACGCGCCAACAAACGTATCTCCGGGAAACAGATACAATACAGGCTCCATAGCAGAATGCACAAAGAGAGCATAGTGCACGTGACAACCAGCCAAAGAGCGAAGCGAAGAAGAAGACATGACTATATGCAAGCTAATTAATCGAGCCTTCTATATATACATAATCTTTCACACCTGATATTACATCTTGAATGCAAAGTAAAATTCTAGGCGATCCTTGATACATATCAACTCTTTATTAATTAAAGACGATGATTAATTATTAAATAAATAAATTAATTAATTATTGCTGACCTAGCCAATCTCAAATTCGATTTGGCCGACGACGAATCGGGCAAGAGTTTGATATTACCAAAAGGAGCCAGATAAGTCCAACAGCAAGAAAATTCTGCTTGATTATCTGTCTCGTCGTCAATGGCAACTGAATTTAAACCACGCCCCCTTCTCTACCACTTAATCAATAATTATTTAAATGTACCTAATTCTATAAGAATCATTGTCGTCGTTTCCGTTGACGACGAGTGAAAATAAACGCTCTATCAAATTACTAATTTAATTAATTAAATTAATTAATTTTGGTTTTACTTGGTTGATTTCGACTGGATCTTTCCGATTGGCCGTGTTTGGACGTGCGACCGGCTGCGTGGACCACGATCGGCCAAAGAAGCGCTTGTTCTTCGCGTCGTACATGCATAAGTTTAATTTGAGCGAAATCGATCGATTCGACTAAAGAAGACGCCGTTTTTCGACTATCGTCAATGTTTTCGAGGTCTAACGAGTCGTTTGGGTAGAACGATGCCTTCGATTTGCTCGATTTGGAGGCAGAATGGAACGCTCAATCCGGGCGTCTTCTCCCTTTCGCTTGTTGGCGACGGAATGCACTGGAATCCGTGCTCTTCGGCAAAGTGCAGCCACTTCTCCGACATGCTCTCGCTTTCTAAGGTTTTTCCGCGCCGTTTCCTAGCAATGCGCTCGACTTCTCCACCCCGGATAAGACAATAGGCATCCCGGATACCATGGTTACTGTTTTGTCGTTCGTTCTTCTCATTTTGAGCTGCTGTCATCTCGACGTCGTTTTCAGCTACGTTTTAGAGCCGGATGTGGAGCTCTTCAACGAGGTAAATGCTCTGAAACGAAGAGAAGGGAGTGATTTTGAAATTAGAATCTCTACAATGGTGAAAAACGTGAATACGAACTGGCAGGCGTAGTTCCAGATAAGAGCTATGAGATAAAGATTTCCTATCCTGCAACTGTAACCTTCTTTGAAAAATTAATTAATTAATTAATTAATCAATTAATAATTTTAAAGATTCCAACTGACTTTGTTATTGAAATCATCAAATTTGGTAAATCTACGAGGAGATTGCTAAATACGGAAAAGGCCCAATTTACAGCAAATAAAAACCAGGTACACAGTAGTTGCCATTGGAAACAACTAGAAAACTAATAATTTAAATAAATAGATTTACATTGTTGCTGTCACTGCTCATAGAACGGGAGTTCCTCTATACAATCAGGATTTGCTGCAAAAGCCTGCAGTCTATAACATAGGTAATACAATAATATGATTAGTGACTACTGTACTACTTGGATACTTTAGTCTTATCTACTTTATATTTTGGCCTTCCACTTGAAGTATGGAAGATGATCTCTATCGCCCTCATGCTAATACTCATTTCTATTAAATATTTTATGCCCTGGCTACTTCGCTACATTAGCACAAAATGTGCAGAAATACAAGAAAAATCAATCTAGTCTAATTTTCTAATACATTTACGTGACTTGGAGGTGGCGTCTTGCTTTGCCCGACATCTTCTTTACCAGAGACCAAAGAAACGAATCCCTTGCTCAGCTCAAACAAATTCAGCGTAGACACATGCTAGAAAATAAATAAATAAATAAATAAATAAATAAAAAATGCCATCATTGTCTCTGTACCCCCGGTATGGACGGAAGCTTAAAAACGGACGGTGGCTGAGTGAGACGTAGGCCTGCACCTAGGATTACTAATCAGATTAAATCTTAAAAAACTCAAAATTGTCCTTTCACCTATTGGATGAAAATAGGAGTGTGCTTTTGGCGTGAAAACCGTTTTGGGACGCGTCGGCATAAAAACGGCGGGAAGACATACTAGAATCACTCGTACTATTTTTTAAATAATATTTATTATTTGCCTTTGCACCTTCTTCGTTTCCTGCTGTCTGCACTTGACGTTGGGCTCCCGTATCGAGACGGCGAAGACACGCCATTGCCTTTTCGAACGACCCCGCCACTTCGTCTCGAATTTTTCGCGTCAGCATCTGCTGACGTTTTAGACTCTCCTTGGCGAAGTATTCCAATCGCGAAAAGAACTAGACGCGAATACAGTCGCATATAGATAATGTAATTAATTAATTAAATATTGACTGACATCTTCCGGGTAAGACGGATCTTTTTTCCATCGAGTCATTTGCATGTACTTCTCCGTCTACGCACAAAACGGTGCTCTTTATGAAATCAATAAAAGTTACTATGCCACAATTACCGCTTCCTTAGCTTCCGGCTTCACAAGTGACGTCGCTGACGAAACAACGGGAGAAACGTTACGCTGTTTCAAATTTCGAGCCTGAATTTGCAAATTATTTAGCGCCGATGTAAGCGACTCAACGCGTTTTCTAGAATAGATTCTCAACTACAGTAGTGGCAAGATTTGACGGTATTCATATTACGCGTATTCCCCTTGAAGAATTTCCATTTCCTCCGCGTGTCTCATCACCAACTCGGTCAGCTCTTCCTGCCTAACAAAACCCTAGGCAGAAATCAATAAAATTATCTAATTTTTAATTGATTTTTCTCACCTCTGGAGTCATTTTCTGCTCCTCCTCCTCCTCCTCCTCTTCTCCTTCAAATGCCTGGACTTGAACATCGCTCTGCTCCGGCGGAGTCATAGCCCGGACGTATCCCAAAGACTGAACGATCCTAAAAAAGACGCATTATCTATTATATACGTTCTACTGCGCAATCTTAGCTACTTTTCCATAGGAAGAGTTGCAGTCGACTGAGTCTTCACCAAAACCCTAAACCCCAATCAAAAATAACAAAAAACTATTTTAAATTCCAAACCTTTCTTGACGCGTCTAAAATTAAAAGTCAATATTTCAATTTAAATAATGAATCTCCGTTACCCAATAGCAGACGAGATGCGCCGCGCAGCCAACCAATCCCCCCTTTAGAGGCACCAGTGCATATGACACCGGCTCCAGCGAATCAGCAATTTCAATTCCATTCTCTTGATCCTCTCTAGTGAGATCTTTAATTGAGAGTTTTTCCAGGGGAAACGACGCCATTCCAATCATCGCTTTATCTCCCTTGTTTGTGTGAACTGATAAGTTCAATGTAGACATTTTTTTATTCGCATTTTCCGCCATATTTGCCGTGGATAAAATCGCTGTGAGATGACTCTTTTTTAGATTTGAAGACGACGCCAATTTCTCTTCCTCTTCTTCGGAATTTTTCACAATAATGACCTTTTCCTCGTACGGAACAAAAAACCGGAATTCGTCGCACCTTTTTAAGTAAAATACGTAATTAATTAAATTCAAAAACCATTCTTACGTTTTGTGCGATATTTTCGTTGCGCTAATCGATTTCAATTTCGATCGACTTGAGCTCTGCAATCCAAGACGAGTCTGACTCGTTGCTATTAACCGCGACCTACTTCCGGTTCCACTCCCGCTGCCAAGCAATCGAGACGACACTCCCTCTTCCTTTTCCTTTTCTGGAATTCCAAAAATTCGGCTTGTGACCAATTGAGGTCCTAGAGCCAAAGTGCAGTACACTTCTTTCTCTGAACAAAATAATCACATATATGATATGTATTTATTCATTATGTACCCTCCAGTCCAGTTGGCTCAAAAACCCTTACGTGTAAATACCTGATTAAAATATTTAAACAATTACGTTTACGTGGGCGTGGTGGAGCTCTATAAACCGATTGTATTGTTTCTCATGCGTCCACGTCGAAACGTCCGTTGTTTCCACGGGAAGCGGTGGAGGAAAGGTAGGCGTGGCTGCAGCTGTAGCTACAGTAGTTACGGAGAAGGCTGATGGAGGTGTAGCCGAAGGAAAAGTCAAATCTTCAGAAGATACTGAGGACGTAGCCGTGTCACTAGCAAAGTGAACTTTCTAAAAACAAAAAATCGTTCTTCAGAAATATATAATAACTGTTATGTACTTTTGTTCCTTTGGTCTCATCCGTCTCAAAAGCTAAAGAAAAGCATTCTACTTTAATTAGGTAATTAAATAATTTATTTACAGGCATTTGACATTGGAGTCACGGTTTCATCTCGTTGAACTGACATACTGTGAATGTCTGATTCTCTCGGTTGCTGAGCACTTTCCATGGGATATGAACTCTAGATACAAAATATTAATTAATTAATTAATTAATTAATTGAAGTGAATGGGTTTTTGGTCGTACAAAAACGTCTACTTTTCCTTCCATAAATCGCGGCGAATCATCTATGGGAAGTCTAAACAAACGAATCTAATAATTCATTATTAATTTATTGTTTTGTCACGCACCCGCTATTTAATCTTGTTTTGAATGATTCGATTAGAAATTTCCACCTTCTTCCGTGACTATTTTTGTTCTAGAAACTCTACATATAGAATAATCCTTATCTCTCATACAATGTATACAGTTAGTTTTGCGAATAATTTTTCCCAGTTCATAATGTGCTTTTCGCGCATCATTCTCTGCTCCTAAAGAGAAAATTAAAAATTAAAATTATTTCAAATATTGGGGTTCAAAACCTGAACAGCAAATAATTCAATTTTTCTCAAAGCAACGTTCAATTGCCCTTGTTTTCTAAACAGGGATAAAAATTTCGAAAAACAATTTAGAATTTCGCCGTTTTGAATACATTTGCGCAGCGTCGTGCAATTTCTTCAAAATTTCCGATTTCTCGTCCCACGGAACGGAATACAGCCGAACGAGATGAAGAAGTTCGCCAAGAGGAGACTCCAACATAGAAAAACTAAACAACTAGACACATAGAAAAAGCCCGAAGACTTCACACCTTCGCATTAATTTTCCCGCGACGAGACTCAATCTGACGAGCAAAGACGAAGGCAGAGAATGCTTCAAGAGCTCGTCTTTGCAGAGAAGAAACTGCGCGACGCGCGCTAGTCTTTTTTTTGTAGCAAATCGGCGTTGTTTACCTCTTGTAGAGCGGTGTGCACGCTCTGCGTGCTGCTTTCGACTCGTTCGCAAAGTTTTTCGAAAGCCTTTCCCTGATTGGGACCCCCCTGTAGACAGAACTCGCTCTTTGCTTGTAAAACAGGCTTTGAAGTTTGCTGGTAAACCTCCATTTCGATACTCTTTCTCTCCTTAGCAACCAGGTATACAGTCAGCTAGCGCAGCGCTACGTGACGCAACTTTATTATTAGTCGCAATAGATCATTAGATCAGACTCTCCGTCGCAATGAGTTACTTTCCTATGGCAGTCTTTCCTTTCAGTCCATATGACCTCATATTCAAAAAAGACTTCTGCGCCTCAAATTCAAGTTGAGCAAGTTCCTTGACCGATGGAGCCAACTGAGCCGTATGATATTCATAATTTCCGCCTAGAATCAGCCAATAAAACAATTCCAATAGGACCAGCGCGTACAAATGATTCTCACCGCTTCCAGACCTCTTTTCTCCATAGACAACCTTTCCGTCAAACTCGTTCACAGGTACCTTCATTTTTGGATCCACTTGAGTGATCGTCTCGCCAAGATGCTCTTCCACGTCAGCCAAAAGCTGAAAAAACGCCACTTATTCATTTTAGACGCCGTTTCCCCTAGCTCACCTGCGGTTCATTGTACCAAATAGTGCAACCCCCTTCATCGGTCAGCCTTGCATTCGAACACTTCTTTCCCTTGCTTGGGCAAGTGTGATACCAAACCTAGGAACACTATTATAGCGATATGCAATCGAACGCCTGACTTCCTCACCTTCTCCTGGTTTGCCGCAACGAGAGATATAGCTAGACCCATTCTAACAAAACCCCATGCAGTTTAATCCTCCCCCCTAAAAAAATTATTAATTAAATACCTATCAGCCCGACCGACTCGTCCAATTCTATGCAGATAATTTGATTTCTCGTCGGGCAGCGTCACGTTAACAACTACGCATACATTATTTATCTATTTATTTATTTATGAGCTATTCACCGTATGGAATGCCTCTGACGTCTATGCCCCTCGCCGCTACGTCAGTACATATCAAAAAACGAACTTCGCCATCCTAAACAAGTCTTCCTCTTCCTCCTACTATAAAACGTAGATGGATAATCTACCTTGAATTTTTGGAGATTGTCTCGACGCTCTTGCGGCCTTCTATCGCCGTGCAGACAAACGCACGAGTACTCGTTGACCATTCCCTTGGCGCCGCCGCTCAGCGAAATCAAATACCTCTCCAAGTTGTCACAATCTAATTTCGTTCTACAGAATAAAATCGCCTGGAAATTCAAACCTCAAAGCAGTGGCCTCAAGAAAGATTATATGTTTCGCCTGTACTTGATCCATATTATGCTCATCTATGGCCTTTACTGTGTATATGGGCTTCAGGCGTTTGATTGCTTCTGACAGGGTTTCACGTGAATTCGATTTCGCGTGGATTTTGTCGCGTTCGTGAACGCCATCGGTCTGGGAACCATAGCCCAAAAACGATGTCTCGCACACTATAGAATTATTGACTAAAATAACCTGGATAACACTTCCAAGGGTGTGCCAAGAGGTGTCCTTCGCAGGATCGACGGAAACAATCTTTGGGGGAAAAACCTCTTACG